>NW_026853962.1:0-312904 GCF_026571515.1 Ruditapes philippinarum
TACCCAATCATCATCAAACTAGTGTGGATGCTTGTCTAGTCAATTGCTCAGATGAGTTTTGAATATGGGTCATCTCTGAATGAAAAACCAGGTCACAGGAGCTTAAAAAAATAGGAAAACCTTTTGAACACTCTAGTGGTCACATTTTTTACCTAATCAGGATCAAACTTTGTCAGGATGCTTGTTTAGATTAATTGCTTTGGATGAGTTGCACATGGTTTATCTCCGATGAAAAAACTAGGTCACAAGGAGCCTATAAATAGAAAAACCTTGTGAACACCTCTTTAGTGGTCACATTTTTGACCCAATTATTAAAAAACCTTGTCAGGATGCTTGTTTAGTCAATTGTTTGGATGAGTTTGAACATGGTCATCTCGGGTGGAAAACTAGGTCACAGGAGCTAAAAATAAAAAACCCAGTGCGAACAGTTTCTTAGTGGTCACATTTTTTGACCCAATTTCATCATCAAACTTTGTCAGAATGCTTGTCTAGTCAATTGCTTGGGATAAGTTTGAACATGATTAATCTCGGATGGAAAACTAGGTCACAGGAGCTAAAAATAGAAAAACCTTGTGAACACTCTAGTGTCACATTTTTGACTCAATTATCATCAAACTTGGTCAGGATGCTTGTCTAGGTAATTGCTCGAATGTCAAGCTCGAATATGGGTCACCTGGGGTCAAAAACTAGGTCACACTGCTCAAATATGGATAATCTTTGTTAACACTAGTGGTCACATTTTTGACACACCTGTCATGAAACTTGGTCAGAACGCTTGTCTAGGTAATTGTTCGGATGAGTTTGACGGGTCAGGTGAGCGATCTAGGGCCATCATGGCCCTTTTGTTTTCCTTTCAGGAGAAGGCAGGTTACAAAGAGGACTTTTAATGTTCTAGGTTCCCCAAATGTACTGCTGAATGTACAACCTGATAAAGTAAGTGATAATATGAATTATGTCCCATTTAATTAATGACTTATATAGGTATGTATAAATGTGACCGATGAGCAGGAAGGACTTGGTCATCATATCACCTTTAGATTAAACATTAACATTGATATTCAAACAGATAGAATAGTCAAGTCATCAAGAAATGTTGGCAGTATTTTAACTTGTACAAATGTAGGTCACTGTCAAAGACTCGTAGCTCTAGTATGGATCATATTGCTCTTTGTAAATTTGATCTTACAAATTTTTAACTGTGATTGATAATTTGTAAATTGATAAATTATCAAGGCTTGTTTACTATCAAGCACTGAGAATAGTTGTGTGTGCTAGGATATAGACGGTTATTTTTAGCTTGACTATTCGAAGAATATGAGAGCTATTGTAGTCGCCCCGGCGTCGGCGTCAGCGTCCGCGTCGGCGTCTGCGTTGGTTAAAGTTTTTTGTAAAGTCAAATATCTCAATTATTGCTTGAGATATTCAATTGAAACTTACAATACTTATTTATAGTAACAAGGTACATCAGATTGACAAGTTGGATAACTCTATCTACAATATTGCCGAGAATTATGCCCCTTTTTAACTTAGAAATTTTTGGTTAAAGTTTTTATAAAGACAAATATCTCAATTATTGTTTGACATATTCAATTGAAAACTTACAATACTTATTAATAGTAATAAGGTAACATCAGATTGACAAGTTGGATAACTCTGCTACAATATTGACAGAATTATGCCCCTTTTTAATTTTGGAAATTTTGGTTTAAAGTTTTTGTAAAGACAAATATCTCAATTATTGCTTGAGATATTCAATTGAAATTTACAATACTTTTTTATAGTAACAATGTACATCATTTTGCTAAAATTGCATATCTCTGTCTGCAATATTTGCAGGGGAATTATTTGCCCCTTTTTGAAAACTTAGAGATTTTGGTTAAAGGTTTTAAAGGTCTTCAAAGAATATTTACTTGAAACTTTACACAATTGTACTTACGGTTATAATTTGAGGTCATAATTGTATGTCACTGACCAAGTTCCATAACTCTATCTTGCATTAAAGGCTGATTCATATCCCCTTTTCTACTTAGTCTCTTGGTTAATGTTAACATGCAAGTTTTACATATCTCAATAACTATTAAAGATATTTATTTAAAACTTCACATATGCATTTAGGGTCAGAATTGTAGGTCACTGACAAAGATCCATAATTCTATCTTGCATTTAGGCTGATTTTTCTTCTTTTTTTCAACGTAAAATGACCTAGAGTCATAAAACTTTACGGAAATGTTGGTCAGCATGTATAGTTGTGCATCTGGGGGTTTTGTTGTTGATTGATGCAACAGTCTGTCAAGTTGTTCCTTCTTTTCCTACTTTCTCCTACTTTTTTAAGTGTTCCTACTTTTTCCTACTTTATTCCTACTTGTCTTCAATTCCTACTTTTTAAGAACTCAAGAAATTTGCAATAAAAATAAAGTTGTACTTCTAAATCAGTGCTTAGTATCAGTTCAGGATAGACGTGATTGTTTTATGACTGTAAGACTGCAAGAAGCTTTTATTTCTGTGGCACAAAGACCCATACTGGCTGTCCCACATGCTATTTAAAGTTACCTGTGACAGTCAGATGTATATGCAGGGCACCAGGTAATTTTTTGTAAATGAGTAAAACGGTTAGTTTATTGCATATTGTTGCAATGCACACAATATATCAGGGGTTTACTTAAGGTTTTGACTTTCACTTGCCCAAAGGGCAAGTAACTTTGAAAATCTACTTGCCCCTAGGAAAAGCAGGTTGCCCGATCTTAAATGTGAAGATTGTTAATAATCAAAGCAGAAATTATGGGTAAAAATAAGATTTATTGCAGATCCTATCAACTAATGCATCAGATAGTAAAATAGTCTTAAATTCCCTACTGCATATGTTTTTTTGCTAATTCACAATAGTCTAGGGGTTGACACAACTGTCTTTGCCATGGATCCCATAGAAATCCCTGAGATTTAATTTAGAAAATCTCCTAAATGTCAGGGATTCCTCACATCAAAATAGTAAAATGAAAGTGAAGATTAACAAGGGGTTTTTATTTTTTCATGAGATCACATGCAGGATTTTGCCTTGTTTCAAATTGGCTAATGCAGTTTTGAGCCCTTTTGAAAAATTGCTGTTATAAAAATTTTCAATGTGATAGATTAAGATTAAAACTCAATGAACTTTGAAAATAGCAATTTTGCTTTAATCTTAATTCTTCTTAGAGTTGTGAAATTTATGTACTGGACTATAAGACTGGGCTTGAAGTTAAATAGGAACTTGGAAAACATCTTCACAGGTTGCCTAAGGTCCACCAAAATAGTCATGTTAAATCTTATAAAAATTACAATTAATAATTAGGCTTTTAAAAAATATTAACTTTCAGATGCTATCACGATGCTATCACTTTAAAAAATATTTATTGCCTATTACAACTTTAAAAAGGAAACAGTACATTGATTGTTGAAAATTGTGATAGGATTTAAAAGTTTATTGTTGATTTCAAACAATGTAAAATATCAAAAATATGTTTGCTTTGTTTGCACTACCAAACTAGTTATGTGCCTATCAAATTATTTCATTTTTTAAAAACAACAAGTTGCTCCAAGTCCATGACAACATGTGTTATACTCAATTTAAATTGATCTGTCTGATTTCTATCCTCCCTGTTTGTATAGAAATTTATTTGAACTTTTAACATCGGTCACATCAAAGGGACACACTGCATGCAGTAATCATACAGTTCAGAGCACTGATTGGTTCAAAGAACTGTTAGATGAAATATACGTCATTTTCTGTATGTTTCACCCAAGGAGTTTCTTTGTTTGTTTTGGTAAATTAGGCATGACCTAGATTGACCTCTTACACAATATTTTTAGAATTAATGCTGTGATTTACCAAAAAAGGATTTTAAACATTTTATGGATTATTTTATTCTGTTTATTAATGAATACTTTTAAACATTGCTGTAGGTGAGAAAGGAAAATAGATTAACAACAGTTCCAGACTATTATGATTTTTGGTCAAAAGTTGTGTAAAAAAGATTACTGGGGACGAATTTTGTCTTAAACAAAATATATATTGCATATGAGTTGACGCAAGTCAGTTAAAGATTGATCGT
Source organism: Ruditapes philippinarum (assembly GCF_026571515.1). Taxonomy (NCBI): domain Eukaryota; kingdom Metazoa; phylum Mollusca; class Bivalvia; order Venerida; family Veneridae; genus Ruditapes; species Ruditapes philippinarum. The sequence goes on from NW_026853962.1 coordinate 4,086, forward strand.
ACGAAGAAAAAAATAGCGTACAGGATTCAAAGGAGTAGACTTTAACGGCGCAATTTTTCTGTTCTTTCTTGAACCTTGCAGTTGTGTCAGTCTTTATTGACATAACTCATTTTGAATTTTTGTGAATTTATGCTATTTATTCAGCAAATCAGATTGTTTCTTTGCCATGGTTTTTTAAGCTCACCTGAGCATATGCTCAGGGTGAGCTATTAGGATCACTCTTCGTCCGTCATCCGTTGTCCTTCGTCCGTTGTCCGTTCTCACTTTTAAAACGACATCTCCTCTGAAACCATAAGGCAGATCATAATGATACTTCACAGGGATGTTCCTTGTGTGAAGCCTTAACAAAGTTGTTCAAAGAATTCCATTCCATGCAGAATCTCCTCTGAAACCATAAGGCAGATCATAATGAAACTTCACAGGGATGTTCCTTGTGTGAAGCCTTAACAAAGTTGTTCAAAGAATTCCATTCCATGCAGAACTCTGGTTGCCATGGCAACCGATAGAAAAAACTTAAAATATCTTCTTTTAAAAAATCCAAAGAGGTAGAGCTTAGATATTTGGCATGAAACATCTTCTAATGAGTGTCTATCAAGTTTGTTCAAATAAAAGCCCTGGGGTCAAAATTGGCCCCGCCCCGGGGGTCATTGATTTTCCCTATATGCATATAGTAAAAACTTAAAAAATCTTCTTTTAAAGAACCCAAAGAGCTAGAGCTAAGATATTTAGCATGAAACATCTTCTAATGGGTGTCTACCAAGTTTGTTCAAATAAAAGCCCTGGGGTCAAAATTTGCCCGGCCCCAGGGGGTCATTGATTTTCCCTATATGCATATAGTAAAAACTTATAAAATCTTCTTTTAAAGAAACCAAAGAGCTAGAGCTAAGATATTTAGCATGAAACGTCTTCTAATGAGTGTCTATCAAGTTTGTTCAAATAAAAGCCCTGGGGTCAAAATTGGCCCACGCCCTAGGGGGTCATTGATTTTCCCTATATGCATTTAGTAAAAGCTTATAAAATCTTCTTTTAAAGAACCCAAAGAGCTAGAGCTAAGATATTTAGCATGAAAGATGTTCTAATGGGTGTCTACCAAATTTGTTCAAATAAGTACCCTTGGGTCAAAATTTGCCCTGCCCCGGGGGTCATTGATTTTCCTTATATGTGTATTGCAAAAACTTTAAAAAAAAATCTTCTTAGAAAAAACCCAAATAGCTAGAGTTTAGATACTAAACATGAAACATCTTCTAGTGAGTGTCTACAAAGTTTGTTCAAATAAAAGCCATTGGGTCAAAATTGGCCCCGCCCCAGGGAGTCATTGATTTTATTTATGTGTATAGCAAAAACTTAAAAAATCTTTGAAAAAACCCAAATAGCTAGAGTTTAGATATTAAGTATGAAACATCTTCAAGTTAGTGTCTTCAAAGTTTGTTCAAATGAAAGCCCTAGGGTCAAATTTGGCCCAGCCCTGGGGACATTAATTTTCCTTATATGTGTATAGCAAAAACTTAAAAATCTTCTTTGAGAAAAAAAAACAAATAGCTAGAGTTTAGATATTAAGCATGAAACATCTTCTAATGAGTGTCTTCAAAGTTTGTTCAAATAAAAGCCCTGGGGTCAAAACTGGCCCCGCCCTAGGGGTGTCATTGCTTTTAACTATATGTGTATAGTTAAAACTTAAAAAATCTTTTTTTTTAAAAACTCAACGAACTAGACCTTAGATGTTTAGCATGAAATATCTTCTAATGGGTGTCTACCAAGTTTGTTCACAAATAAAAGCCTTGGGATTTAAACTGGCCCCGCTCTGGGGGCCTACATACTGGTGAGCGACTTCAGGGCCATTATGGCCCTCTTGTCTTTAATTGCTGTAGACTTTTTTATGCCCCCGGGCATATAGTAATTGAACCGTCCAGCCATCTGTCCGTGCAAACATTTGATTATTATGAGCTTCATTCCGTAGTTAAATAAAGAACAAAAACTCATAAAATTCAAATTAAGAGCTATTTTTTTGTTTTTATGAGCTTATTTTGCTTATGGACGTTGGTCCAGGTGGTGTTTATGAGCTTATTTGCCTCTTAAACATCAAATTTTGGTATGTCCGTCCGTCTGTCCGTACGAGGTTAACCTAGAACGGCAAGTTGGATTTTTCTTAAGTTCTACCTGTACCAATGGCTTCTAAGTTTACACACTTACTAATCAACACTAAGTACATGATCTGGGCAAGTTACATAACTCTGGCTTTCATATTTACCGAGTTATTGCCCTTTTCAGCACTTAGAAAATGAATAATGGTTAACCTAAAACGGCAAGTTGGAAATATCTTAAGTTCTATCTATACTAATGGCTTTATAATGTCCACACTTACTTATCAATACAAAGTACATGATATTGCCAAGTTATATAACTGTGTCATCCATATTTCCCAGTTATTTCCCTTTTTTCACTTTGAAAATAGGGCCTTGTCTGGTTAACCTATTTCGGCAAGCTGGATTTATCTTAAATTTCTCCTAATTGCTTAATTAATGTCAAGGTCACCAATGTTAAAAATAGATTTTTACATTTTTACAGGTGTATTGACTTTATTCTACAGACAGATGTTATTTATAATTGATAGAAACATAAACTTTGATGGAGTTAGTGGTCAGTTGGGTCAAGGTCACCAGCTAAAAATAGATTTTTACACATTTGCTCATACAGCCTTTATTAAGTGACATATATTTTATATTTGGTAGGAAGATGACTTGCATGGTATTCATCCTTTTGATTGGGGTAGGGATCAGTGGGTCAAGGTCACTTGTGCTAAAAATAGATTTTTACACTTTTGCCCATACAGCTTTTATTTATTGACAGATGTATTTCATTTTTGGTAGGAAGATAACTTGCATGGTATTCTTCCTTTGGATGGAGTAAGGGGTCAGTTGGGTCAAGGTCACCATTGCTAAAAATAGATTTTTACACATTTGCCCATACAGCCTTTATTTATTGACAGATGTATTTCATATTTGGTAGGAAGATAACTTACATGGTATTCTTCTTTTGGATAGAGTTAGGGGTCAGTTTGGTCAAGGTCACCATTGCTAAAAATAGATTTTTACACTTTTGCCCATACAGCCTTTATTTAATGACAGATGTATTTCATATTTGGTAGGAAGATAACTTGCATGAAATTGAATATTTTTCAACTTCACAAGTCAGAGCAATGACTTGGCAACTTATATTTTTCACAATTACAAAATGCCATGACTTTGTCAAGCTATATAACTTGTGTTTACAATTTTTTGGCAATTTTTCTGTCCATAAGTGAGTGAATGGGTAAACATTTTTTGAAATATTGCTACTGACAAGAATCTGAGCCGGGGGCATTTGTGTTTAACGAACAAGTTCTTGTTTTATTTATAATTATGTATCAATAGTTAACCTTTATTTAGTTTAGAAGTTTTCATTAAAATTATGGTAAATTATCAACTGCATAACACATATTTGATTAGGCAATTTCTTTAATTGTTTTAAATTGATTAGTATGAAAAACATTTTTATTAGCCAATAATTGTTTCATTGATTGTATAAGTTGATAATTCTAACTGATATATATTATCTATTGTTACAATTTTTATTGATGAAAGAGTGATAATTTAATCAAACCAAGATCACTGCAATACTTGATTGATTATGAATGCTTTAACAAAGCAATTTTAATGTGATCAAAATGTGCTAATTGAATGTGCTTTTCTGCTGAAATATTTTCTACTTATTTATACATTAAGATATTTACCACACAGCATGATGCAGTATGTCGCTCTCATACCCACTTTATAAACCAAAAACTCATCGGGAGGGTGATTTTGTCCTAGGTAGCAATTTTATGAAGGGGATTTTGTCCACTTCAAAATTTCACACATGAAGGGGATTATGTCCACCTATGGAGGGGATTATGTCCAGATATACAAAAATACATGAAGGGGATTTTGTCCGAAGGGGATTATGTCCGTACACCGGCAGCTTGACATAGTGTAACAATGAAAACTCCAAAAATGTGCCAATGTGCCAAATGATTAAACAAAGGCAAGTGTCAAATAGTAATTTTATCTTGCATAAAGGGTTATGGTTGGTAGCAGGGCTTTTCATAAAGGTGTATAAAATATCCGATTGGTTACATGCCATTTCTTTGACAACAGTTGTGTCCAAAACATGCAATGTGAATGAAGAAAATATCACTAAGTGGACTCAAAAAATCAGAGATTTTACGAAATTTCACTACAGACCGATGCTTAACATTCAGACAAATCCTGATTTTAAATATTTATTGAGATTTGGCTACAAACGTAGGAATCGCTGCTCAAAATTGCATTAGAGCTCCATATGTGCTGAAAAGATCCATAAGTGATGTAGAAAACCATCTACAAAACAACGGACCACTTCAATATAATCATTAAATAGCCCATGTATAGAAATAATTAAGGTTTCGTAGCTATCTCTGAAAGTTCAATTGTAACATTAGTGTGTTTGATCACCACAATGAGAGGGCTCACTAGCTTATGCTAGCATTAAAAATACTAAGAGGTCGAGTACATGAAAATACTTGAATGATAAACAATTGACTAATAAAGGATATGTAGCTTGGACAAACCAAACTGAAAGTATTGAACTTTGTAAAGCTATCGTGTCATATAATATGTTTCTATAATAATGTTTACATTCATAAAAATATCTATCACTTTAAGATTCCACAAGTTATAGTTATAGTGACAAACTGTTATGTGGCAATATCATGGCCTGGTGCAACATCAAAGGTTTTACTTTACAGAATACGGACCGAGAACATTATCTGTAAGGAAAACCCGAGATGCCGCCCCAGGTCATGATATTTCTACATAATAGTCGAGTTCGATATATTATAACTGTTTTATCGCATGATCAATGGAAATGAGAATTTTAATAAACTTGTCTTCTCTTCATAAATTAAATTCCCCACTCGGAACCTCGGTTACTTTTTAGTAACATGTCATTAACCGATATTGTCAATCCCACACCATATGAGCCAATCAGAAGTATGTTGGGTGTTCTTGATTGGTTGGATGACCAAAGACACAGAAAAACATTGCTGTAAATAATTTGGACATTTTAATGGTGAAAAAAGGAGATGTTAGCGCCGACGACTTCCTCTTTTCTTTCACGATACACGTGACGTTTTATTCTTGACAGTTTTAAACCTTTCCTTTTTGTGCCTAGAAAATGACCCATTTTCCTGAAAAGAAAGAAAAGAAAAGAAAAGAATTACGAAAGTGGTTTATAATTTACAGTTCCCACTGAAATAATAGTTATAAAGCGGAGAATAGGTTAAGTGATCGTTTTGCATACATGAACATTTTCTAGAAACATCAATGTGCATTATCAGCTATGCATGTCCGCTCAATGCGGTTATGATTTGTTAAAGTTTCTTTAATACCATTCAAAGAGTTACAGAGCAGTCATAAAATAAGTCAAATGGGCATTGACCCATAATTGGGACTATGGGCATGAAGTGAACCATGTAAATATCATGCAAGGACGTTCCTTGATGTGGAAAATAAATAAGCAAAGTTTCTTTGATCCTTTTCAAAAAGTTAATCAGTAACTTTCTTGCAGCGTCGTAACAAATTCAAACACGCTTCACATTACTCCCCTAATAAGCAGACAGTGCAGTCGAGTGAACAGTTAGTTGATTAAATAATGCATGACGGCATAAAAAGGGAATAATTGCAGTCCACATGACGTCACTAAATAAAAATAAGCAAGGCCTTCCCACCATATCTACGTATTTTCAAAACCTTTCGTATGCAGAATGTCTTTTATCTCTTTCTATATGAATACTATTCAAGCTCGTCTCGTGAAAATGTGTCTATTTCGGATAATAGTTTTTATTACAGAATGATAAACAAAAGAATAAATTAAAGATTGCTTTATGAAAGTGATGCGTAATTATGTTGTTGATTTTTTATAGTATGCACATATGAATCTCTTCAGCACATATAGAGCTCAAATACAATTTTGAGCAGCGATTCCATTCGTTTGTAGCCAAATCTCAATAAATATTTAAATCAGGATTTGTCTGAATGTTAAGCATCGGTCTGTAGTGAAATTTCGTAAAATCTCTGATTTTTTGAGTCGGCTTAGTGATATTTTCTTCATTCACATTGCATGTTTTGGACACAACAGAACCCACGACGGAAAGAATATCTCGATGGAGACTGCATAGAAATCCAAAACAAAAATGGGTAATATAGAGGAGAGTCAGGAGGGTAGAATCACATTTCGATTTTCTTTAAAAAAAGGATTGAATTTTATATAAATGTTTAAAAAGATGAAAACTTACTCTGCGATTGACTTATTTTTACAGTCACATCTGGTGTTATGCTTCACATCTGGTGCAGCGGAAATTCACATATAATTTTTACCGATGCTCATTTTTGAGATACATATGGGGTTCCACCCCCGTGTTTATGCCTTTCCTGAAATCTGAGTACATTTTTCTCAGGTTTGATTGTATCAAAATATTTTTGCTCACCTGAATGGCGTGCAGCTTTAATACATTATACATTGTTTACAATTTGTCACTTTTATAACAACAATTATACTTTTTCATTAGGTGATGGGCACGTAATGTGATCTGAAGCGCATGTTTGAGTGTTATAAAGCTCATAACTAAGGCGTTTTTAGCTCTATTTTTTTAAAAAAAAAAAGGAGACGTATTGTCATAGTCCTGGCGGCGTTGCCGTACCCGTTGCTGTACCCGTTGCGGTCCGCAAACTTGTACCTGGATCATAACTTTTTATGCCCCCACAAAGTTGGGAGCATACAGCGTTGCACTTGTCCGTCCGTCCGGACGTCATCCCGAAATTTTGTGAATGCAATTCCCCTTAAACCGGATGGCAGATTTTGCTTAAACTTCCAGGGATGAACAACCTTAATGTGTAGATGGTAGTAAAGGAAGGAATTTTTGCTGCGACCAAATTTAACAGAATTATGGCCCTTTGTTGATTTTTTCACTATATACCATATAGAAATATTGTGAACGCAACTCCTCTTAAACCGGATGACAGATTTTGCTTAAACTTCAAGGGATGAATAACCTAAATGTGTAGATGGAAGTAAAGGAAGGAATTTTTGCTGCGACCAAATTTTACAGAATTATGGCCCTTTGTTGATTTTTTCACTATATACCATATAGAAATTTTGTGAACACAACTCTTAAACCGGATGGCAGATTTTGTTTAAACTTCCATACAGATATGCATGCTCTTGTTTACGAGCACATCTGCACAGTGGGAGCATCCGTGTCGGTTGGACACAGTTCTAGTTTAGTTCTTGGTGTATTGTCTTCATACTTGGCCTCAACAACCCTTGGGACAACACCTTTCAGTAGACCACACTAACCTTGACCTTCATCCATAAATGACCTTGTCCAAATTTTGCTTGTTCTTGCTATTATTGGCTGTAACTTTGTTATTTTTGAATGGATTGTCTTCAAACTTGAACAAAATAATCTTCAAGGATATCCCTTAAAATAACCAGACAGACCTTGAACTTCACTCATAAATGACCTTGACTTTGAAGGTCAAATTATTGAAATGTTCATTTTTTTGGCTATTATTGGCTGTAACTTTGTTATTTTTGAATAGATTGTCTTTAAACTTGGACATAATAATCTTCAAGGATAGCCCTTAAAAATAACCCGACAGACCTTGACCTTCACTCATAAATGATCTTGACTTTGAAGGTCAAATTATTGAAATGTTCATTTTTTTGGCTGTAACTGCTTTTATTGAATGGATTGGCTTCATATTATAACAGAACATTCTTAAGGACAAGACCTTAATGTTTATCAAACTCAAATTGACTTGGGCTCTTTAATGACCTTGACCTTGAAGGTTAAATTACTGAATTTTCTCAGATTTGTGCATTAAATGACCATATATATTTATCGGTGTGTATATATATTCTTCTGTAATGCACATGCGAATATATATGGAAAGGATTCATACTTTGACAAAACTTATGTGACAAGACAGAACGATTAAATTTATAAAAAGGAAACGTTAAGATTTGTTCAAACATTACCTTGTTTGCTTTTAGAAAAAGTGAAAAGTCGAGCGTTGCCCCCGCCAGGCTGTGGTTCTTGTTATGTTTAATGCCACCCTACATTTTCTTATAAATGTGTCTATGTGTTTTTTAGCTCACCTGTCACAAAGTGACATGGTTAGCTTTTGTGATCGCTTTTCGTCTGGCGTCTGTCCGTCGTCCGTCCGTAAACTTTTACTTTAAACGACATCTCCTCATAAATGGCTAAGCCAATTTCATCCAAACTTCACAGGAATGTTCCTTTGGTAGTGAACTTTAAAAATTGTTCAAAGAATTTAATTCCATTCAGAACTCTGGTTGCCATGGCAACCGAAAGAAAAAACTTAAAATATCTTCTTTAAAAAAACCGAAAGAGCTAGAGCTTAAATATTTGAATATTTGGCATGAAACATCATCTAGTCAGAGTCTACCAAGTTTGTTCAAATAAATGCCCTTGGGTAAAAATTGGCCCTTGTCGGGGGGGGGGGGGGGAGAGGAGGGGGGGTCATTGATTATCCTTATTTGTATATAGTAAAACTTAAAAAATCTTCTTTTAAAAAATTCAAATAGCTATAGCTTAGATTTTTGGCATGAAACATCTTTGGGTGGGTGTCTACCAAGTTGGTACAAATAAAGCCCTAGGGTCAAAATTGGCCCCGCCCCAGGGGGTCATTGTTTCCCCTATATGTATATAATAAAAACTTAAAAAATCCTCTTAAAAAACCCAAATAGCTAGAGCTTAGATATTAAGCATGAAATATCTTCTAGTTGGTGTCTACAAAGTTTGTTCAAGTAAAAGCCCTAGGGTCAAAATTGGCCCGGCCCCATGGGGGGAGGGGGTCATTGTTTTTCCCTTTATATACATAGTAACAACTTAAAAAATCTTCTTTTAAAAACCCAAAGAGCTAGGGCTTAGATATTTAGCATGAAACATCTTCTAATGGGTGTCTACCAAGTTTGTACAAATAAGAGCCTTGGGATTAAAATTGGCATCGCCCCGGGGGTCATTGATTTTCCCTATGTGAATAGTAAAAAGTATAAAAATCTTCTTTTAAAACCCAAAGAGCTAGAGTTTAGATACCAATCATTTAATATCTTCTAGTGAGTATGTACCAAGTTTGTTAAAATGAAATCCCTGGGTTCAAAATTGGCCCGGCCCCGGGAGGGTGGATTATTGTTTTTCCCTATATGTGTATTGTAAAAACTTAAAAAATCTTCTTTAAAAAATCTATATAGCGCTACTGGTCGGGGACCAACAACTGGACACTTTTTGAACATTTTTACATACAGATTTCATACTTTCCAACTCAGAGACCTAAAATTTTTACACAGTACAGCTAGGTTCTTCTCCTTACTAACAAACTAGTTTATTTCTGATTGTATTACACTTATATCTGAGGCTCGTCAAGGAGGGTATCCAAATTACCTAAATTGTCTACACTACAGTACCATGTGTCCGGACAGATATGTACATGGCGTGATTTAATTCATATAAAAGTTTGGATGTTTTAATTTTTGATTTTAACATGATATACAATATATCAGCAACAATTTATGCTGAAGTTTTGGAAATTCTTTTGTTTACTTTGCAAATGATTATAGCTGGTATATGAGATCAGGCATTTCTTTCTTGATGCCCAAATTTCAATGGCAACATTCTTAAAATAGACATTAAAATATTTCTATTTACGGAGGTTGAAATAAATTTATTTACTAAATTATAGAAGAAACGTGCATTTATTGTTAAAACAAAAAGTGACTGACAACCACTGAACAAAGAAAATACTAAATTAAGCATTTTCAGGGATGTCCTGGTTTGGTGGTTGTCCGGTTTTGGTGGTCCCCAACCAGTAGAGCTTAGATATTTATCATGAAAAATCTTCTAATGGGTGTCTACCAAAATGTTCAAATAAAAGCCCTTGGGTTAAAATTGGCCCTTAGTAACCCCAGGGGCCTATATGAGTGTTGCATCTAGAATTTCAAAATTATGGGGGATTGTCCCCCACTCAACTGAAAAATGTGGGGGATTTGAAAAAAATGTGGGGGACATACATTTAACTTACAATATGACGTACTGAAAAGAATTGATTTATTTTACGTTCAAGCATTTTTGACAGCTATCGTCCGCTAAAAAATGGAAGTAGAAAAAGTAAAGTATTGACGAATACTGCAAAACACACGCGAGATGACCAAGTCAGCTGCTACACACGATTTAGTACGTATTTTAGTCATAACCTTGAGTGAAAACAAACTTGGTTGAAGCGTTCAAATTAGGTTGTAGATTGACTGAATTAAATTGAAAAGATCGTCATATGCGCAACTTGGCGCGCATTGACTTCATTGAAATGCGCGATCTGCATAACAAATGGGCAAATCAAGCAATCGCGCGGCCTAGATGCAACACTGCTATATATAGGTGAACAATTTCAGAGCCATCATGGCCCTCTTGTTTTTAGCTCACCTGTCACTTTGTGACATGGTGAGCTTTTGTGATCGCTTTTCGTCCGGCGTTCGTCCGTCCGTCGTCCGTCCGTCCGTAAACTTTTACTTTAAATGACATCTCCTCATAAACCACTAAGCCAATTTCATCCAAACTTCACAGGAATGTTCCTTTGGTGGTCACCTTTAAAAATTGTTCAAAGAATTTAATTCCATGCAGAACTCTGGTTGCCATTGCAACCGAAAGAAAAAGCTTTAAATATCTTCTTTTAAAAAACCCAAAGAGCTAGAGCTTAGATATTTGGTATAAAACATCTTCTAGTGAGTGTCTACCAAGTTTGTTCAAATAAAAGCCCTGGGGTCAAAATTCGCCCCGCCCCAGGGGGTCATTAATTTTCCCTATATGTATATTGTAAAAACTTAAAAAATCTTCTTTTAAAGAACCGAAAGAGCTAGAGCTAAGATATTTAGCATGAAACATCTTCTAATGAGTGTCTACCAAGTTTGTTCAAATAAAAGCCCTGGGGTCAAAATTGGCCCCGCCCAGGGGGTCATTGATTTTCCATATATGTGTATGGCAAGAACTTAAAAATCTTCTTTGAAAAAACCCAAATAGCTAGAGTTAAGATATTAAGCATGAAACATCTTCTAGTAAGTGTCTACAAAGTTTGTTCAAATAAAAGCCCTGGGGTCAAAACTGGCCCCGCTCCAGAGGTGTCATTGTTTTTAACTATATGTGTATAGTAAAAACTTAAAAAATCTTCTTTTAAAAAACCCAATGAGCTAGAGGTTAGATGTTTAGCATGAAACATCTTCTTTCGGGTGTCTACCAAGTTTGTTCAAATAAAAGCCCTTGGGTTAAAATTGGCACTGCCTGGGGGGGGGGGGGGGAGAGCAAAGGTCATTGTTTTTCTTTATATGTGTGTAGTAAAAACTTAACATTATGAAACATCTTCTAATGGGTGTCTTCCAAGTTTGTTCAAATAAAAGCCCTGGGTTTTAAACTGGCCCCGCTCCGGGGGGCCTATAAACAGGTTAGCGACCTCAGTTCCATCATGGCCCTCTTGTTTTTCTTTTGTTCTTTTTTTTTATAAAAGTGCATGCTTGGGAAACTGTTGAATAATATTTCACCAGTAATTAGCTCAAAAATATATTAAATTTACTTAGAAATATTTGAAGTGATACAATGCACCAGGATGGATAACAGGCAGAGATAATAGTCATTTTGATGTAACGGCTGACACGGGATCATGTGTTTTTACATATTTATTCAAAAGCTTGTTGTTTTCCTATGTTATAGCATAGTCCAGTCTAGTTTATCACGTAATTTACTCTTTAGATGAAAACATTTAGAATTCAAAATAACATGCTTTTTGTAATTTAAGGTTTACTTTTAATTTTGTAAGAAGCTAATGGATAATATGAGGTTGGACACTTTGCTGAGTCTGTTTCTGAATCAATATTAATTTAACTGAACAACTTACAGTAAACTTGATAACTTTATAGGAAAGTGTAAAGTGGTGTGAAGTCTGAGACTACTCAATAACATTGTCCACTAGTTTAAAACTTTAAACATTATTTGAGAAAGCTAATAGCTTTTTAGCTCACCTGACCACGAAGTGGTCAAGGTGAGGTATAGTGATGGGGCTATGTCCGGCGTCCGTCGTTGTGAGTAGTGCGGTGTCCGTCGTTCGTCGTCAACAATTGGGTTGTTAACATTCTAGCAGTCACAGTTTTGATTGGATCATTGTCAAACTTTGTCAGAATGTTTGTCTCAATGAAATACAGATCGAGTTCGAAGATGGGTTATGTTGAGTAAAAAACTAGGTCACAGGAGCTAAAAATATAAAAAGCTTGTTAACACTCTAGTGGCTGCAGTTTTGATCTAAATACTCTAAAAATTTGTCAGGAAGGTTGTTTTGATGATTTCTATATATTTGTCAGGAAGGTTGTTTTGATGATTTCTAGGTCAAGTTCGAAGATGGGTCATCTCCGGTCAAAACTAGGTTGCAGGAGCTAAAAATAGAAAAAGTTTGTTAACACTCTAGTAGCTGCAGTTTTGATCCAAATATTCTGGAAATTTGTCAGGAAGGTTGTTTTGATAATTTCTTGGTCAAGTTCAAAGATGGGTTATTTCCTGTCAAAAACTAGGTCACAGGAGCTAAAAATAGAAAAAGCTTGTTAACACTCTAGTGGCTGCAGCTTTGATCCAGATATTCTGAAAATTTGTCAGGAAGGATGTTTTGATGATTTCTAAGTCAAGTTCAAAGATGGGTCATCTCCTGTCAAAAACTAGGTCACAGGAGCTAAAAATAGAAAAAGCTTGTAAACACTCTAGTGGCTACAGTTTTGATCCAAATATTTTGGAAATTTGTCAGGAACGTTGTTTTGATAATTTCTAGGTCAAGATCGAAGATGGGTCATCTCCAGTCAAAAACTAGGTCACATGAGCTAAAAATAGAAAAAGCTTGTGGCTGCAGTTTTGATCCAAATATTCTGGAAATTTGTCAGGAATGTTGTTTTGATGATTTCTCGGTCAAGTTCGAAGATGGGTTAGATTCGGTCAAAAACTAGGTCACAGAAGCTAAAAATAGAAAAAGCTTGTTAACACTATAGTGGCTGCAGTTTTGATCCAGATATCCTGGAAATTTGTCAGGAAGGTTGTTTTGATGATTTCTAGGTTAAGTTTGAATATGGGTCGTCTCCAGTCAAAAATTAGGTCACATTGCCCAAATATGGAAAACCTTTTTAACACAATAGAGGTTACATTTTTGACTCAATTGTCATCAAACTTGGCCAGGATGCTTGTCTAAGACATTGCTTGGATGCGGTTGATGTGTCAGGGGAGCGATCCAGGGCCATCATGGCCCTCTTGTTTGAATTATTCAGGATTTGATTTTGCTTAAAAACTAACCAGTACTTGTGTCATATTGTCATATGAGGGAACATGTTCTTGATCAAAATTGTCAAAACCCCACAATGTTAAAAGTAGGGGTGTGGATCGTCGGATAAGTGACGATCCGATAAGAACCACGATTCAGCACTTACGATTCACAAATGAAACACAAATTTTTGTTATCAAGACACCCTTTATTAAAACATGAACATTTAAGATCTAAAAACATGTTATTTTTCTTTAAACAATACTAAACATTAAACATATATGCAAATATAAACTAGATTTATGTTTTTTTTATTTTTCGCATGAGTATCTTAAAGTATATTTGAGATACCTATACAAAAGTATTTCAAAACATTAGAAGTAAATTTTGCTGGTAGAATTTTATATTGTTCCAGACAGGATGAGTGACGTCACACTGACGTAATTATTACCTTGTGTTTCGCAAATTTTGGATTTTTATTATTTTAATGATAATTATTATTAAAAATAAAACCATCTTCGATACATGTCACCTTATATAAATCTATACATAGCGTCTAAAAATATTTATTTAATTTCATAAAAAAACAAAGTGCTCATTAAAGAAAACGTGATTCCTTTTTCGATACTAATGACTTTCTAGCTCAGCATCATGGTACTGGTTCTTTTACTTCCTGTCTTTATTTGGCAAATTGTATTTGGGTAAACATTGCATTATTCAATCTCAAATTGATTTTTTTCCAACTTTTAGAGTGTGAGAAACAGTAAATGTATATAAACAAATAAAATCGCGATCCACAACTTACAAATATTTGTACTCGATTATTCATTTCTATTTGTGATTATCCGCATACTCGGATACTCTCCCCAGCCCTTAGAATTAAAAGGCAGACATATGTCACATATCCTATTTATAAAGTCCTTACATTATTAAACAGTGTATAATTATGTTATACATGTATATACAGTTGACTCTGGGTAACTCAAAATCAAAGGGACTGGGCAATTTACTTCAAGAGAAACGGAATTCGAGTAACGTGGATCTGCCACCATTACGTTGACATTCGAACATGTATATACATGTGCCTGATTGAATGTGCAAAGAAGTACTGGTTATGCCCCCACAGAGTGGGAGCATATAGCGTTGCACTTGTCCGTCCGAGTGTCCGTACGTCTGTCCGTCCGTCCGTCCGTCCGTCTGTCCGTACGTCCCGAAATCTTGTGAACGCAACTCCTCTTAAACCAGATGGCAGATTTTGCTTAAACTTCCAGGGATGAACAACCTTAATGTGTAGATGGTAGTAAAGGAAGGAATTTTCGCTGCGACCAAATTTAACAGAATTATGGCCCTTTGTTGATTTTTTCACTATATACTATGTAGAAATTTTGTGAACGCAACTCCTCTTAAACCGGATGGCAGATTTTGCTTAAACTTTCAGGGATGAACAACCTTATTGTGTAGATGGTAGTAAGGGAAGGAATTTTTGCTGCGACCAAATTTAACAGAATTATGGCCCTTTGTTGATTTTTCACTATATACTATGTAGAAATTTTGTGAATGCAACTCCTCTTAAACCAGATGGCAGATTTTGCTTAAACTTCCAGGGATGAACAACCTTAATGTGTAGGTGGGAGTAAAGGAAAGAATTTTTGCTGCGACCAAATTTAACAGAATTATGGCCCTTTGTTGATTTTTTCACTATATACTATGTTGAAATTTTGTGAACGCAACTCCTCTTAAACCGGATGGCAGATTTAGCTTAAACTTCCTGGGATTAACAACCTTAAAGTGCAGATGGTAGTAAAGGAAGGAATTTTTGCTGCGACCAAATTTAACAGAAATATGGCCCTTTGTTGATTTTTAGTTTTCAACTTGTGGCACATGTAGTCCAAAAAATATTTGACCTAGAGTCATAAGATTGACAGAACAGTGGCGTGTGGGGGCATCAGTGTCCTATGGACACATTTCTAGTTTGTTATTGTTGTTAGCGGCAATGCTGCAATATTTAACCGTTGAAATGATAGTAAATCACTTACAACGAACAAAAATATATTATGTAATTTTTTGTAAACAGAAGAATTATTGGTAAGAAGTATTTTTATGCTCCCCGAAAAATTTCGGGAGAGCATTTAGTCGTCAGGTTGTCCGTCTGTACGTACGTAAGTCCCGAATTCGTGTCCGGCCCATAACTTTGTTATTTGAAGTCGGATTTTAAAACTATATCACAGAAATGATCACAATATTGAGACGATGTGTCGCGCGCAACATTTGGGTCGCTACCTTGAAGGTCAAGGTCAAAGCATGACCTTGCAGCAAAATTGTGTCCGGTCCATAAGGCCTAAAAAAAAAATTGATGTGTTTCTGGTGGCAAGGCGAAAAAAAGTAGGGTCAGTGGGTCGGACTTTTTTTTTTAGTCAATCAACGATTGTAGATATGTCAGATACGGATTATATGTACTTTAAATTATATTCTATAGCATATAAAAGTACTTAAAATGTTAGACTACCAAACCTAGTCTTCAATATTTTATTTTGAAATAAATTTTACCAATGGCATGACTCGACTTTCGTTTTCATTTTTTTTTATTCTTACCGAACAACTGGCTTCAATTTTAATATTATCACTCTTAACATGACCATGCACGTCCGAAAAATGTTTTGAGCTGTTTTGCTGTGGTCTATTAATTTGATTTCCTGTTTTGCCAAACTATGATCGTATTTTTAAAGAAAATCGCCAGCAGTGACACTTCGGCTGCTTGTTGTGCCGCCATATTAGCTGGTGCGCGTTAATACGTAATTCGAACCCGAATCGTCTGTGCCTCACATCGTTGTCGACTCGCAATACTAAAACCCGTCTTCGGTACGGTCGGTACGGGCGCCATTTTTATGCCCCCGCCATGTAATGGCCGGGGCATATAGTGTTACCCTGTTCCGTCCTTCCGTCCTTCCGTCATTCCGTCCTTCCGTCATTCCGTCATTCCGTCCTTCCGTCATTCTGTCATTCCGTCATCATCAGTTTCCGTTCATTATCTTAGTAAGGGTTGCACACATTCAACTCAAATTTGACATATGGATATGTCGTGAGAAAATACAGGTCAAGTTCGAATTTGGTCATGGTTCGATGATTTTTGGCAGAGTTATGCCCCTTTTACTTTAAAATAATATGAAATTTTCAGTTTCCGTTCATTATCTCCCCAATGGTACAACACATTCAACTCAAACTTGACATATGGATATATCATGAGAAAATACAGGTCAAGTTCGAATTTGGTCATGGTTCGATGATTTTTGGCAGAGTTACGCCCCTTTTACTTTGAAAATAATATGAAATTTTCAGTTTCCGTTCATTATCTCCCCAACAGTACAACACATTCAACTCAAATTTGACATATGGATATGTCGTGAGAAAATACAGGTCAAGTTCAAATTTGGTCATGGTTCAATGATTTTTGGCAGAGTTATGCCCCTTTCACTTTGGAAATAATATGAAATTTTCAGTTTCCAGTCATTATCTCCCCAATGGTACAACACTTTTAACTCAAACTTGACATATGGATACGTCACAGGAATGCGCAGGTCAAGTTCAAAGTTGGTTATGGTTCAATGATTTTAGGCAGAGTTATGCCCCTTTCACTTTGAAAATAATATGAAATTTTCAGTTTCTGTTTATTATCTCCCCAATGGTACAACACATTCAACTCAAATTTGACATATGGATATATTTTTGGAATGCCCAGGCCAAGTTGGAATTTGGTCATGGTTCAATGATTTTTGGCAGAGTAATGCCCCTTTCACTTTGAAAATAATATGAAATTTACAGTTTCTGTTCATTATCTACCCAACTACTCAAATTTGACATATGGATATGTCAAAGGAATGGGCAGGTCAAGTTTGAATTTGGTCATGGTTGGATGACTTTTTGGCAGAGTTATGTCCCTTTCACTTTGAAAATAATATAGATACATCTTAGGAATAAGCAGTTTAAGTTTGAATTTGGTCGTGGTTCAATGATTTTGGACAAACTTATCTTTCTTGAATGTTGTAAAAATTTTGAACTTTCAGTTTCAGCACTGAAATGTATGTAGCCATTATTTTGGCTACAAATATGAAATATGCTATTTTCAAAAGGTTTAGACTGAATAATTTCAGTGCCTTGAACATTGTATGAAAATGGTTTGTGTTAACATTGAAAAGTTTTAAGGGCTTTGAACTTAAAATGAAAAAAATTATTTGTGCAAACAAATTTGGAACTAAATATTATAACATCTGATATTTTGGCTGCATGCGGGGGCATCCGTGGCATGATGACACATTTCTAGTTTTTTTGTACATCAATAAAAAACTTTGGGTCGGCGCTAAAAAATAGGGTCGGTCGGGCCACCTGAACCACAACATTCTTTTTTTTAGGCCTCACTTCATTATTTGAAGTTGGATTTTAAAAATATTTCACAGAAATGATCACCATATTGAGACGATGTGTCGCGCGCAACATTTAGGTCGCTACCTTGAAGATCAAGGTCACAGCATGACCTTGCAGCAAAATCGTGTCCGGCCCATTACTTTGTTATTTGAAGTCAGATTTTAAAACTTTTTCACAGAAATGATCACCATATTGAGACGACGTGTTGCGAGCAACATTTGGCTCGCTACCATGAAGGTCAAGGTCACAGCATGACCTTGCAGCAAAATCGTGTCCGGTCCATAACTTTGTTATTTGAAGTTGGATTTTAAAAATATTTCACAGAAATGATCACCATATTGAGACGATGTGTCGCGCGCAACATCTGGGTCGCTTCCTTGAAGGTCAAGGTCACAGCATGACCTTGCAGCAAAATCGTGTCCGGCCCATTACTTTGTTATTTGAAGTTGGATTCAAAAAGTATTTGATAGAAATGATCATCATATTAAGATGACCTGTCACGCACAACATTTGGGTCGCTGCCTTGAAGGTCACAGCATGACCTTGCAGCAAAATTGTGTACGGCCCATAACTTCCTTATTTGAAGTCAGATTTTTCAACTATTTCACAGAAATGATCACCATATTAAAATGGCGTGTCGCGCGCAACATTTGGGTCGCTACCTTGAAGGTCAAGGTCACGGCATGACCTTGCAGCAAAATCGTGTCCGGCCCATAACTTTGTTACTGGAAGTCGGATTTTACAACTATTTCACAGAGATGATCACCATATTGAATAGACGTGCCGCATGCAACATTTGGGTCCCTACCTGGAAGGTCAAGGTCACAGCATGACCTTGCAGCAAAATCATGTCCGGCGCATTACTTCGTTATTTGAAGTCGGATTTTACAACTATTTCACAAAAATGATCACCATATTGAGACAATGTGTTGTGCACAATATTTGGGTTGTTTTTACACTTTGAACTTTGTCTGTGGCATAACTCTGACACAACAAGAGGTATACCTTCCGGTGTCCAAAACCTATTCGGGGAGCATCACCCGGTTCAACCGGCTCTTGTTTCAGATTGACGATATAAAAATGTAAAACTTGTTGTTTTATAGTCACATGAAATAAACTTAGAAAACTGTTGTTTTTGTCATAATTTTAGAATGAAGTGGAGAATGAGCATACCCCACAAAAGCAACAAAAGTTGGATGGTGTTGATTTTTCCACTGTGCCTGGTGATGTTTCTGTCTCGGTAAGTTCAGCTGTCATTTAATTTAAATCATTGGGTTATGAGTCATTTTGTAATTCAGTATTTTAATCATCTATGGTATTATTAGACATTTGCTGAACTACTGTTTCTGCACCAGTTAAATTAAAACTGCAGTTAACAGAATAAAAATCCTAAAAAGTTAGGGAAGAACCTTAAAGTACTATCTGGCAAAACTGACAACTTCCAAAAAAACTATATAAATGATGACAATGGAAATCAAGTCTCTGACCCAAAAGAAACAGAAGAAATATTCAATACTTTCTTTTCAAACATATTTAAAAAATCGGGAAATATTTCAGCACTGAATAAAGCAAATGAATATATATTAAAAGAAATGTTAGAGGGTATAATTAACTGAGATATTCCAGAATTTGTGATACCACCAATTGAACCGGATCATGTTAAAAAAACATTAGACTCACTTGATGTCAAAAAGGCCACTTGGGGCTCGATGGAATCAGTGCTAGATTTCTAAAAACTGCATCTTCTGTAATATATAGACCTTTATTTACTATTATCAATTTAAGTATTCAAACAGGAAAGTTTCCTACCAAATTAAAACAATCAAAAGTTACACCCATTTATAAAAAAGGACAAAATTCTGATAAAAATAATTACCGACCGATATCATTTCTAAAATATTTGAAAAGCACGTATCTGACCATCTAAAACAATTTCTAGAAACTCATACGTTTATTTTTAAGGCCCAGTCAGGATTCAGAACCAAGCACTCTTGTGAAACAGAATTAACAAACATAGTTGACAATTGGATAAATGCAATAAATGATGGCGAACTAGTTGGCACAATTTTTCTTGACCTAACCAAAGCATTTGACCTTGTAAACCATAAAATTCTTATTCAGAAACTGCATTATTACCATTGTTCTTCTCGTACAATTAAATGGTTTTCATCTTATCTTGCAAACAGAACATAATTAACTGTTTCCAGATTGAAGAACATAGAAAGTCAGTGTATCAGGTAAACTGTTCTGCCTTCGCTTATTGGGGCAGAATCTTTCACAATGGGGAATATCTAGATATAAAAATATAAGAAAGTTTAATCCACTTTTCCAGCTTTTATTTAATTTATCAACACATATAGTTACTAATCAGGCAGAATGATCTAATATAAACAGAATATTAAATTCTAACATATTAATGAAAGTAAGTTTTACATTCATTTACTTGAACAAATAGATGATATTCAAATATTAAGTAACATCTTGTTACCTGAAGTTTTTAACAAAGTTATTAACATAATTATATTTTCAAGTATTCAAAATAAGAACAGCTTAGTGTTCTTAACTAAATTTTAGTTGTTTAACATCAAACATTTACAAAATGTACATAGAATAAAATACAACTTACCTAGATATAAAAATATAAGAAAGTTTAATCCACTTTTCCAGCTTTTATTTAATTTGTCAACACATATAGTTACTAATCAGGCAGAATGATACTGCCAGCTGGAAAAGGGATCTTTTAAGGGGTTCTCTCACTGTCCATTGGTTTAACTTAGTTGACCAATAATTAAACATTATTTCTAGAGAGGCGGAACTACAAGTTCTGGCTTAATTCTGAAAATACTTGAGAAATAACTTACATATTTTCTAATCACTATCAAGAAATTTAATTGTCTATGTTTTTAAAAGAATAAAGTTTATCACAGATGTTAATATAACAAGCATTTTGCAATTCTTTGTCTAGTGTAAAAGGTTTTTAGCACATTGGCTTCTCTGTAACAACATGTCACCTGTTTGAGACATTCTAATTGACCACATAAATGTACTTGAGATTTAACAAAGAAAAAAGGGTATAATTTAGTTTAATCCTTTATAAATTTATGCCTAATTTTGAAATCAGAAAATACAAAATAAAATTTAAAATGAAATTCAATACAAATATTTCACTCACTTATTTAATATACACAATATAAAATATAACAAGAAAATAGCTACTTTTTCATAGCATGACAAAACTCTCAGAATCTGCAGAGGTTATATCAGGTGTTCCCCAAGGATCTGTCCTCGGGGCCCCTGCTTTTCATTATATACATCAATGATCTCCCACTTCATTTTAGAGACCTAGAAATAGACATGTTTGCAGATGACACCACACTTAAGCATCAGGACATTCACCACAAGAACTACATAATAAACTTCATACTAACCTCGAACATGTAAACAAATGGTGCATACAAAATGCAATGGTGTTAAATACACAGAAAACAAAGGCAATGCACTTTACATCAAACAATACACAGCTTCATTTACCACCTTTACACCTTCAAGATCAAATGATCCAATTTTCTAAAACCGAAAAGTTACTAGGTGTTTTTGTCGATAGTAAACTAAAATGGAAAATCCAAATAGAAATGATACTTAAAAAATGCAACTCTCAGTTATACCTACTTCTCAGAATCAAGCAATACCTAGACTTACATGCAAGAAAACTATTCATTAACTCATACATCTTACCACACCTAGATTATTGCTGTACTATCTGGGGCAATTGCAGCAATGATCTGATCAATGAAATCATAAAATTTCAAAAAAGAGCAGCAGGTATATATATCCAGATAAAAGTTACGATGCACCCTCCAGTGATTTGTTTAAAGAACTAAATTGGAGGAGATTTGATGAAAGAATGAAATACAAAAAAGCAATCATAATGTTTAAATCTATCAATGACATACCATATCCACAATACATGCAAAGTAAATTCCAATTTGTTTACCAAAAACATGAGCGCAACTTAATATCTACAAATAGTTCAGACCTAGCTGTTCCACTTTGAACTTTGTCCGGGACATAACTCTAAAAGTATAAGTGGTATCAACATGAAACTTTGTAGGTAGATAGATCTCATTGAGTAGGTGTGCAGTGCACAATGCAGTGCACAAGAACCGTAACTCTGCCTTGCCTAATTTTTGAATTATCCCCCTTTGTTTATTTTACACTTTGAACTTTGTCCGGGACATAACTCTAAAATTATAATAGGTATCAACATAAACTTTGTAGGTAGATAGATATCATTGAGTAGGTGCGCAGTGAACAAGAACCGTAACTCTGCCTTGCCTAATTTTTGAATTATCCCCCTTTGTTTATTTTACACTTTGAACTTTGTCCAGGACATAACTCTAAATGTATAAGAGGTATCAACATGAAACTTTGTAGGTAGATACATCTCATGATATCTATCTACCTACAAAGTTTATGTTGATACCTATTATAATTTTAGAGTTATGTCCCGGACAAAGTTCAAAGTGTAAAATAAACAAAGGGGGATAATTCAAAAATTAGGCAAGGCAGAGTTACGGTTCTTGTGCACTGCATTGTGCACTGCACACCTACTCAATGATATCTATCTACCTACAAAGTTTATGTTGATACCTATTATAATTTTAGAGTTATGTCCCGGACAAAGTTCAAAGTGTAAAATAAACAAAGGGGGATAATTCAAAAATTAGGCAAGGCAGAGTTACGGTTCTTGTGCACTGCATTGTGCACTGCACACCTACTCAATGAGATCTATCTACCTACAAAGTTTCATGTTGATACCACTTATACTTTTAGAGTTATGTCCCGGACAAAGTTCAAAGTGGAACAGCTAGGTCTGAACTATTTGTAGATATTAAGTTGCGCTCATGTTTTTGGTAAACAAATTGGAATTTACTTTGCATGTATTGTGGATATGGTATGTCATTGATAGATTTAAACATTATGATTGCTTTTTTGTATTTCATTCTTTCATCAAATCTCATCCAATTTAGTTCTTTAAACAAATCACTGGAGGGTGCATCGTAACTTTTATCTGGATATATATACCTGCTGCTCTTTTTATGCCACCGCAGCATCTGCGATGCGGTGGCATATAGCGATTCACCTGTGTGTATGTATGTGTGTGTGTTTGTTTGTGTGTGTGTGTGTTATATAGATTATATAGTGAACTTAAAAAATCTTCTTGTGAAAAACCACTAGTCCAATTTCAACCAAACTTGGCAGGATTGATCCTTGGGTAATAGGCTTCCGAAGTTGTTCAAAGAATTTCATTCCATGCAGAAATCTGGTTGCCATGGCAACCAAAAGGAATTATAAGAATAAATTTAAAACATCTTCTTGTAAAGATCCAAAAGGCCTAGAGCTTAGATATTTTGCATAAGGCATTGTCTGGTAGACCTCTACCAAGATTGTTGAAATTATAGCCCTGGGGTCAAAATTGGCCCCGCCCCGGGGTCATTGATTTTCACTATATATACATATAGTAAAAACATAAAATACCTGTAAAGACCCTAAAGGCCTAGAGCTTAGATATTTTGCATAAGGCATTGTCTGGTAGAAATCTACCAAGATTGTTTAAATTATAGCCCTGGGGTCAAAATCGGCCCCGTCCCGGGGGTCAGTGATTTTCACTATTTGTACATATAGTAAAAACTTAAAATCCTTCTTGTAAAGACCAAAAAGGCCTAGAGCTTAGATATTTTGCATAAGGCATTGTCTGGTAAACCTCTACCCATACTGTTCAAATTATAGCCCTGGGGTCAAAATTGGCCCCGCCCCGGGGGTCATTGGTTTTCCTTATATGTATATAGTAAAAACTTTAAAAAAATTTCTTCTAGCAATTGACAAATGCTAGAGGTTAGATATTTTGCATGAAACATTGTGAAGTGAACTTCTAGCAAGATTGTTCAAATTATAGCCCTGGGGTGAAAATTGCCCCCGCCCCGGGGGTCATTAATTTTCAATATATACATATAGTAAAAAATAAAAAAATCTTACTGTCTGAAGCTACAAGGCCTAGAGCTTTAATATTTGTTAAATGATATCATCTATAGGTACTCTACCAAAGTTGTTCAAATTTTGCCTCTAGTATCAAAATTAGCCCCGCCCCAGGGGCCATAGGTTTTCCTTATATGTATATAGTAAAAACTTAAAAAAATCATCTTCTCTAAATTTACAAAGGCTAGAGTTAAGATATTTTTCATGAAACATTATGTAGTGAACCTCTAGCAAGATTATAGCCCTAGGGTCAAATTGTCCTGGCCCCACCCCCAGGGGTCATTGATTTTCACTATGAATATATAGTAAAAAATTTAAAAATCTTCTTGTCTGAAGGTACAAGGCTTAGAGCTTTGATATGTGGTATATAATATCATCTATGGGTCCTCTACTTAAGTTGTTTTAATTATGCCCCTAGTGTTAAAATAGCCCTGTCCCAGAGGCGATAGTTTTCCTTATATGTATAAAGTAAAAACTTGAAAAGTCTTCTTCTCTGAATTGAAAATTCTTCTTCTCTGAATTGACAAAGGCTAGAGGTTAAATATATGGCATGAGACTTTGTGAAGTGAACCTTTACCAAGGTTGTTCAAATTATAGCCCTGGGGTCAAAATTGGTCCCGCCCCGGGGGTCATTGATTTTCAATATGTACATATAGTAAAAAAATAAAAAATATTGTTGCCTGAAGGTACAAGGCATAGAGCTTTGATGTTTGCTATATAATATCATCTATAGGTCCTCTACCAAAGTTGTTCAAATTTTTCCCCTGGTGTCAAAATTGGCCCTGCCCGGGGGCAGTGATTCTCATTATGTACACATAGAAAAAACAGAAAATAAAACAAATGTTTTCTAAATGGGAGAAAGCTACAACTTAGATATTTGACTTGAAATGTTGTTTGGTGGACTGTATCAAGATTGTTTTGAATTGAATCCTTGGGTCCAAAATTTTGCCTTGCCCAAGGGGACAGTGACCTACTTTCTTGTCCTTTGATGTACAGCAATGAAATTTTGACCATGTGCACAGTTTTAGTTGTAAAATTGAACTTTGATATCAGGTGACCTAGATTTTGATGATGTGACCTACTTTCTTGTCCTTTGATGTACAGCTATGAAATTTGAACCATGTGCACAGATTAAGATGTAAAGTGAACTTTGATTTCAGCTGACCTAGATTTTTACAAAGTGTCTTACTGTGTTGTCCTTTGATGTAGTCATGAAATTTAGGCTGTGTGAAATATGACCTTCACCACCAAATTCACTAGACTCGAGTGCATTGATATATTCCTACTCTGATCTTTTATTGAGTTAACAACAGATTTAACCACTAATCTGATAATAAGAATTAGATAGGTCAGGGATCTATGCATTATGACAATCTTCATAATTGTATAGAAACAAAAAAAAATCTGTTCCTACACTACTATTTAGTGTTGTATTCAT
This sequence comes from Ruditapes philippinarum, assembly GCF_026571515.1. NCBI lineage: Eukaryota > Metazoa > Mollusca > Bivalvia > Venerida > Veneridae > Ruditapes > Ruditapes philippinarum. The sequence goes on from NW_026853962.1 coordinate 29,394, forward strand.
GCGGTGGCATAGCATTTTTAGCTCGACTTTTCTATGAAAAGGGGAGCTATCCTACTCGCCCCGGCGTCGGCGTCGGCGTTGGCGTTGGCGTCACACCTTGGTTAAGTTTTTCGTACCACCCCACTTTATTTCAGAAGTATTACAAGTATGGCTTTGAAACTTACCATACTTGTTCACCATCATAACCTCCATCTACAGACAAGAGTACATAACTCTGTCAAGGCTTTTGACAGAATTATGGCCCTTTTTTGACTTAGAAAGTGTATTGAGCTTGGTTAAGTTTTTTGTACCACCTCACTTTATTTCAAAACCATTGGAGGTATTGCTTTGAAACTGACCATACTTGTTTACCATCACGACCTTCATCAACAGACAAGAGGACATAACTCTGTCAAGGTTTTTGACAGAATTATGCCCCTTTTTGACTTAGAAAATACATTGAATATGGGTAAAATCCACTTATTGCCTTAACCCTTTGAGATATTGCTTTGAAACTTTTAATGCTATTTCACATCATTACCCCCATCTGTACGCAAGAGAAGGTAACTCTGTCAAGGATTTGTTTTAAAAATTAAGGCCTTTTATCGACTTAGAATCTTGGTTAAGTTTTTAAGTACCAGTCCACTTTTTGACTGAACTGTTTGAGATATTAATTTGAAAGTTGGAATACTTGTTTACCATCATGGTCCCTAAACATGGGCAGGAGAAGGTAATTCTGTTAAGGATTTTATTTGAATTATGGCCCTTTTTGACTTAGAAACTCAGTTAAGATTTTCATTCTTGTCCACTTGTTGACTTAACCATTTGAGATATTACTTTGGAAGTTGGAGTTCTTATGTGCCATCATGAGACCTATCTGTAAGCAAGAGAAGATAACTCTGTGAAAATGTTTCTTGATTTGTACTTAGAAATTCCTAGTTAAAGTCTTGTGTGCCCTTAACTGTCAAAGTTTTGTTTTATAGGCAAGCACTAAAAAAGTCGAGCGCGCTGTCCTTCTGACAGCTCTTGTTCTCAAATGCAATCTTGTTTGAAATTTTATGATTTCATTGATCAGATCATTGCTGCAATTGCCCCAGATAGTACAGCAATAATCTAGGTGTGGTAAGATGTATGAGTTAATGAATAGTTTTCTTGCATGTAAGTCTAGGTATTGCTTGATTCTGAGAAGTAGGTATAACTGAGAGTTGCATTTTTTAAGTATCATTTCTATTTGGATTTTCCATTTTAGTTTACTATCGACAAAAACACCTAGTAACTTTTCGGTTTTAGAAAATTGGATCATTTGATCTTGAAGGTGTAAAGGTGGTAAATGAAGCTGTGTATTGTTTGATGTAAAGTGCATTGCCTTTGTTTTCTGTGTATTTAACACCATTGCATTTTGTATGCACCATTTGTTTACATGTTCGAGGTTAGTATGAAGTTTATTATGTAGTTCTTGTGGTGAATGTCCTGATGCTTAAGTGTGGTGTCATCTGCAAACATGTCTATTTCTAGGTCTCTAAAATGAAGTGGGAGATCATTGATGTATATAATAGTTATGCAATATACATATAGAACAATAATCATTTCCGAGCTACTTCTCTGCAACTGCTGGCTGGAATTCAACAAAACCTTTTGGGAATCATCAATATCAAGAGGAGATGCGCATATCGTCGGCTTATTCTGTTCAGACACTTTAACTCAGAGTTATGGCCCTTGATTAGTTATGCAGTATGCATATAGAGCAAACTTTATGGGAACCTTCAATACCAAGAGGAGATGCGCATATCATCGCCTTGTTCCAGTCAGACACTTTAACTCATATTTATGGCCTTTGATTAGTTATGCAGTATGCATATAGGGCAATAATTGTTTCCGCGCTACTTCTCTGCAACAACTGGCAGGAATTCAAGTAAACTTTATGGGAACCTTTAATACCAAGAGGAGATATTGTTGCCTTGTTCAGACCAGGCCCTTCATTACAGAGTTATGGTCCTTGGTTAGTTGATTAGTTATGTAGTATGCATATAGAGCAATATTGCTATTTCTTTGCAACTGCTGTATTGATTTCAACAAAACTTTAAGGCAATCATCAATACAAAAAGGCAATTAACATCTCATTGGCATGTCCAGATATTACTATTTAACACGGAGTTAGGCTCTGTTATTGCCCGGAATATTTATCATGTACAAAGAATATTACTGTTTACGCACTGATAAATATATATAAATAAAGCAATATGGCTTCAGTTGTTGTGTTAGTAATAACCAGTACTTGGCAGGGGATATAAATTCAACAAATTTGCTTGTTGAAATAGAAGCCCTGGAGTCAGAATTGGCCCTGTCATGGGGGTCAAATAAAATTTCCTTATAATTTATGTATATATGAAAAACTAAAAAAAAAATCTTATTCTGATAAACCCAAAGAGCTAGAGCTTAGATATTAAACATGAAACATCTTCTTGTAAGTGTTTACCAATTTTGCGTGGGTCAGGTTAGAGGGTTAAGATTTCACAATAGTTGTCACAGTGAGCTCTGGAAATGTTAAAGAACATGTCAAATGAATGGCTTAGACTTGTTTCAATCATAAAATATCCACAATATCTGTTATTGTAACTTCCAGGGTTTGTTCAAGTCACATGACTTGTTTTAAAACTTCTCAATGATTCTGTTGGAAGCTAAATGTTTATCATTATATATAGATATATTTACGCTTCAAACCAAAAATTTTTAGAATTTATACAGAAATTCATGCCAGTGGTGACACTGGTAAAAAGGCATATGTTTTCATGAATAATTTTTGGAGAAGAGTTTGATTTGTGAAATATACATCAAATATTATACAAGAACCTGTTGTGTGTGATAATCTTTTTGTCTCTCTTATATCTTATACTTTTTGTGCCCCCACTATAGTGGCGGGCATTTAGATTTACCATTGTCCGTCTTTCCGTCCGTCCTTCTGTCCTTCCGTCCGTCCGTTCTCTTTTGTGTCGCATGTAACTCAAAAAATATTTGACCTAGAGTCATGAAACTGTACAGGAATGTTGATCAGCATGTGTAGTTGTGCACCTGGGTATTTTCATTTGGATACTTTTAGTATTTTCAGAGGAATTGCCCTTGACTTAGTAAAATTTTGCAATTTTCAACTTGTGTCGCATGTAACTCAAAAAGTATTTGACCTAGAGTCATGAAACTTTACAGGAATGTTGATCAGCATGTGTAGTTGTGCACCTGGGTATTTTCATCTGGATATTTTTAGTATTTTTAGAGTTATTGCCCTTGACTTAGTGAAATTTTGCAATTTTCAACTTGTGTCGCATGTAACTCAAAAAGCATTTGACCTAGAGTCATTAAACCTGATGGGAAGGTTGCTCAGCATATTTAGTTTTGCACCTGGGGTTTTGCTTGTGGATTTATCCAGTATTTGTAGAGTTATTTCCCTTGACTTAGTAAAAAACGTTTCATTATGTTGTTATTTGTTCCTTGAGTGCATGAGTTAGAATCAACGAACTTTAAAGGAATAATGATCAACATCACTAAATTACAGGAATAATGATTCACATCACTGTGAAGCTATGCACCTGGGACTTTGCATGTGGATTTTTTTCAGTTTTGTTAGAGTTATTGCCCTTGACTTACAGTAGTATAAATTTGCAATTTTCAACTTGTTCATGCATAGCTCAAAAGGTATTTCACTTGTAGGCCTGAAAGTTTACAAGAATGTTGGTCAGTATGTGTACTTATGCATCTTGGGGTTTGCTTGTGGATTTATTCAGTATTTGTAAAGTTCTTGCCCATTACTTAGTAAAAGATTTTTAGTTTTCAAAAAATATTTGACCTAAAGTCATAAGATTGTCATAACAGTGACGCGGTGGGGGCACCCGTGTCCTATGGACACATTTCTAGTTTCTAGCTACACTGTACCAGCCTTTCCAAGTGAATATTGGAGTAAATGACCATTTATTTCCCTGAAAATATCAATTAAGAGATTTCATCTTCAAAATTATCTAATACTATTCTTAGTGTGTGTGTATGTATATATATGTGTACACCATAATATGATTGTGTACAGCATGTAATGACAAAAAAATTGAAAATTTATGATAATAATATTTTTTCATATTATTGAACAATATTACCACTTAAAGAGGAAATGTTCTTATCATTTTTTTTATGATATTACATGTATATTTGTGAATAAAATGTTAAAATGTGAATATCAGTATTATCAAAAATTGTTTAATGTTTAATTAAAACTGATTAAAATACTTCAACCACATAGTGATTACAGGTATAAATCATTTCCAACAGCCTTGCTGTTGTGTTGACCTCTTTGCCAGATGGTTGTGTGTCTGCCTTGTAATCAAGGGGTCTGGGGTTCAAATCCCTTTCAGTGCCTGAAGATTTTTAAGGTTAACAATGATCAGGGTGGCAGTGATTTTTCCTCAATTTTTAAAACAACCTGAAGGGGAAAATATAGCGTGATAAATCAGAAAAGGGGAAAATCAAATTCCAACCACTGAGAATGGAATTTACCCATACATTAAAAAAAATCAATTTTAATCAATTTACTATGCATGGTACTAGCAGAAGCTATCTATAGGGACAGCTTTCTGTCTTCTAGCTGATATAAGTCAGCTGATGTTAGGTCATCATTCTGGTGAAGAATGTGCACAGGGGTTTTAGGGGAAAATATTAGCATTTTTAGGGGAAAATGTACCTATTTTGGGCTAGGGGAAACAGCCTTTATTCGGCTGTAAAATACAGGGGGAAAATCAATTGGTGGTGAGGGTAAAATAAAAAAATGACAATAATGTTCGTTTGTCATTTGTGGGTATGAAGAATCAACTAGCAATCAATAAGAGTTTAGTCAGAAATAATAGGACAGTGCTTCTTTCTTGTCCTCTAATGTCTCAATTATACAAGACCTGCAGTATTTTCAGGGGCTAAACTAAATAGCTAACAGCTGATATTGATCGTTTAATCACTTTTTTAATCTTTCATAGAATCCCTTTATTCATCGAAATACTTAAGGTGACAACAGACACTTTCCGTGGTAATCACATAAATGTCATTTAAACCAACTTATTTTAGTAATAATTGTTATTTATTTAATCTTTGTGCATTAAATGTCGTTGATCATCATAAAAAATAACATATTTGAAAAAAATGCCTTTGTAAATGATTGATTTTTAATAAAAATCCTAAAATTTTAAATCGTCATATCAAAGTCATTTTTATATGCCCGAAAGAATTTCAGGCATATTATGTTATACCCCCTGGCGTCCGTCCGTCCGTCCGTTAGCAATTTGGTTTCCGGAGCATAACTTAAGTTCCATTTGTCCCACAGTATTCAAACTTCATAGGATGATTGTCCATATTGGGTAGAAGACCCCTATTGATTTTGGGGTCACAAGGTCAAAGGTCAAGGTCACTATGACCTTAAAACTGAAAACAGTTTCCGGAGCATAACTTAAGTTCCATTTGTCCCACAGTGTTCAAACTTCATAGGATGATTGTCCATATTGGGTAGAAGACTCCTATTGATTTTAGGCTCACAAGGTCAAAGGTCAAGGTCACTATGACCTTAAAACTGAAAACAGTTTCCGGAGCATAACTTAAGTTCCATTTGGCCCACAGTGTTCAAACTTCATAGGATGATTGTCCATATTGGGTAGAAGACCCCTATTGATTTTGTGGTCACAAGGTCAAAGGTCAAGGTCACTATGACCTTAAAACTGAAAACAGTTTCCGGAGCATAACTTAAGTTTCATTTCGCCCACTGTGTTTAAACTTCATAGTATGATTGTCCATATTGGGTAGAAGACCCCTATTGATTTTGGGGTCACAAGGTCAAAGGTCAAGGTCACTATTACCTTAGAAATGAAAACAGTTTCTGGGGCATAACTTAAGTTCCATTTGGACCACAATGTTGAAACTTCAAAGGATGATTGTCTTGTGAAGGAGGTAATGATACTTTATTCCCATGTCTTACAAATTCTTCATCTTTACTAAAAAAAAAAAAAATCACTTTCGGGCATATAATGCTCCGCCTAGCGGTGCTCTTGTTTATTTTTTTGTCATCAAACTTTTGGAAAATAAACATACTTATAATATCTGGGGAACCGTGTCTCAAATTTTTTCTATCTTTTCTCAAAAAAATATTACGTAACGTCAAACATTACGTAATTAAAGATAATTAAGTCGCTGATTGAGCAAACAAAAATCCCTGACACGGTTCCCTCCGTAAATGAATTCCCTTTCATGTGCTTTAAACCGCATGTTAATTGCTTGATTATTAAAAAAGTTATGCCGATTCAAAGTTAGTCCGACCCGCATCAAACGAAGTGTCATAAATCGGCTGTTCTCTCTCGGACCCCTACGTTTCACGCTAAATAATTGCATAATACACAAATATCGCACCAGAGAGGGTCACAAGTTGCGGTAACATACTCTAACAACATTTTATGACCCAGTGACATCTGACCAATTAAAAAGTTGCTGATTAATATCAGTTTATAACAGAAATTTCTTCAAATCTTAACGTGATTTACCGTCAGTCTGGTATCGGTCGCACATGTCACGTGACTTTCGGTAAAATTTGAGGCACTCGGTGGGGGGAAATGGGACGTATTTGTGCACCGCTAGCGGGGTATTTAATTGTTTCACATTTGAAGTTTATTATTATTATCATCAGCATTATTATTATATTATACCAGTGTCACTCTATCTGTGTACTCGTGTATGAAATTCCGTTAAAATATAAATTAAAATAACAAAAAAACTGAGCTTCTGACAGTCTTTTAAAGTCCATGGTAGATGTATACAAATAAGAACGGGATATTATATATTTTTTCCTCCAAATTGATATAAATGCTTCACATATTTTAATAGAAATAAAAGGTATCACTCCATCATTATGATCTGACCTTCTTGACTTCTATTATCATGAAAATCATCTGTGCACGGCATAGAGATCCAGTTTCTACTGGGATATACAATAAATTCCAAACTTTCTCCCAGGTTTATTAGTACTGTGTTCGATTTACTAGCGAACAATTTATTCAAAGCATTCACTGATAATTTATTTTATTATCTTTTTTTTATTGATTCATAGAGAAATAATCATCCTTAGACAACCTAAAATGGTTTAGAAATTTGTCAGGGAGACCTTACCACGTACAAGTCATATAGGCGTTCACATAAAAAATGTTGTCTGTTTTTGTTGTTGTTTTACTTGACATTGTTAGAAAACGAGGTTGAATGTAAAGCAAGCCCTTGAATCCGTAAAAAAGTCCATAAACTCAATGTAATATCTATCAGATTAACGGGACAGACAAATTATTTTCACACATTATGGATATTTTAGCAACTATATTTTTAATCAACCCCGTGGTCGTGCGATTTGTCGCTGTGCTTAATTATTTATGTTTCATACATTATGTTACGTACATTGGCCGACAATTTCTTATTTTATAAAAAAAGGCTAAATAATAGGTAGACGATATTCATAAAAGATGTACGGTATTTGTACGATACATGAATTACGAGTAGTATGGACCAGTATGGACCGGTAATTCACGCATATATTGAACTACCGATTTCCCTCATTGATGCCTCAACAGGGGACGGAGCGTTATCGATAATTGACAGGTTACGCGATAGCAGATAAAAATAGTACAGGTACCGTTTTAAAACGTTTAAAAACACATTTTTTGGACTAACTGCTTCCAAAATTAAATCACGAATGTGTTCAGAAAAGGTTGATAAATATACTAAGCAAAAAATCTCATTTTAGGTATTTTCAGTGATAATTGACTCCGTTGTCACCTTAATGTATAAACGTGTAAGATAAAATAAAATTAAAATTATTCTGAAATATTTAAGAATGGGCCCCATTTGGTAGAGACTTTACGAACGTGACAAGCCCAACAAATTGAAGGCTTTTATGCCGGTTTTCCCTGTAAAGGCATACATCTGTGTAATATCAATTTGTAAAATCGGTCGGTTTAATCGAGACTAGGCCAGAGTGGAAATGTCTTGGGTACGAAATGGCTCGGAATCCCTCAAATTACTTCGAAATTTATATTAACGAAAGTTTTAGTCCTCAGGAACGAATTGACATCAATAAATAAACTTACTATTATTATTCATCAAATTCATAACATATATTACTTTAAAACTTACCTTATGGGCTAAACAGGCTGATATGCTTGTCAAGTAGGTCATAAAGTAAACCGGAAGTTGTCGGATTCATCAAATTATAGGCTATTTCAGAGATATAGATTATCGACATCTCTGGCTATTTCTATTTCAATATTCACTTTGCAATTAGAAACTACAAAATTTTTTCGATAAAAATTGTCTTTTTCAAATATTTCTGGAATATCATACAAAAAAAATGTGATGATAAGGTACGACTGAGTAAGTTGAATATTGCGAGCTCTCAGTCGCTTATCTCCATTCATAGAATTACTATCTCCATTCATAGAATTACTCGAACTTTCAAATTATATCCGCTACACTTCTAATACCATAATTCATGCTATTTTGCACATGATTTTCAAAAAATAAGGTATGGTTGGAAATTTGGGGTTTGTAAGTACACTAGTTGGGACTACGTCCCAACTAAAAACTAATGTTTAGAATTCAATGCAACTTCATACAATGGTCAAGCGCAATGTGAGGAAGTGCAGTGCTCTAGAAGCATAACTCCTTCTGGATTTTTATTACGGAGTAATTCAATAAAACTTCATCAATGGTCAACCTCATTGAAAGGAAATGCAACATGCAAGAACCACAACTATCTTTAATTGCCCACAACCATAACTCTATTTCAATTCTTTTGCAAGGTAACTTCCTCAGTTCCAAAGCAGTCTTGCGGGGGTATTAATCACATTTAGTGATAGTTCTAGTTAATTATACTTTTGCTGTACTGTAGGGAGAAAAAAATACACCAGTAATCTTTTTTGTTCACAATTTTTGACGAAAATTTACAATGATCACAAGTGCCGAATTTTGGCACCAAAAAAAACCAAACGACAAACACTGGATAACTCGTAGCTACTGCTGGCAATGCGATCAGCACATATTTGAAGTACACACTGTTTGTGTAATAATATATATGATAATTACATTTCTTTTTTGAATTTTCACAAGTACATTTAAATGCATGATGTAAAATTATTCAAGAATGTTTCTTTAGCCAAAACATATTTTCATTATATATCGCAAATGAGTTGATAGCAGTCACTGTACAAAGAAAAACTGGCGTACATGATTCAAGAGCGTAGATTTACCGGCGGGATTTTTCTTTTCTTTCTTGAACCTTGCAGTTGTGCCAGTCTTTATTAACACTTTTCTTGAATATTTGTGATTCAATGATATTAATTCAGAAAATTTCAAAAATTTACACGGTAATTTTTCAGGGATCCCAACGGAATCCCCAGCTAAGATTCACAGAGATTCCTCCTGACTTTTTGGGATCCTTGGAATCCTGGGATCCCATTAATGTCGAACCCTGATGGTTACAAAAGTTAAATAGGGCGTATTTCATACTAATATTAAGCATGAAACATCTTCTAGTGAGTGTCTACCAAGGTTGTGTAAATAAGACTTTTTTTAAGCCCTGTGGTCAAACTTGGCCCTGTCCTGGGGGGGGGGGGGCTATATACAGGTGAGCGATTTCAGGGCCATGATGGCCCTCTTGTTTTTCAATTACGATGAACTTTTAGATCGGAATTGGATTTTTGATATGTTAGGAATATTAACCATATAAGATTATAACATTCGATATTTCAGTTTCTTGCAAGTACACCAAAACCTGGTCGACCTCAGTTGTCAAGGAGGCGACCTATGTCACCAGTTTCTGAAACATTGGTGAGACCACAGAGCACACAAAATGCGACAACCTCACAGGAAAATGTAGAGAGTAATTTCACTGATAATCATTTATTCAAACAGCAAAGAGTAAATCATATGGAGGACATAACTGGTTATTTAAGTAGAAAACAAATGGGATGTGGATCTCAGTGGAAAAGGTCTACATTGAAACAGTCACCTTTGAAAGGTTCACCACTGAAACGGACAAGTTCACCAGTGAAACAGACAATTTCTCCACAGAAGTGTGTACCAGGTAGCAGCATCGATGATAAAATTGCTTCCATAAGTAAATCTAGAATAGAGCAAAAGCGGAACAATGCAGAAATAATCAATAGCAATAACAGTTCCTCTAATAAGACTGAAAAAGTTGTTCTAAGTATGTCTAAAGTACGGTATAAAAGTGTTTCTGAACAGGGCAATCAATCTGAAAGGACTGAATGCGGAGGAAAGACGCAGAAAGTATCAGTACCAGTCCTAAATGAAAATGTTTCTAAGAGCAGATTTAACCAGCAAGAGTCTAATAGCAATACTAGAGATGTGTCAGTCTTGCCTGAAACACAAATTTCAGTGAGAAATATGAGTTCTGTGTTAACAGGTAACACTAAATCTAAAACTAATAAATTCATTAATAGTAGGAGAAATGATACAACAGCAGTCAGTGAAGCTAGTTATTTATCAGAAAGACAAGAATCTGGAAGAATTTTAAGTAGATCAAGACTTAGCAATAATGGAACATCAAATACAAGGGATATAAATTTACAAGATGAAGATTTGAGTACAAGTATGTCCAGTAAAGACAGAAAGTCTGCTGTAAACAGGAGGTTAGTGTCTCTCAGCAGAAATAAAGGAATAGCTACGGAAGACATGTCTGCTATAGGTAATAAAGTTTACCAGATTATATGAATATTTTAATCAAAAATGAAAATTTATAAGCTCGAGTATATGGAGAGCTGCCCAACTCACCCTGGTGTCCAGATTTAAGATTGAAAGTTTTGATACAGTAAGATATTTTTACCTCAAATTGGCCATGCTCCTTGGGGGGGGGGGGGGGGGGGGGGGGGGGGGGAAAGCGGTCATAGGGGGAAAAATGCAATAGCAGGGGGAATTATATTTCTTCACAAATGAGGAAAAACAAAAGAATCTAGTGCATATTTTAATATGCCACTTACCACTGTTAGATTTACTGTTGTGCAACATTGTTTTCTTTCCAGTAGAAAAGGGGAGCAACTCTTGCAACACAAGTTTAAGATACGTCGCTTTTTCTTAATATAAGGATCTAAAATATTGACAGTATAATTTAAAGCGTTGCATGTTAAACTTGTTGGAATGTGGGGAGTAGCTCCCCTTATCTACCCGGGAACTACAGTAGAACTTCGGTAAGTTGAAGTTGAAGTGACTTACGTAAAAACTTCAACACATCGGGACTTTGACCCATGGATCGTTCTCAATTTCATGACAAAATTTCCAACTCTTGTAGTATACAAGGAAGTTACAAAAGGCGTAAAAATAGTTTTTCGCGGCCAGATAAGAAGTGAAAAATATCTCAAGACCGAAGGTGTTAAAATAATCGGAGGACTTCCGACTTATTTGTGGTAAATTGTACTTGATTTATTCTATACGGACCACGAAAAAACTTCCATACATCAAAAAATTTGACACATAAAATTTCGACTCATAAGTATGTTTTTTTAAGGAATATATAGGGCAAAAAATTTGGACTTTCATTTTACTTCGACACATCGAGAAAATCGACTAATTGAAGTTCTACTCATAGAAGTTCTACTGTATTTGTAAACAACCTTGCTTAACAGTAAGTCTTACAGACATAAAATAAAACATTTTTCGGCAAGTAAGTTAAAAAAAAATAATATTCATTGCAGGCAAATTCAGGCTGCCATATTGGAAGGGGGGGGGGTAATTTGGCATTGAGGGGGGGAACTGACTCAACATTCGCATATATAGTTTGTATATATTGAGTGGCTTGTGTCCGTCTGTCTGGTTGTCTCTTCGCTATTCTTGTAAAGGGCACAACTTTGAAACAATAAGAGGGATCAACATGAAACTTTGTAGGTAGATAGATCTCATTGGGTAAATGTCCAGGGCTCAAGAACAGTAACTCTGCCTTGCCTAATTTTTGAATTATTGCCCTTTGTTTATTTTTACACTTTAAACTTTGTCAGGGACATAACTCTAAAACTATAAGAGATATCAACATGAAACTTTGTAGGTTGATAGATCTCATTGTGTAAAAGTGCAGTGCTAAAGAACCATAACTCTGTCTTACCTTATTTTGGAGTTATTGCCCTTGGTTAATTATTAGCTCGACTATACAAAGTATATGGAGAGCTGTCCTACTCGCCCTCCGTTGGCCTCTGCGTCCAGATTTCAGATAGTTTTGGTGCAGTAAAATATTTTTTACTGTAACTTAAGGTATCAAATATATGTTCCTCATCATCAGCCACATCTTATGTGACAAGGTTCATAACTCTAGCACCAATATTTTCAGATTTATCTCCCCTTGAACATAGAATTTTCCTGTAAAAATATTTTTTTTACTGTTACTTCTTTATTTCTTAAACAATCAAGTTTATATTTCAAATATATGTTCCTTATCACCAAGCACATCTTATGTGACAAGGTTCATAACTCTAGCACCAATATTTTCAAATTGATCTCCCCTTGAACTAAGAATTTTCCTTAAAAATATTTTTTTTACTGTTACTTCTTTATTATGCCCCCCCTTCGAAGAAGAGGGGGTATATTGTTTTGATAATGTCGGTCTGTCTGTCCGTCGGTCTGTCGGTCTGTCCGTCGGTAGACCACATGGTTTCCGCTGATTATCTTTAAAAGTATTTATCACAAAGTCTTGATATTTCACATAGTGATTGGTCATCACTAGAAGATGACCCCTATTGATTTTGGGGTCACTAGGTCAAAGGTCAAGGTCACAGGGGCCTTAAATGTCAAAATGGTTTCCGCTGATTATCTTGAAAAGTATGTATCACAAAGTCTTCATATTTCACAAAGTGATTGGTCATAACTAGTAGATGACCCCTATTGATTTTGGGGTCACTAGGTCAAAGGTCAAGGTCACAGGGACCTTAAAATGTCAAAATGGTTTCCACTGATTATCTTGAAAAGTATTTATCACAAAGTCTTCATATTTCACATAGTAATTGGTCATAACAAGTAGATGACCCCTATTGATTTTGGGGTCACTAGGTGAAAGGTCAAGGTCACAGGGACCTTAAATGTCAAAATGTTTTCCGCTGATTATCTTGAAAAGTATGTATCACAAAGTCTTCATATTTCACACAGTGATTGGTCATAACTAGTAGATGAACCCTATTGATTTTGGGGTCACTAGGTCAAAGGTCAAGGTCACAGGGGCTTTAAATGTCAAAATGGTTTCCGCTGATTATCTTGAAAAGTATGTATCACAAAGTCTTCATATTTCACATAGTGATGGTCATCACTAGTAGATGACCCTTATTGATTTTGGGGTCACTAGGTCAAAGGTCAAGGTCACAGGGACCATAAATGTCAAAATGGTTTCCGCTGATTATCTTGAAAAGTATGTATCACAAAGTCTTCATATTTCACACAGTGATTGGTCATAACTATTAGATGACCCCTATTGATTTTGGGGTCACTAGGTCAAAGGTCAAGGTCACAGGGGCTTTAAATGTCAAAATGGTTTCCGCTGATTATCTTGAAAAGTATGTATCACAAAGTCTTCATATTTCACATAGTGATTGGTCATCACTAGTAGATGACCCCTATTGATTTTGGGGTCACTAGATCAAAGGTCAAGGTCACAGGGGCTTTAAATGTCAAAATGGTTTCCGCTGATTATCTTGAAAAGTATGTATCACAAAGTCTTCATATTTCACATAGTGATTGGTCATCACTAGTAGATGACCCCTATTGATTTTGGGGTCACTAGGTCAAAGGTCATGAACACAGGGACCTTAAATGTCAAAATGGTTTCCGCTGATTATCTTGAAAAGTATGTATCACAAAGTCTTCATATTTCACATAGTGATTGGTCATCACTAGTAGATGACCCCTATTGATTTTGGGGTCACTAGGTCAAAGGTCATGAACACAGGGACCTTAAATGTCAAAATGGTTTCCGCTGATTATCTTGAAAAGTATGTATCACAAAGTCTTCATATTTCACACAGTGATTGGTCATAACTATTAGATGACCCCTATTGATTTTGGGGTCACTAGGTCAAAGGTCAAGGTCACAGGGGCTTTAAATGTCAAAATGGTTTCCGCTGATTATCTTGAAAAGTATGTATCACAAAGTCTTCATATTTCACATAGTGATTGTTCATCACTAGTAGATGACCCCTATTGAATTTGGGGTCACTAGGTCAAAGGTCAAGGTCACAGGGGCCTTAAATGTCAAAATGGTTTCCGCTGATTATCTTGAAAAGTATGTATCACAAAGTCTTCATATTTCACATAGTGATTGTTCATCACTAGTAGATGACCCCTATTAATTTTTGGGTCACTAGGTCAAAGGTCAAGGTCACAGGGACCTTAAAATGTCAAAATGGTATCCGCTGATTACTGCGAATTCACTTATATTCGTGGGCATGAAAGTTCGTGGTTTTATCAAAACGGGCATTTTCGTGGGTTCTTAAATTCGTGGATTTTCGTTTTCTTGTTAAAAAAAATCAGTTACCTAATGCAAAGTAATCTTAATCGCCGAACATTTTTACTTACAACATGTACATATCTTGACTTGTCACACAGCGGTTGTCAATAAATTTAATCCTTGCCTCTGGGCATAACTCTAATATAGCACAGTTTACTGCCGATAATTGACTGCAATTAACACATTTATGTGACATGATATGCACCTCCATTGGACACACTGTCCCTGTTATTCGCCGATGTAAACATCGCATAATTTATACGACACCTGGCACGTATTAACAAGCGAGTTTAAAAAATTACACTTAACATATTTGACAGTAACTACACGCAACGTCACAGCGACTGTGTAAATTTACATGCATATAAATTATTCTCGGTAAATAACACGAGTATATGTGGAGCTTGTAAAAGTCGGTGGCGTCTTTGATGTTTACGGAATATCATTCACACAAATACTGATTAAAATTCATATAAACTGGATCATTTAAAAACTACCAAAGAAAGTACAATAAATCTGTTTTAGCGATCCTATTTTTTTTATAGTTTTGTGTACTTACGACATTAATATCAAAGACTTTTTTTTAAATTAATAAGAGCAAACTGACAATTTTTATAAGCGCTAATTATTGCACTGCCTGGGTTCCCATATTTACTCGATTATGTCAAGTATTCTTGTTAACACAATCAAGTCCCAGTAGACTACAACGATCAAGTATGTATATGCGACATTTGTGACAGTAAATTGAGGACATATAATCGTGTTTACTTTCAAATTTCTTAAGTATTGCAAACATATTTAATATGTCACTAACCTGGTTATCTGTCTGTACTTACATCTATTTCACAAAATATCGGCCGGAAAAGAGCCGACGCATGTTTGTAATATATAGAACAGAGACAGGGTAAGAAGTATTTGTTGCGATAAAAGTTCGTCGGATCCTAAATTCGTGGATTGACCTACCCACGAAAACCACGAAAATTCGTGCCCCACGAATAATAATGATTTTACAGTATCTTGAAAAGTATTCTTCACAAAGTCTTCATATTTCACAAAGTGATTGGTCATAACTAGTAGATGACCCCTATTGATTTTGGGGTCACTAGGTCAAAGGTCAAGGTCACAGGGGCCTTAAATGTCAAAAGGGTTTCCACTGATTATCTTGAAAAGTATTCATCACAAAGTCTTCATATTTCACCTAGTTATTGGTCATAAGAAGTAGATGACCTCTGTTGATTTAGGGGTCATTAGGTCAAAGGTCAATGTCACATGGGCCTTAAATGTCAAAATGGTTTCCGTTGATTTTTCCATAATTGAACACTTCCATGTACCCATTTTTGGCAAGTTTATGTAATAAAATTATCAATTATGTGAGTCAATGGCTAGAAAGGGGGGTATATGTGTCGTTCGACATTCTTGTTTCACTTAGTGATCAATAAAATAGCTTCCAGCTGTGTGAAACTTTCAGTTTAATCGACAATTTCTCAATTTCTGTAACATTTCAACGCTGGGTGTACGCTGTAGTATCTAGAATCAAATTGCATTCAACGCGAAATACTGCCAAGAAAGGGAAGACTTGTGTCAAGGCATTTGGAATATTAAAACTAAAAGTAAGGACATCTTCTTCGCAAAAGAAATTAAAGAGAGCTGGCTTCTTTCCGCCTTTAATCGGGAGTTTTTAAAAATCACGACACTTAAAGGACAGTGTTATTAATTTAATTCATTTAATGATTTATAGTATCAATTTAAAACCGCCCTCGTCCGATCTTTAAACAATATAATCATTAAAAATAAAGAAAAGTTTTTTTTAGCTCACCTGTCACAAAGTGACGGTGAGCTTTTGTGATCGCTTTTCGTCCGGCGTCCGTCCGTCCTTCGTCCGTCCGTAAACTTTTACTTTAAATGACATCTCCTCATAAACCACTAAGCCAATTTCATCCAAACTTCACAGGAATGTTCCTTTGGTGGTCACCTTTAAAAATTGTTCAAAGAATTTAATTCCATGCAGAACTCTGGTTGCCATGGCAACCGAAAGAAAAAACTTTAAATATCTTCTTTTAAAAAACCCAAAGAGCTAGAGCTTAGATATTTGGCATGAAACATCTTCTAGTAAGTGTCTACCAAATTTGTTCAAATAAAAGCCCTGGGGTCAAAATTGGCCCCGCCCCAGGGGGTCATTGATTTTCCCTATATACATATAGTAAAAACTTAAAAATTCTTCTTTTAAAGAACCCATGGAGCTTGAGCTAAGATATTTAGCATGAAACATCATCTAGTAAGTGTCTACCAAGTTTGTTCAAATAAAAGCCCTGGGGTCAAAATTGGCCCCGCCCCAGGGGGTCATTGATTTTCCCTATATGCATATAGTAAAAACTTAAAAAATCTTCTTTTAAAGAACCCATAGAGCTAGAGCTAAGATATCTAGCATGAAACATCTTCTAATAAGTGTCTACCAAGTTTGTTCAAATAAAAGCCCTGGGGTCAAAATTGGCCCTGCCCCAGGGGGTCATTGATTTTCCCTATATGCATATATAGTTAAAACTTAAAAAATCTTCTTTTAAAGAACCCAAAGAGCTAGAGCTAAGATATTTAGCATGAAACATGTTCTAATGGGTGTCTACAAAGTTTGTTCAAATAAAAGCCCTGGGGTCAAAATTGGCCCCGCCCCAGGGGGTCATTGATTTTCCCTATATGCATATAGTAAAGACTTAAAAAATCTTCTTTTAAAGAACCCATAGAGCTAGAGCTAAGATATTTAGCATGAAACATCTTCTCATAAGTGTCTACCAAGTTTGTTCAAATAAAAGCCCTTGGGTCAAAATTGGCCCCGCCCCAGGGGGTCATTGATTTTCCCTATATGCATATAGTAAAAACTTAAAAAATCTTCTTTTAAAGAACCCAAAGAGCTAGAGCTTAGATATTTAGCATGAAACATGTGCTAATGGGTGTCTACAAAGTTTGTTCAAGTAAAAGCCCTGGGGTCAAATTGGCCCGGCCCCGGGGGTCATTGATTTTCCTTATATGTGTATAGCAAAAACTTAAAAAATCTTCTTTGAAAAAACCCAAATAGCTAGAGTTTAGATATTAAGCATGAAACATCTTCTAGTGAGTGTCTACAAAGTTTGTTCAAATAAAAGCCCTGGGGTCAAAATTGGCCCCGCCCTGGGGGGTCATTGATTTTCCTTATATGTGTATGGCAAAAACTTAAAAATCTTCTTTGAAAAAACCCAAATAGCTAGAGTTTAGATATTAAGCATGAAACATCTTCTAGTAAGTGTCTACAAAAGTTGTTCAAATAACAGCCCTGGGGCTAAAACTGGTCCCGCCCCAGAGGTGTCATTGTTTTTAACTATATGTGTATAGTAAAAACTTAAAAAATCTTCTTTTAAAAAACCCAATGAGCTGGAGGTTAGATTGCAGGAAACATCTTTTTGTGGGTGTCTACCAAGTTTGTTCAAATAAAAGCCCTTGGGTTAAAATTGGCCCTGCCAAAGGGGGGGGGGAGGTCATTGTTTTTCATTATATGTGTGTAGTAAAAACTTAACATCATGAAACATCTTCTAATGAGTGTCTTCCAAGTTTGTTCAAATAAAAGCCCTGGGGTTTAAACTAGCCCCGCTCCGGGGGCCTAAATACAGGTGAGCGACCTCAGGGCCATCATGGCCCTCTTGTTTATCAACTGACATTTATTCTATGTGGTAAATATACTGAACACCGGCTAGCATTCATTATCAAACAAACCAGTGGGAATACTTGTAATACAAATAGTAACTACATTTACTTATTTTAAATACGCATATATCCTGATGAATAAAATAAGATATTGTTAAAGTTAAATTAATTTGTCAGAATTGAATGTATAGACCCGACGCAGAAATTAAAAATGTCGGACAGCTCGCAAAACTTTCATAATGTCTGTCCTTCTGAAGATCTTTTATGCTATTGACGTGAAAAACATCCTAATACTTTGCTGCTTTCTCCCTCGCCCTTTCTGTCTGTGATCATGTATGCTCCGTCCTTGAATCGCTTGCCCCACCTGAAACCGAGAGACAGGCTCGCCAACTCATTGTCCTTCGTTAATTTAACCACCTCATATGTATTTGAAGGAGTATCCCACTTTTGTTGGTAAAATTTTCCAAAAGTGCGCATTTCTAGTTTTTAAACGACCGTCTACTGCTGCTCAAAACCGGTTTGTTCAGCCATTTAACATCCAAACGTCAAATTTCAGATTTAAGCCATTTAAATAGTAATAGATGTTTACTTGTAGTTTATTGCATGTAATGACCATTTAGTTTGTTTCAACATTTGTTTATAATTAAACTTCCAAAGAAGTTTTCGGCGTGCGCCGATGTAGCCTTACCATGGTTATTAAGGAGCACATAGCTCGTAAAGGAATTGAAAGTTTACAATAATAGTAAATCTTACTTTTACTTTCGATTCATATCAACTAAGTTTGTTTTTATGATCCAAGTAAAAAATGACATGAAAAGCCCACAAACTTTTTGAACATACTTCGTATATATATACGCATTTATATCATTTATATATATACGCATACTACTGTCTATACGCATTTATATATATATACGCATTTTTATATATATATACACACACATATATATATATATATATATATATATATATATATATATATATATATATATATATATATATATATATATATATATATATATATAATAAATTTAGAGAAAATAAACGTTCATACAGTGCTAAAGTATAAATACCCAATTACTTTCGGCGTATTATGCCTTCATCAGGGGTGTATTACATGTATAGTGTGCACACAATCGAGCACAAAATCTCAATGTTCAATTTTTGATACTATACAGTACACACGTATTGAGATTTTGTGCTCGATTGTGTGCACACTATACATGTAATACACCTCTGATGAAGGCATAATACTCCGAAAGTACTTGGGTATTTATACTTTAGCACTGTATGAACGTTTATTTTCTCCAAATTTATTGTTATTTTTTCCACGTTCTTGTATCCTTCTTGGGATCCAGTGTTTTTGAAAGGTATTTTGTAGATGCAAATATTTTTCACAAACCTATATATATATATATAAAGAAGTTCGATTCCTTGTTAGGATCTCATGTATAAAAAAAGTATGTTTTGGGAAATGCAGAGTACAAAGTTCGTTAATTTTTTATACGTTTATTTCTGTTAGCGCTTTCAAATGTTTTTTACATATCTTCAGACAGTAACGTATAATATAATCATAACAAATATAACAATATTGTCCCTCTGTATAATATTACATGAAAGTGACTCTTTTAGAGAAGAAAAAGAAAAATTTCTAATCAAATTATTAAAACCACAGCTTAATGCTCAATGATATTATCTGTTTAACAAGTTATTTACATATAAGTACATCATATTTATAACAATTTGTTCATTTTTAACCTTTTACCCCATGAGCATATTGCGAAAAATGGCCGTTTTCATTGAAAAGCCTCCTGTAACAAATTCAAACTGCTATGAAACTATGAAAAATGCTTCAATACTGATGAAACTTGGAACAAATGTTGACTAGACCATAGCCTCTGTAACAGCATGCTCAATGGTAAATTTCCTGTTACCATGGCAACGGGGGGACGTCTCAAAATTGCCAAAAATCACTATTTTGCATTGTTTTTTCCATCAAAACTGTTTTGAAAGTGCTGCAACTTCTCAATGAATTGAGATAGAGGAAAAGGCTTTTCAGCGTGGGTTACTAGTTACCCTAAGATCGACCTGAGGCCATTTTTAGCCTGTCACATGTCCAAAATTTTCTTGGCGATGAGGGTGGCTGCCGCCCCCTTCAAATTCCTCTAACATAAGGGGGCACATCCCCCTCCTTCTGGCAACCCCCTGATGTAACATTTGGATGGGGAACGGCGCCAAAAAAGTGATCACTTTTTTAACAACATTTCTCAAACGAAAAACAGTGTTCGGGGCCTATATAGTGCATTTTTTCACTGTTTGAGGCCTCAAAAAAAAAGGGGGGAAAGCTGTCGAAACTTGCTTATATATGGGAAAAGGTTAACCCATTACTTCATATACACGCCTTTTAACGCCTTTTTCACCCCCCCCCCCCCCTTTTTGTTGTCTCAAATGATGAAAAAATGCCTTATTTAGGCCCCCAACACTTGTTTTTGTTTGAGAAATGTTGTTAAAAAAAGTGACCTCTTTTTCGGCGCGGCCCCCCAACCAAAAGATACATCAGGGGGTTGCCAGAAGGGGGATGTGCCCCCTTCTGTTTGGGGGGTTTGAAGGGGGGCGGAGTCCCCCTCATCGCCAAGAAAAATTTTGGACTTGTGAGAGGCTGTAAATGACCCCAGATTGATCATAAGGTAACGTGTAACCAACGCTAAAAAGCATTTGACTCTATCTCAATCCATTGAGAAAGTGCAGCACTTTGAAATCAATTTTGATGGAAAAAATCAACGCAAAATAGTGATTTTTGGCAATTTTGAGATGTCCCCTCGTTGCCATGGTAACAGAAAATTTAAGCCTGAGCATGTTGTTGCAAGTGCAATGGTCCAGTCAACATTTGTGCCAAGTTTGATTAGTGTTGAAGCAGTTTTTATAGTATTATAGCAATTTGAATTTGTAACGGGAGACTTTTCAATGAAAACAGCCATTTTTCACAAAATGCTCATGAAGTAATGGGTTAATGAAAAAAATAAAAAAAATTACAAAACAACAATTTTTCTTCAAATTTTTATGACAGGCCATGTTTAAACATGAAAAAACGCGATTTAGGGTAATTTCAAGTATTTTCATCATTTTCAGTTAACCCATTACTTCATATACACGCCTTTTAACGCCTTTTTCACCCCCCCCCCTTTTTTGTTGTCTCAAATGATGAAAAAATGCCTTATTTAGGCCCCAAACACTTGTTTTTGTTTGAGAAATGTTGTTAAAAAAAGTGACCTCTTTTTCGGCGCGGCCCCCCAACCAAAAGATACATCAGGGGGTTGCCAGAAGGGGGATGTGCCCCCTTCTGTTTTGGGGGGTTTGAAGGGGGGCGGAGTCCCCCTCATCGCCAAGAAAATTTTTGACTTGTGAGTGGCTGTAAATGACCCCAGATTGATCATAAGGTAACGTGTAACCAACGCTGAAAAGCATTTGACTCTATCTCAATCCATTGAGAAGTTGCAGCACTTTGAAATCAATTTTGATGGAAAAAATCAACGCAAAATAGTGATTTTTGGCAATTTTGAGATGTCCCCTCGTTGCCATGGTAACAGAAAATTTAAGCCTGAGCATGTTGTTGCAAGGACAATGGTCCAGTTAACATTTGTGCCAAGTTTGATTAGTGTTGAAGCAGTTTTTATAGTATTATAGCAATTTGAACTTGTAACGGGAGACTTTTCAATGAAAACAGCCATTTTTCACAAAATGCTCATGAAGTAATGGGTTAAATTAATCATTGTATAACAAAATTAGAATCTAATCATTTGATGTTCCACCTAAAACGTATTTCCCACTTTGTTTAATTTGATATGTACTTCTTTGACATGTATAATGCTATGAATGGACTGTAAACATTTAACATGTATTTCTTGTTCTGACAATTTCAATGTACATTGTATCACAATGTTGCAATTAGCTTTGTAATATTGTAGTTGTATATATTGTAAATTATGTTTTTCTTAGAGGCCCACATGGAAGATTGGGAAACCAAATGTGTTGCCTCGATAAATAAAGCGTTTACTTACTTACTTTCTTAGGCCTATGATTTAAACTAAGAACTAATCTTAAAAAGAAATGTTTCCGCTATACAGCCTGTCCGTGGTACATAATGTGGACTGCTGCCAGATGCAATTAAATTTGAAATCCCCGCTTCAAAGATTTATAATTAACCTTTTTCTCTATAATTAGTCCCCTACCGGTTTACCGGAGGGGACTTTAGGTTTACCCTCCGTCCGTCTGTCCGTCTGTCTGTCTGTCCGTCCGTCCGTCCACAAAACTGGATCCCGCGATAACGCAAAAAGTACTGAAAATATTTTAATGAAACTTGATATATGGATAGATGGCAGTATGGAGATTATGCACGTCTTTTTCTTTTCTTCCTATGTTGAAAATTCTGGTTGCTATGGCAACAAATAGACTGAAAATATGGCAAATTTTACACATAACCTGGATCCCGCGATAACGCAAAAAGTACTGAAAATATTTTTATGAAACTTGATATATGGATAGATGGCAGTATGGAGATTATGTACGTCTTTTTCTTTTCTTCCTATGTTGAAAATTCTGGTTGCTATGGCAACAAATAGACTGAATTTCAAGATTTCTGATTCTAGTTTTTAAGTTTTTTCACTATAAGTTCTTTATTTCTTAAGGTATTTTTTTCAAACTTTAAATATAAGTTGCTTGTCATCAACCACATCATATGTGACAAGGTTTACAACTCTAGCACAAAATTTATCAGAATTACCTCCCTTGAACTTAAAATTTTCATGAAAAAAACATTGTTTTTTTTAATAACTTCTTTTTCTGAATGTATCTACTTCAAACTTCATATAAATGTTTCTTATTATCACTTAACATTTGTGAGTGTTCAATACTCTAGCAAGACTATTTCCAGAATGATGCCCCTTTTGAACTTAGACTTTTTTTTGAGAAATTGGTAATTTTTACTCCAACTTCTTCAATCATGATAGGATTTTAAAAATGTTATATTTTGATAACAGGGATGTTTAAAAAATAACTTTAGTGTGTCCTTCAGTCCGTCTGTCTGTACATAAAAACTGTTTCCTGTGATCACTTTTAAAGAACTTTTTCAACAAATTTACTTAAAATAGGAACATAAGTGAATGGCCAATGGCCCTTCAGAATGTTGCTTGGGCTCTTACCGGTAGGGGACTTATGGATTGCTTGCAATACTATGATAATTGCTTGTTATATAAATTATTTGTGTAAGGCATATAAATTATTTGTGTAAGGCATACAAAAGATGTATCTACACATGCATATTTTTACTGATTAAAGAGATGAACTGATTGTGCTTTTTAATGCAATATTTTGGGTTGTAAAGTGTTATTAATAGTGTTGGAATTCATTTTACTTTTATTATTATTTGAACTTTACATGTATTTCTTAAACCTTAATTAGGGTGTCGAATTTAGGATCGCCATGTCGAAATACCGGACCCTCAACAGACAAAGCTCATACTATTATTACATGGAAAACCTTAGATGCTACCTAAAAAGTAGTGTTTGAAAAGCATGCGAAAATGTCAGATACTGTAAAGTGAGGTGTCGAAATTAGGATATACATAAAAATGTTAAATTGTAACGGAAATTTATCGTAAGGAGTCGAAATATGAGTACTTTACTCTATTAAGTGAAGTAAATGCAGAAATCAAATGAAAATTTCTTAAGTCCTAATCAGCTGAAATTATTTCTAAATCCAAGTGTTTTCCAGAGTAAAAATCCTTGAAAATTGTCAAAGTGTTAACTTTCCAGAGTTTCCAGAACTGTTTCATGGCCATTTCTTTTGATGAAAAAGTAAAGTTCCAGAGTTCTCCATAAAAATTGTTCCAGAGAACTCTGTAAATACTGTGGAAGAAAGCTTGTTTCCATGAAAATTGGTTATTTTCCAGAGTTTTTCCTGAAAGACTGTGGAAAATCTACAGACGGGGGTCAGTATGTTGAAAATTTTTCCCATTTTGTCTAAAACATCGCAAAATTTCCCAATTCTAGGGATTTGGTCATGTTCCTAAAGTGCTGAGAAAAAAAAACCTGTATTTAAATAACCCTGCTTCTTAAGTGCTTTTGTCCTATGTTTGTATGTCAAATTATGCTACAGATCCCATGTCAAGTTATGTAATGTTATATTAACAGATCAGACAATGATGATATGGGAGACAGATTGTCAGAAGAGAAGTCGTAGTGACCTCATTGACCTTGATGTTGTGTTGAACACTGTCACTGAGACTCTAGCAGCTAGAATGTAAATATATTTTAATATTCAAGTAAATCAAGTTGTATAGTTAGTTGTTTTTATGTTATATTTAAATGATATTTGTTTGTTAAGATTCAGGGAAGAACTAGTGATCAAAATATACTGACTTTGGAACATAACACAATAATAATTATAAAAAAATGTGTTCAAGGGCATTGAGTTTTATTTGACATGATGGGACTTGAAATAAATGTAGATAGATTAATGTTCCATTTGATGTAGGTCTACACAAATAACTTGTGTGCAAATTTGGAATTTTAGAAGCTGGACATTATTAAAAAGTAAAAAATGTTGAAAGTTTAATTCATCAGGTTTTGACCTATGAATCATCAAATTGTCTTACCAGATAAAGGATTTCCTTTGCCAAGTGACTTGAAATCACTGTTGTGGTTTTAAATCCCCTCAATGACTTTGGATTCTTTCATGCGAGGAAGCTACCCAGCTAGTTTAAGGAATGTTGATGGCTCTACTCAGGGTGCCTGTATTACATTTGGGTCACCTAAGTCTTCCTCCACTAGTAAAGTTGGAAAGTCATCATATGACATTTAAAATGTTGTTGTGTCATAAAACAAAAATTAAAAAGATAAAAAAAAAATAAATAATAAGCCCATTATAAAGTCACATATGTCATTGATTCCTTTTCCACATGTCATGTTTGGATATTAAGTATAGGTTAGTGTTAAATAATATGTATTAATGCATATTATTAAACATTAACCTATTTAATGATCAACATTATTTTTTCAACCAAAAACAAGGCATTTCACTAAATCACCGATAGCTCTGCCCTTTTGCATTACAAGATGTCTACACTTTGTCAAGTTTCTAACATATCACATTTAGATAAGCTAAATAAATGGCCCTATCAACAAATAATCAGACACATTTTTTTACTGAAATGTCACAGAATTTATACCTTTATCTACAGTAAGACTAAAATATCTGGGGGTAAAACAATGGAGTTAATGAAATGTGTACATCCTTTATAAATACATTGAAAATGTGAGAAAATACATTAGATTAATAATCTATACAAATTTGTTATTTACTAACATTTAAAATCCCTATTGATTTGCTCATTTGAAAAACAGTTTTTCTGTGTGTCAATCTAGGTTTTCCATTTACATTGAGTTTTCCAGCCAAAAAATGTAATCATTGTTTTCTTAACATCAAGGATTGTTAATGCAGTTCATTCCTATCAACTGAAAGAAAATTATGTTTTGGTTACTTTTTCTAGAAAAAAAGAGTTTAAAACAGTCAGCAATTTATAACAGACATTTTTCTTAGTGTTAAAAGGATATAAAAAAAGTTACTATGTAATCATTTGTCTCTGCATGTCCCACATGTATTATCTATATAATAAATTAATTGATTGTATCCTCACATTTAAGTAACATCTGACCTCGCTTAATTGTTTTTTACCTTGGCATTGTTTTGCTAACCTAGATATTTTACAATTCAGAGTGTTAATCAAGAATGTCAGACATAATCCCCTTCGGACAAAATCCCCTTCGCCTATCCGGACAAAATCCCCTTCATGGGTGGACATAATCCCCTTCATGTTTTTGCAAGGCTGGACAAAATCCCCTTCACTACCCGGACAAATTCCCCTTGTTTCATAGGTTTCTAATTATTATTATGCTCCATAAAAATTTATGAATAATGTATTACTATACTCCCTAAAAAATTGATGAATAATGAACTTTTGTTTTTTTATTTATAATTATGTATCAATAGTTAACCTTTATTTAGTTTAGAAGTTTTCATTAAAGTTATGGTAAATTATCAACTGCATAACACATATTTGATTAGGCAATTTCTTTAATTGTTTTAAATTGATTAGTATCAAAAACATTTTTTTTAGCCAATAATTGTTTCATTGATTAAGTTGATAATTCTAATTGATACATACTGTCCATTGTTACAATTTCTATTGATGAATGAGTGATAATTTAATCAAACCAAGATCACTGTACTACTTGATTGATTGTTATGAATGCTTTAACAAAGCAATTTTAATGTGATTAAAATGTGCTAATTGAATGTGCTTTTCTGCTGAAATAATTTTTACTTATTTATACATTAAGATATTTACCACACAGCATAATGCAGTATGTCACTCTCTTACCCACTTTATAAACCGAGGGGGATTTTGTCCTAGGTAGCAATTTTATGAAGGGGATTTTGTCCACTTCAAAATTTCACACATGAAGGGGATTATGTCCACCCATGGAGGGGATTATGTCCAGATATACAAAAATGCATGAAGGGGATTTTGTCCGAAGGGGATTATGTCCGTACACCGTTAATCACACCTCTAACTCCTCCCTAATATAATGCATTATTGAAATTTGTTAGACTGGTTAGACAACAGATTAGGTAAATTTTATTTAGTTAGTACACATTAACCAAAGTTAGACTTAGCAGAAATTTGAAAAATACTACAATGTGATTGGACAAAAAATAATGTTGATCATTAATTCTTTTTAAGTGTTCATATTTCACATACTGATTGATTTTGGGATTACTAAGTCAAAGGTCAAGGTCACAGGGGCCTTAAATGTCAGAATGGTTTCAGCACATTATCTTCATAAATCTGTTTGGATCCGAGAGGTTAATTGAAAAAATCGTCCAGAATTCGAGTAGACAGGTTCCGGATCCGAAAGGTTTTTTAAGTATTGAAAATAGAACGAACAAAATCGGGACCGGACACTTCGTTTGGATAAGAAAGGATTCCGGATTAGAAGGGTTCGGATTAGCAAGGCTCCACTGTATTGAATCATTATGGTACAAAATAATATTGAATTTGATACATTCAAATCCTTAAAATAAATATCATACTTTTAAAAGCATTTCCATATCAAAAGGTTTTTCTGGTCTGGTATCAACATTTTCCGTATTATTCATGCTGCCATAGAAAGGTAAATTAAAAAAAATCTGGCTAAAAACATTTCCTTAGCACTCCATAATTTTTTTTTACAATCTGACACAAGTCTTAATCCAGTTTACTCAGGTAATTATGTTCATTACACCTCAATTTATTAACACACATCAATTGCATTATGCTTACCATATTTAGCAGTAGGGAGTAGACGCTACATCACTTGATACCTGTGTATACATGTAATCTGTGTAATTGAGGTAAGAGGTGTGTAGAGTTTGTTTGAAGAATACTGACAACTGGATTATAATTGGACTTAATTATTTTGCCCCTCTATGTGTTAAAACAGGTATTATTTATCTGATTAATGGACAATTAAAAGGTGTGAAAGTTAGACAAAGCAATTCATTGGGACCAGACAATTATGGTTGATTGTCACATACACTGAAAGACTTTTCTAACCCAACACTTGTGTATTTGGGTTATTAAATTATGGTTATTGGTAAAATTAAGAGTATAGATACAAAAATGTCATGTAAATGAACACTTCACACATGTATTGTAAAAAAAAGTTATTGTAGTCAATAAGTATAAAAGTATAAAATTTAACAGAAAAAAAACATAAGTAACAGAAAATTAATCTCAAAATTCACAACACAATGATGTGAAATGATTGTTTTATCCGGAAGACGGACAAAACCCCACCAGTTAAAACCCCACCACTCAAAATTTTATAGAGTGGACAAAACCCCACCACTTAATTGTATAGAGTGGACAAAACCCCACCACTAAATTTCACAGAGTGGACAAAACCCCACCACTTATTGGGCAAGATTTGATGAATTATAATATATATAATATACACATTTTTTTCACATTTTATTTTTTAATTTCAATATAACATTTGTGTAATATAAGAATGAACAATTTTATTAACATTTCATTTCATTTTATTGGCAAATCAATGCATGTACATCTTGCATGTGCAATATGCAAAAAAGGTGTTACAAACTGTACACAAAAAACTTAATCCTAATCCCTGAAGAACAAAACAGATTATTTATTGATGTTTTGATTGCAAAAAAGGTGTTACAAACTGTAACTCCTTATTGATGAGTTGTTCACACATTATTTTGGGTTTCTGCTGATGCACAATTGTCTGTTTTTTAACATGTTTACAAGAAAGTTGTGTCCACTCTATAAAACTGAAGTGGTGGGGTTTTGTCCACTCTGTAAAATTTAGTGGTGGTGTTTTGTCCACTCTATGAAATGTAGTGGTGGGGTTTTGTCCACTCTATAAAATTTTGAGTGGTGGGGTTTTAACTGGTGGGGTTTTGTCCTACATTCGTTTTATCACAGTTCTTATCACATAATAAGTAAAACATAATATAAATCAGTTAATATCCAATATGTCCTCCCTGAGCTTGTATCACTTTCATACACCTCTGTCTGTGGGTTCGAATCCCAACAGGGACTTTGGATTCTTTCATTTGAGGAAGCTATCTATATCCAGCTAGCTTACGGAACGTCGGTTGTTCTACTCAGGTGCCCGTACGTGCCTGAAATAATGCATGGAAGGGCACCTGAAGTCTTCCTCCACCAGTAAAGCTGGAACGTCGTGATATGACCTATACTGTGTTGATGTGACGTAAAACCCCAAAACAAACAAACAAATACACCTCTGTCTCATGGACATTACGTAGTTCCTCAGAAATCTCTGTGGAATGTTTGTCCATTCCTGCACCAGGGCCTGTTGAAGCTCTGGTAGGTCCGGGGTTATACTGCTCGCCTGGGCACATGCCTATTCAACTTATTCCACAGGTGTTCAATAACATTCAAATCTGGAGACTTGGACGGCCAGGGTAGCTGCTGAATGTTTTGCTGTTGAGGTTCCGGATTGCATGTGCTGTGTGTGCCGGTGCACCGTCGTGAATAAGTTTCATACCCCTTCCATCAGCTTGAAGATGAGGAATATTGACAGGAATAAGAATGTCATGTTGATATTTTACAGAAGTCAGTTTTCCTCGAATGATGATCAAGTCGGTCTTGGTATGTAGGGACATACCAGCCCAAACCATTACGGAACCACCACCATACTGGTCACATTGAATGATGCAGGCGTCGTTCAACCGTTCCCCTCGCCGTCGGTAAACTCAAACTCGACCGTCACTATGGAACAAATTAAAGCGACTTTCATCCGTGAAGAGAACATTTGCCCACTCTGCACATGTCATGCAATGATGCTGGCGGGCCCACTGTTCCCTCTGTTGACAATGACGTGCAGTCAGGATAACGCCACGATATGGTCGTCTTGCTCGAATGTTCTGGTCGGGGAGACACCTGATATCGGTCTTGCTGCTAATGCGTCTGTCATGCAAACCAACTGTTGTTAAGGCAGTTGATTCGGCAGTCTTAAATCGGTTTTGAAGACGATTTGCAATAATCTGGGCATCTTGTACAGGTGTTGTGACCCTTCCACGAGACTGCCGCCGCTTGTCCTCAACTCGGCTGGTGCGTTGGTACGAGTGTAGAAGGTCGTTGAATTCATACCACTTGCCCCTTACCGCTGTGGGTTTGAATCCCGACAGGGACTTTGGATTCTTTCATGTGGGGAAGCTATCCAGCTAGCTAAC
Source organism: Ruditapes philippinarum (assembly GCF_026571515.1). NCBI lineage: Eukaryota > Metazoa > Mollusca > Bivalvia > Venerida > Veneridae > Ruditapes > Ruditapes philippinarum. Next base: position 59,419 of record NW_026853962.1, read on the forward strand.
AGAACGTCGGTGGTTATACTCAGGTGCCCGTTCGTGCCTGAAATAATTCACGGAAGGGCACCTCAGGTCTTCCTCCACCAGTAAAGCTGGAACGTCGCCAAATGACCTATACTGTGTCGGTGTGACGTAAAACCCTAACAAACAAACTTTAACAGAAGTCTGGCTATGACAGACACATTTCTGCCAAAAACTCGGGCCACCTGAAAATATACAAACAAGATGTGATGTTTTTTTCTTCTTCTAGAAAAAGTAATTATTTTATTTTGAGCAAATTATGACAAATATCATAAATAAAGCAGTATTAACTTGGCATTGTTAGTATTTAAAAATATATCACAAACTTACCTGTCTGGCTGAATGACCTGCCTAAAGCATGCCGGTTGCGCGTGTGCTCTTATAATTGCATGTGAGCCATTTTAAGTTTTACAGGATATCTATGATTTTTCAATGTTGCTAACTAATACTATAGTTATATTGAAATAAAATCGAAAATGTTTGCCAAAATCGTTTCCTCGTGCAAAAAGTTGATTTCATACCTATAGAACGTGCGGAACCGATAATCCATCATGGATGAATGATTTCGTTGAAAATATTTGCAAAAAGTAGTCAGACTGGTTCTGGTAAAATATAAGTAAGATATCTTGAACTGTTTTTGTGAAATACGAATTTAAAAAGTGTTTCGTTGGAAAAGTCTTTCAGTGTATGACAGGGAGTTGTATAATTCAGACCATTTATATAGGAAAATACGTTGGGAGGACTGGAAATAGGTCGGATAAGACAGGGAGTCGTTGAAATCAGGGGGTAGCTAAGGCAGTCTCGACTGTGCTATAATTGCTTTATTGATTGTTTTTCGTCACCTTCAATAAATATTTTGATATACTGCAATAGAAATATTTATTTAATCTTTTGTAATGAATTTTAATGATACGTCATAAAGTAACGGAAATTAATGGAAACCTTCAGTGAATTCGGATAATCACTGAATCGGATAAGAGTAAACAACAATTGACAAATGCTGGTACGATATTATAATTATGTCTCAGCCACTTGTTTAACATCGTAGATGAACTTACCCTGGAGGACATAACATTTTTGCTAATTTATTTATGCCCCCCCCCCTTTCCCCTCTTCAAAGAAAAAGGGGTATATTGTTTTGCTAATGTCGGTCCGTCGGTAGACCACATGGTTTCCTCTGATTATCTTGAAAACTATTTATCACAAAGTCTTCATATTTCACATAGTGATTGGTCATAACTAGTAGATGACCCCTATTTATTTTTGGGTCACTAGGTCAAAGGTCAACGTCACACATGCCTTAAATATCAAAATGGTTTCCGCTGATTATCTTGAAAAGTATTCATCACAAAGTCTTCATATTCCACAAATTGATTGATCATAACTAGAAGATGACCCCTATTGATTTTGGGGTCACTAGGTCAAGGGTCACGTTCACAGGGGCCTTAAATGTCAAAATGATTTCCGCTGATTATTTTGCAAAGTATTCATCACAAAGTTCTCATATTTCACATATTGATTGGTCATTACTAGTAGATGAACTCTATTGATTTTGGGGTCACTAGGTCAAAGGTCAAGGTCGTAGGGGCCTCAAATGTTAGAATGGTTTCCGCTCATTATCTTTGTTACAATTCATCACAAAGTCTTCATATTACACATATTGATTGGTCATAACTAGTAGATGACCCCTATTAATTTTGATGTCACTAGGTCAAAGGTCAAGGTCACACGGGCCTTAAATGTCAAAATGGTTTCTGCAGAATATCTTGAAAAGTATTCATCACAATGTCTACATATTTCACATATTGATTGGTCATAACTAGTAGACGACCCCTATTGATTTTTAGGTCACAGGTCAAGGTCACAGGGGCCTTGAATGGTAATATGATTTCCTATTATTATCTTGGTTACTATTTTCACAAAATCTTCAAATTTCACATATTGATTGGTCATAACTAGTAGATGACCCCTATTGATTTTAGGGTCACCAGGTCAAAGGTCAAGGTCACAGGATCTTTGAATGGTGTTATTATTTCAGCTCATCTTAAAAGATAATAATCACAAAGTCTTAAGATTACACATATTGATTGGTCATAACCAACAGATGATATGTATTGCTGTTGGGGTCACTAGATCAAAGGTCAAGGTCACAGGTGCCTTAAATGTCTGAATGGTTTCCATTTATTATCTAAAAAACTATCACAAAGTCTTCATATTTCACATACTGATTAGTCATTACTAGAAAGTGATTCCAATTGATTTTGGGGTCACTAGGTCAAAGGTCAAGGTCACAGGGTTCTAAAATGTTAGTATGGTTTCTGCTAATTATCTTGAAAGCTATTTATCACAAAGTCTTCTTGCTTCTTATATTGATTGGTCATAACTATTAGATGACCCCTATTGATTTTGGGTCGCAAGTTCAAAGGTCTACGTAACAGAGGCCTTAAATGTCTCATTATCTTGTGTGTGTTGTGTCTGTGTGTTTGAAAATCTTCTTGTGAAACTTGGCGGGATTGATCAAAGAATTTCATTCCATGCAGAAATCTAGTTGCCATGGCAACCAAAAGGAATTAATTATAAGTATAAATTTAAAAAATCTTCTTGGAAAGACCCACAAGGCCTAGAGCAAAGATATTTTGCATAAGGCTTTGTCTGGTAGACCTCTACCAAGATTGTTCAAATTATAGCCCAGGGGTCAAAATTGGCCCCACCCCGGGGGTCATTGATTTTCACTATATGTACTAGTTAAAACTGAAAATACCTTCTTATCTGAAGACACAAAACTTAGAGCTTTGATATTTGGTATATGATATCATCTATAGGTACTCTACCAAAGTTGTTCAAATTTTACCTCTGGCGTCAAAATTAGCCCCGCCCCAGGGGTCATAATTTTTCCTTATATGTATATGTAAAAACTTAAAATATCATCTTCTCTGAATTGAGAAAGGCTAGAGGTTAGATATTTTGCATGAAAGATTTTGTAGTGAGCCTCTACCAAGATTGTTCAAATTATAGCCCTGGGGTCAAAATTGGCCCTACCCCAGGGGTCATTGATTTTCACTATGTACATATATTAAAAAAATTAAAAAAACTCATGTCTGAAGGTAGAAGGCTTAGAGCTTTGATATTTGGTATATGTTATTATCTATAGGTACTCTACCAAAGTTGTTCAAATTTTTGCCTCTTAGTGTCAAAATTAGCCCTGCCCCGGGGTCATAGGTTTTCCTTTCATGTAAATAGTAAAAACTTTAAAAAATCATCTTCTCTAATTGACAAAGGCTAGAGGTTAGATATTTTGCATGAAACATTGTGTAGTGAACCTCTAGCAAGATTGTTCAAATTATAGCCCTGGGGTCAAAATTGGCCCAGCCCCAGCCCGGGTGTCATTGATTTTCAGTCACTATGTCATAAAGTAAAAAATTAAAAATCTTCTTGTCTTCTATACTAATCTGATAATAACAATTAGATAGGTCAGTGATCTATGCATTATGGCAATCTTCAATTGTATAGAAATAAAAAATTGTGTTCCTACATTACTATTTAGTGTTGCGGGGGCGTCTGTGGCCGAGTGGTTAAGGTTGTTTACTTCAAACCATTTGCCCCTCACTGCTGTGGGTTCAAATCCCAACTGGGACATTGAATTCTTTCAAGTGAGGAAGCTATCCAGCTAGCTTACGGAACATCGGTGGTTCTACTCAGGTACCCGTTCGTGCCTAAAATAATGCATGGAAGGGCACCTGAGGTCTTCCTCCACCAGTAAAGCTGGAACATCACCATATGACCTAAACTGTGTCGGTGTGACGTAAAACCCAATAAAACAAACAGTGTTGTATTAATGCAGTGGCATAGCATTTTTGACATATGCAATCTTGTTTTATCTATTTTTGTATTCACATGTATTAAAATGAATGATAAGAGATTGCAAAAATAAAATATTTGTATTGCAATTTCAAATGCATTCCCATTTCTTTCCTTAGACTATTCTGCCAATAACATGAACAAACATGTAAAAAAAACTTCAAATCCGAAATTTTCTTTTGGTCCGGACGAGTTTGGATTAGACATGTTGCACTGTAGATACCCCTATTTGATTTTGGGATCTATTGGTCAATGGTCAATGTCAGAGGGTCCTTAAATGTTAGAATGGTTTCTGCTCATTATCTTGAAAACTGTTTATCACAAAGTCTTCCTGTATCACATACTGATTGGTCATAACTAGTAGATGACCCCTATTGATTTTGGGGTCACTAGTTCAAAGGTAAAGGTCACAGGGGCCTTAAATGTCAGAATGGTTTCTGTTGATAATCTTGAAAACTATTTATCACTAAGTCTTTATATTTTACATATCCATTGGTTATAACTGGTAGATCACCCCTATTAATTTTAGGGTCTTTAGGTCAAAGGTCAACATCACAAGGACCTTAAATCTTTCTGTCCTTTGGTAGACACATGGTTTCTGCTGATTATTGTCCCCCGCCTTTTCGAAGAAAAAAGGGGGATATAGTAATAGGCTCCGTCTGTCTGTCCGTCCGTCCGTCACACTTTCGTGTCTGGTCCATAACTTTGTCATTTATTGAAGGAATCTGAAATAACTTGGCACAAATGTTTGTTATAATAAGACGATGTGTCATGCGCAAAAACCAGACCCCTACCTCCAGGGTCAAGGTTGAACTTGCTCATTCAAGGTCAACATTGTCTATTTGAGGGTATATGTCGTGTCCGGTCCATAACTTTTTTATCTTTGAAGGGATTTTGTAAATACTTGCCACAATTGCTCACAATAATGGGAAGATGTGTCATGAGTAACAACCGGTCACCTACCTCCAAGGTCAAGGTCACAATTGGAGGTCAAAGATTAACATAGCCTGTTACAGGGTATATTTCGTGTCCGGTCCATAACTTTGTCATTTATTGAAGGAATCTGAAATAACTTGGCACAAATGTTTGTTATAATAAGACGATGTGTCATGCGCAACAACCAGACCCCTACCTCCAGGTGAACTTTGTCATTTATTGAAGGAATTTGAAATAACTTGGCACAAATGTTTGTTATAATAAGACGATGTGTCATGCGCAACAACCAGACCCCTACCTCCAGGGTCAAGGTCGCACTTGCTCATTCAAGGTCAACATTGTCTATTTGAGGGTATATCTCGTGTCCGGTCTATAACTTTCTTATCTTTGAAGGGATTTTGTAAATACTTGCCACAATTGTTCACAACAAGGTGATGATGTGTCATGCGCAACAATCGGTCACCAACCTACAAGGTCAAGGTCACACTTGGAGGTCTAAGATTAACATAGTCTGTTATAGGGTTTTTTTTTTGTCTGGTCCATAACTTTTTTATATATCAACGGATTTTGAAAATACTTGGCACAAATATTCACTATAATAAGACAATGTGTCATGCACAACACCTGCATCCCTACCTCCAAGGTCAAGGTGACATTTAGAGGTCAAAAATTAACATAGTCTTTAAAAGGGTATATATTGTGTCCAATGTAGAACTTCTTCATTGTTCAAGGGATTTTGAAATAACTTGGCACAAATAGTCACAATAATAAGACGCTATGTCAAGTACAACACCTGCACCCCTACCTCCAAGGTCAAGGTCACACTTAGAGGTAAAAAGGTAACAGAGTCTGTTATATGGTATATTTTGTGTCCTGTCCATAACTTCTTCATAGATCAAGGGATTTTGAAAATACTTGGCACAAATAGTCACAATGATAAGATGATATGTCATGCACAACACCTGCACCCCTACCTCCAAGGTCAAGGTCACACTTAGAGGTCAAAGCTTAACATGATAGATTTTTAAATTCAGTGTTTCATTTTATTTCTTTAATAAATTTATTGTTGCATTTGCAGATCTAGCATTGATCATAATTTTGGACTGAAAATCCTTTGATCCCTGCCTCAATTTTTTGAAATAGCACAATTTTTTAGCTCGACTATTCGATAAGAATAAGTAGAGCTATTGCAGTCACCCGAGCGTCGGCGTCGGCGTCGGCGTAACCACTTATGTTAAAGTTTTTGTAATAGTTCAAATATTTTCAAAGTCCATTGACATATGGCTTTGAAACTTTGCACACTTGTTCACCATCATGACCCCAACCTGTAGACAGGAGGAGGTAACTCTATCAAGTATTTTGACAGAATTATGCCCCTTTTTCGACTTAGAATTTACGTTAAAGTTTTTGTAATAGTTCAAATATTTTCAAAGTCCATTGACATATGGCTTTGAAACTTTGCACACTTGTTCACCATCATGACCCCAACCTGTAAACAGGAGGAGGTAACTGTATCAGGCATTTTTTTTACTATCAAGCACTAAGAATAGTCGAGCATGCTGTCCTACCGACAGCTCTTGTTGCTTCATATGAAACTTCCCCGAGGCGGGGGACGTTGGTAACTCTGTTACAATTTCTTGTCTTAAAAAGTAATTCTCACAAAGTGTTCATATTTTACATACTGATTGGTCGTAACTAGTAGATGATCCCTATTTGATTTTGGGGATCTATTGGTCAAAGGTTAAGGTCAGAGGGGCCCTAAATGTCAGAATGGTTTCTGCTCATTATCTTGAAAATTATTTCCCACAAAGTCTTTATATTTCACATACTGATTGGTCGTAACTAGTAGATGACCCCTATTGATTTTGAGGTCACAAGGTCAAAGGTCAAGGTCACAGGGGCATTTAATGGCAGAATGGTTTACGCTCATTATACCAATGATAGCTTTCATTTAGTTTCAGGTCATATGTTGCGCATTATTTTTCTTTTTCCATAAATGAACCCCTCCATGTACTAATTTAAGGCAAGTTTCTACTATCAAAATTTCCAATAATATGAGTCAAGGGCTAGAAAAGGGGGCATATGTTTCATTTGATATTTCATTTTAATGTCATTGTCTAGGGATGTTTATGACACAGACGAGGAGCAATCGGCTGTATATCTATTGGAAAAGTATCTTACAAAAGACATAACATATATGGTAAGTTAAATTAAATATTGTGAGCCTGTCTTTGAAATTCTAGGTAAAGAACATTATATGATAGGATTTGCAAGATATTGATTTTCTTGAACATTGTAAATTTTTGAGTAATTGTGGTTGATCACATACAGGTGTCGCTTTTATGACTCTGTAAAATGGTATTGCACGCCGTTCTCAGTTAGAATTTACACCCTTAGTTTTTAGCTCGACTTTTTTTTTTAAAAAATAAAGTAGAGGTATTGCTATAGTCGTGGCGACGTTGCCGTTGCCATCCGCAAACTTGTACCTGGATCATAACTTTTTTATTTCTTGGTGTATTGTCTTCATACTTGGCCACAACAACCCTTGGGACAAGACCTTTCAGTAGACAACACTAACCTTGACCTTCATCTATAAATGACCTTGACCTTCAAGGTTAAAAGTCCAAATTTTGCTTGTTCATGCTGTTATTGGCTGTAACTTTGTTATTTTTGAATGGATTGTCTTCAAACTTGAACATAATAATCTTCAAGGATAACCCTTAAAAATAATTAGACAGACCTTGACGTTCACTCATTAATGACCTTGACTTTGAAGTTCAGATTATTGAAATTTTCATTGTTTTGGCTGTAACTGGCTGTAACTTTGCTATTATTGAAGGGATCAACTTCATATTATAACAGAACATACTTAAGGACAAGACCTTGTTGTTTATCAAACACTCTTAAATGACCTTGACCTTGGAAGGTTAAATTACTGAATTTTCTCAGATTTGTGCATTAAATGACCATATATATTAATTGGTGTGTGTGTGTGTGTATATATATATATATATATATCATCATCATCATCAACAACAACAACAACAACAACACGTGTCACCACTACCTGTCACCACCACCACGTGTCACCACCACAATGTGTCACCACCACATGTCCCCACCAAGTGACACCACGTGCCATCACATGTCGACACCACGTGTTACCACGTGACACCACTACGTGTCACCATCACGTGACACCATTTGTCACCACCACGTGCCATCACATGTTGTCACCACCACGTGACACCAGATGTCACCACCAGGTGACATCATGTGTCGACACCACATGTCACCACCACGTGACACCACATGTCATCACCACGTGATACCACGTGTCACCACCACATGACACCATGTGTCACCACCACGTGACACCACATGCCATCACATGTCGACACCATGTGTCCACTTGTCACCACCTTGTGCCAATACATGTGACCACCACGTGACACCACCACGTAACCCCATGTGTCACAACCACTTGTCACCACCATGTGTCATCACATGTGACCACCACGTGACACCACCACGTAACCCCATGTGTCACAACCACGTGACACCACCACGTGTCACCAACACCACCTGTCACCAACACCAAGTGTCACCAACACCAGGTGTCATCACCACCTCCATGTGTCACCACCACATGTCATCGCCACGTGTCACCACCACGTGACACAACGTATATCTATTTATAGAATTTTCTATTTATAGAATTGCGTGTTTCTATTGATAGAATTGCGTGTTTCTATTTATAGAATTTTCTATTTTTAGAATTGCTTGTTTCTATTTATATATATATATATAAATTAGTATATTTAGAGATTTTGTTCAAACATTTCTTTGTTATACCCCCACAAACGAAGTTTAGGGGGGTATATAGGAGTCAGCTTGTCGGTCGGTTGGTCCACATCATGGACCACATCATGATTTCGGGACGATAACTAGAGTTTGGAATGAGGTATTGTAATCAAACTTGGTATATAGCAACCTTATATGGAAACTCCGGTTGGTATTGCATTTGGACCCCCTGGGGTCAAGGTCAAGGTCACCGTTACTAAAAATAGAAAAATGGTTTCCGGACAATAACTAGAGTTAGGAATGAGATATTGTTATCAAACTTGGCAATAGCAAGCTTATATTAAGACCTGGGTTGGTATTGCATTTGGGCCCTCTGGGGTCAAGGTCAAGGTCACTGTTACAAAAAATAGAAAAATGGTTTCCTGACAATAACTTGACTTAGGAATGACTTACTGTAATCAAACTTGGTGTATAGCAAGCTTATATGAAGACCTGGGTTGGTATTGCATTTGGACCCCCTGGGGTCAAGGTCAAGGTCACTGTTAGGAAAATAGACAAATGGTTTCCTGACAATAACTAGAGCTAGGAATGAGATATTGTAATCTAATTTGGTGTAAAGGAAGCTTATATGAAGATCTGGGTTGGTATTGCATTTGGACCCCCTGGGGTCAAGGTCACCGTTACTAAAAATAGAAAAATGGTTTCCGGACAATAACAAGAGTTAGGAATGAGATATTGTTATCAAACTTGGCGTATAGCAAGCTTATATGAAGACCTGGGTTGGTATTGCATTTGGGCCCTCTGGGGTCAAGGTCACTGTTACTAAAAATAGAAAAATGGTTTCCGGACAATAACTTGACTTAGGAATGACATACTGTAATCAAACTTGGTGTATAGCAAGCTTATATGAAGACCTGGGTTGGTATTGCATTTGGGCCCCCTGGGGTCAAGGTCAAGGTCACCGTTAGGAAAAATAGACAAATGGTTTCCTGACAATAACTAGAGCTAGGAATGAGATATTGTAATCTAATTTGGTGTAAAGGAAGCTTATATGAAGATCTGGGTTGGTATTGCATTTGGACCCCCTGGGGTCAAGGTCAAGGTCACTGTTACCAAAAATAGAAAAATGGTTTCCGGACAATAATAGACTTAGGAATGACATACTGTAATCAAACTTGGTGTATAGCAAGCTTATATGAAGACCTGGGTTGGTATTGCATTTGGACCCCCTGGGGTTAAGGTCAAGGTCACCGTTAGGAAAAATAGACAAATGGTTTCCGGACAATAACTAGAGTTAGGAATGAGATATTGTAATCTAATTTGGTTTAAGGGAAGCTTATATGAAGACCTGGGTTGGTATTGTATTTGGACCCCCTAGGGTCAAGGTCACCGTTACAGTGTTACTAAAAATAGAAAAATGGTTTCCGGACAATAACAAGAGTTAGGAATGAGATATTGTTATCAAACTTGGCGTATAGCAAGCCTATATGAAGACTTTGGTTGGTATTGCATTTGGGCCCCCTGGGGTGAAAGTCAAGGTCACCGTTACGAAAAATGGTTTTCGGACAATAACTAGAGTTAGGAATGAGATATTGTAATCTTATTTGGTGTATAGGAAGCTTATATGAAGACCTGGGTTGGTATTGCATTTGGACCCCCTAGGGTCAAGGTCACTGTTACAGTGTTACTAAAAATAGAAAAAATGGTTTCCTGACAATAACTAGAGTTAGGAATGAGATATTGTAATCAAACTTGGTGTATAGCAAGCTTATTTCGAGACCCCAGTTGCGATTACAATTAATTGAAATATTTCTTTGTACACAGTTGATAGTTTGTGTTCAAATTTTTCTTCAGACTACTATTTTTTTCAAAAAGTCAAAGTTGTTGGTGGGGGTATTGATCACCTTCAGTGATAGGTCTAGTTTGCTTTTAGAGAAAGTAAAAAGTCCAGCGTTGCCCCCGCCCGGCGGTGGCTCTTGTTACTTGTCGCCATCCTCTATCCTCATTATTGCAGGTTATTTGCCTGTAAGTCTATGCTGGTTTAAGAGGGTAGATGTTACCTTAAATAACACACAATAATTTGTCATTTGATCATGAATAATTGTTTAATAATATTCACCCAAAGTTACGAAAATGACGTTCGTGATTGTCGCCGTCAAAGTTATACAAAGTTATCGTGTATTTAGATGCTTTAATTGTATTGTTTTAATTTTGTTTGATGCCATATTATTATTCACGATTATGAATTTATAAATTAGATCTCATAGATAACTCACCGGTTTGTCACCGGATATTATGAAATGTTCGTTATCATTTTAACCATGTACGAGGGTTGTCCAAAAACTTCGTGCACTGCAGTTATTGTCGTGAGATTTATTGATAAAAACAAATGAATTATATATCACTTGAAGGGGAAATCTGTCTCAAATAAGAAAACAAAAGAAAAAGCCGGCTAACCGGCGTGTTGTGTAAAAGAATGGTCATTAAGTTACCTTAGTAACGTTATACCGGCGCACGGCAAAAAATTGGGTTAGTTCATTACTGTAATTGTATTAATTGTTTGTTGCTTGTAAAGTGGCATTTGCTTTTTAGCTCGACTATTCGATAAGAATAAGTAGAGCTATTGTAGTCACCCGAGCGTCGGCGTCAGCGTCAGTGTCGGCGTCTGCGTCAGCGTAACCACTTATGTTAAAGTTTTTGTAATAGTTCAAATATTTTCAAAGTCCATTGACATATGGCTTTGAAACTTTGCACACTTGTTCACCATCATGACCCCAACCTGTAAACAGGAGGAGGTAACTGTATCAAGCATTTTTTTTTACTATCAAGCACTAAGAATAGTCGAGCGTTGCTGTCCTACCGACAGCTCTTGTTTATGTTATAATTTGTTTTACTGTCATAAGAGGAATGATTGATGTAAAGTATTTTATAGTTTTTATTGTTCTTATGCAACGGACATATTACATATCCCACCAGTGAACGAATATATTGGACAACCCCGTCACATAGTCCGGCATTACGGACGGACGTCTGCCTGACCGGTTGTCATCATCTACCGGCTCTCGCCCTTCTACAGAGCGTTTGTGCCATTTAAAAATCAGCCTTAGTGACGCTGAACTTGTCCCACTTGCCCCTTCAAGGTGTTTGTAGGTATCTGTCGGTGTTTTACCAATACTCGCGCACAATATAATGATCGTCCGTATTTCCAGACGTTTTGCGACTGACATTTTCACGTAATCACAATATTGACAACCTCACACAAATGTTTGTTTACGACCGTTACAATAGGGCAAATGACGTCATATTTTCTAGTAACGTTAGGAACACGTACACATACTTTTCCCTGAATTTTAATGTTTATATGTAGTGTTTAAAGAATACCGTGATGCATCAAAGTAATGAACTAACCCAATTTTTTTGTCGTGCGCCGGTATTACGTTACCAAGGTAACTGTTTGACGATTCGTTTTCACGACATGCCGGTTACACGTTTTTTCTTTTGTTTTCTCATTTGAGACATATCTCGCCTTCAAGTGATATATAATTAATTTTTTTCTATCAAATAACTGCAGTGCACGAATTTTTTGGACAGCCCTCGTATTGAAAGTGAAGTGTTTTTATCATTGAAAAATTACATATTCTTTTTCATATTAATATCACAATGTAATACTTTCATATTATCACCATGTTTGTAGTGTGCACAATTTTTGTATTATTTATGTAGAATTATTTATGTAGAATTTATCGTTGTGACGTGGTTTGGGTTAAAATTGAAAGGTTCGTTATCTGATTTTAAGGGTTTATGTTTGCAATATGCACTCCCAGCACATTAAATGTTCCATGAAAATTAGTATATCATGCCAAAAATGAAACATTTTGTAGTTATATTAACAACATCATTGAAACTGAAATATGCTGAGAAAAGGTTTGTGATGAAAGGTTTGTGCGGTGATATATTTTACTCGATGCCGCATACACTATGCTTGTTTGTAAAAGGCTGCGGTTAACAAACATTATGTACAGTGATCCGCGGATTTCGAGGTCCTCGAACAACTTTTGAGAACGAGGTAAATCCGAGGAGAAAATTTGGGGGGTGGGGGCTTCTTTCGCCGAGTTTGCTACCGTCTATTGTCTGCTGATTGTAAATGTTTAGACCGTACCGTAAATATTTAGACCGTACCACTTTTCGGGTATGTTCAGTTATTGTCGCTATTAAAGTAAGCCAATGAACGATGGCGTTAAATATACCGACAGTCTTTCTGTAGTTGAAGAAAGCAAAACAAAATGTCGGCCGATTAGCAAGAAAGATATTTTTTACATGAAAAATGGCAGCAATTAACTCCAACAACGCTTCGAAGATCAAAGTCTGCGACAAAAATGTTAAAAATAAGTTTAATTTGAAAATTATGGTTAGAGAACACAGTTAATGTGAATATCAGATCAACCGAGACAACCGTCCACATTGGTGACTATTTCGTCAAAATAAATATTCCTAGACAAGCTTTGTGTCGACTATGTTTAAAACAAATTAATCATGTTAGTCGAGGGTTCGTTGCAATCGAGGATCATGTCAAATCGGTTAAACACAAAGAGTTGCTAATGTGCAAAATATCTAGTAGGGTAGATCATCTAAGATGTATATATTACATTATAGATACTGATTAATTTCATTGAAATTAAAGTCTGCCTTAACTTTGTTACTGCCAGTCAAAGTAATACAATTTTAGTTAATGAAAATATTTGATAAAGCACTAAAAGGAAATGCATTTTAGACCATCTGAAAAGGATGAAAACACAGGAGCTTCCGGGGGCTTTGCCCCCTGGACCCCCACCAGGGCTCTGCCCTGGACCTACATGGGGGGCCTACGCGGCCCCCATAACCCCTCGCGTTTAATTTTTCTCTTTTTTCCAAATTGTCTGTTGGCATCCCTGCATGTACTATGAAGTCATTTGGGTTGAAACGTTTCAAATCTTTCTATAATGGTGGCTTATTATTCTCAGCGCATGTTATATATAAACATGATCGAGAATTTCCATCAAAATCCTTTGGCAAGTGATTTTGATACTTTTCATGATTATTAAATTTCAAGAAAATTTGCTGTTGCCTACTGAATCACAAACGATGTTGTTTTTAAATGAAATAAGCGAATATTTATTTTTTATGATGTTTATCAATACCATGTTGGATTACAAACAAGGAAAGGTTTCGTGACCATTAGTCACGAACCTTTCCTAGGATAGTTTATAAGAATAAAATAATATTTCTAATCCTGTAATGTATATAGTATTTAAGAAAAATCTTGTGAGTATATATCTTGTTTATACAGAAAAAGAACGTCAAATGAATGTCTGATTTTTACATTACAATTGAAAAAGATTTATGTTAAGAATAAACCTCGTACTCGCCTGAAAAGAACAACATATATACATTATATTTGTGTGATTATGAAGAGAATTAAAAACAATTCTATAAATATAAATTATTATGATGAGGGAATCATAATAAATTAAACATTTAACTCAATGACAGGTTCGTTATTTTGGGCCACAAACCTTTCAATAAAAAAACCCCATCTTTTTCAAGCTAGACGAATGAAGCTTCTGAGCCGACATTTATGCTAAAGTTTAAACCTGAAAACATGCGGAATTCAGTAAAAGAATAAAACAAGAAGATTCTGAAAAATATCCAAAATGTATTAAATACAAGCATGAAAAAATAAGTTGCTTCTTCAATGTAGTGAAATTGTGATTAACCTTATGAAAACTAATATTTGCATCACATTTCAATGGCCAGTAGGCTAAGAAAAGATATAGCTGAACCCAAGGACACACCCTAAAAGGTTATGAATTCAAAAGCAACAAGATTTTCGCGGAGGTCATTTGAATAATTGGGAGGTGACGACATTGAATTGGTCAATTTTTTGTTTGCTGCAAAAATGCAGTTTCAGTGAATAACGAACGTATCATAATCGAAATTGACACCAGTCCTATAACTTGATATGCTTGCGTAATATAGCTTATGTTTTATACTAGCTGAATGTTTCTCTTCGTAAAAAGCTTATGTTTATTTGTTGTAAAAGTAGAATCTAGTATTATTACCATATTGATACGTTCTCATTGGATTGAATAAGTTGTTATAGAGTTCAGAAAACATTTATTACTTGTTTTACTACAGATGCCAATTTAATATCATTTTTATACGCCCGTTTGAAAAACGGGACGTATTATGGGAACGCCCCTGGCGGGCGGGCAGGCAGGCGGGCGGCGTCCAATTTTGTCCGGAGCATATCTCCTACATGTATGGAGGGATTTTAATGAAACTTCATAGAAATGTTCACCACTATGAGGAGCAGTGTCGCGCACATAAACCAGGTCTCTAGGTCAAAGGTCAAGGTCACACTTAGAGCTCATTGAAAAATGCTTGTCCGGAGCAAAACTTCCACATGTATAGAGGGATTTCAATATTACTTGGCACAAATGTTCACCATTGTGAGGCGGAGTGTGGCGTGCAAGATTCACGTCCTTGCGGCCAAGGTCAAGGTCATACATAGAGGTCAAAGTTCAGATAAAAATATGAAGATGTGTATATGGACCATTTAATCATCATTTATTGAGGGATTGTAACACAAATGGTCATTATCAAGACTATGGCTGTGATACATATAATTTAGGTCAATATATACAAGGTCAAGGTCACTAAAGATGATGAAATATCCGGGCGGCGTCCAATTTTGTCCGGAGCATATCTCCTACAAGTATGGAGGGATTTTAATGAAACTTCATAGAAATGTTCACCACTATGAGAAGCCATGTCACGCACATGAACTAGGTCTCTAGGTCAAAGGTCAAGGTCACACTTAGAGCTCATTAAAAAACGCTTGTCCGGAGCAAAACTTCCACATGTATAGAGGGATTTCAATATTACTTGGCACAAATGTTCACCATTGTGAGGCGGAGTGTCGCGCACAAGATTCAGGTCCTTGCGGCCAAGGTCAAGGTCACACATAGAGGTCAAAGTTCAGATAAAAATATGTTGATGTGTATATGGACCATTTAGTCATCATTTATTGAGGGATTGTAACACAAATGGTCATTATGAAGACTATGGCTGTGATACATATAATTTAGGTCAATATATACAAGGTCAAGGTCACTAAAGATGATGAAATATCCAGATTTTGTCCGGAGCATATCTCCTACACGCATGGAGGGATTTTAATGAAATTTCATATAAATGTTCACCATTATGAGAAGCCATGTCACGCAAATGAACTAGGTCTCTAGGTCAAAGGTCAAGGTCACACTTAGAGCTCATTGAAAAACGCTTGTCCGGAGCAAAACTTCCACATGCATAGAGGGATTTCAATATAACTTGGCACAAATGTTCACCATTGTGAGGCGGAGTGTCGCACTTAAAATTCAGGTCCCTGCAGCGAAGGTCAAGGTCACACATAGAGGTCAAAGTTTAGATAAAAATATGAAGATGTGTATAGGGACGATTTAATCATCATTTATTGAGGGATTGTAACACAAATGGTCATTATCATGACTACAGCTGTGACACATGTACTTTAGGTCAATATATGCAAGGTCAAGGTCACTAAAGATGGTGAAATATCCAGATTTTGTCTGGAGCATATCTCCTACATGTATGGAAGAATTTTTATAATACTTTATGGAAATGTTCACCACCATGATATGTATTGCTCCATGCATGATCCAGGTCAAAGGTCAAGGTCACACTTAGAGTTCATTGAAAAACGCTTGTCCGGAGCAAAACTTCTACATTCATAGGGGGATTTCAATATAACTTGGCACAAATGTTCACCATTGTGAGGCTGAGTGTCGCACGCAAAATTCAGATCCCTGCGACCAAAGTCAAGGTTACACATAGAGGTCAAAGTTCAGATAAAAATATGAAGATGTGTATAGGGACCATTTAGTCATCATTTATTGATGGATTGTGGCACAAATGGTAACTATCATGACTACAGGTGTGACACATTTAATTTAGGTTAATATTTGCATGGTCAAGGTCACTGGAGATGATTAAATATCTAGATGTTGTCCGGAGCATATTTTCTACATGCATGTAGGAATTTTAATGTTACTTTATAGAATTGTTCACCACCATGAGACGTAGTGCCCTGCACATGAACCAAGTCTCTAGGTCAAAGGTGAAGGTCACAGTTAGAGCTCATAGAAAAACGCTTGTCTGGAGCAAAACTTCTACATGCATAGAGGGATTTCAATATAATTTGGCACAAATGTTCATCATTGTGAGGCTAAGTGCCGTGCATAAAATTCAGGTCCCTGCGACCAAGGTCAAGGTCACACATCCTGTGCATATCTTCCCTACTGATTTGTTTTAAGGTTCATCTAACAACCCAGTGCCAAGAATAAAAACTTGCTTGCTAGATAACACTTATCCATAATGCCCCCATCTCCATCTAAAGCTTCCTTAAAACAGGCGTATTTTGTGACTATGGCACCCTTGTTGAGAAATGAAGAGATTACTATAGCTATCATTAGGTAATGAATATAATTGTATTTGAATGTCTTTATCCGAACTTTATATCTGGATATGTATTCAAATGTCTATATCCGAACTTTATATCTGAATATAAATGTGTCTATATTAGCATCAAAATTTTTTGATTTGACAATGAAAGGTTCGTTATTTTATATACCATATCTGAATTGAAAAAGAAAGTGAATGTATGATTAAAATCTTAGCACCAGCAATGTATTTGATCTGGTAGACTGTTCTACTTCTTGATACATGTTTATCTTTAAATTGAGGTGTTAATGTTTAATTTGTTTTAGACTGATATGCTGTATTGCTATATCTTAACTTACTATTATTTTACATTAAATACTATTTGATACTTTATTTTACTCCAAAGTTTGAACCAGTATACTATAAAGTCAAGAAAGATAATGGGTTTTATACTAAATATCATTGTCGGATGTCTATATGCATGTTTTTGGGTATTAAAGTGGGCTTCTTTTTTGGTTTGCGTTTATAATTGAAAGGTTTGTTAGTTTTACATAGTACATGTACTTAAATTTTAGCAAGGTGATCATTTACCTAATAATAAAGCATTTACAACGCATACAATTGCTAGCAGTGATACTACGGTTTTTATTTATGACAAGAACTAGTATTAATTACACTTGGTTGTAGCTCTTATAATAATGAGACAAATCGTAATCACAGTTTAGCAGTATATCTTGATTTGCACTTTTTGCATATGAGTATTTAAAGAAGTATATAAGCTTATTTAAGCAAGTAATTCGTGATATCAATTGTACAATTAGAAATCTATGTATTATGTGATATTTAAAAGTAAATTCCAATAAGATATCATCAATGTAATTATAAACAGCCCTTTTTAAAGCAAAAGGTACATTGTCACGAACATTTCTGGAATTTAAAAAGGTAAAATGGATACACTTTTTAAACCGCCGATTTAAAAAAACTACTTTTATGATATTGAAAATAATTTCAGTACAACTTCACAGATGGATTAAGTTTGTAAAAAGACTAACAGTTTTGCGTTTTTTCGAATCTGTATTTTTTATCAAATTTTGATATAGGTGTAAATTTTAACTGAGAATGGCCGTGCACTGTCATGCATATATTTTGATGTCATTAATTTGCATTTTACTTTTTCTTGTCGAGTGCATAACTCGAAAATTAGTTGTTGGAATTCAATAAAACTTCATACAATGGTCAAGCGCAATGAGAGGAAGTGCAGTGTACAATAACCAAATCTTCAGTATTGCAGAGTTAATGCCCTTTGTTCCTTTTCCTTGTCCGGTGCATAACTTAATCAAAGTGCTGAAGGCACTGCAGTTAGGACGTACTTGAAGGATCAAAATGGCCATTTTTTACTTTTTCGTTGGCAGATAATTCAATGAGTGAAGGGTGTTGCCGATTGATAAATATAAAGTGCACAATTCAGTAAATGAACAGTGGTCTATGACATACATGTTCAAAATATAATATTTAGGTTACATGTACATGTTGGTCCATCACAATCTGTTATTGGCCCTTTTTAGCTCGACTTTTTTTTTTTTTTTTTTTTTTTTAAAGTAGAGGTATTGTGATAGTCCTGGCGGCGTTGCCGTTGCTGGTGCTGTTGCCGTCCGAAAACTTGTACCTGGATCATAACTTTTTTATTTCTTGGCATATTGTCTTCATACTTGGCCATAACAACCCTTGGGAAAAGACCTTTCAGTAGACCACACCAACCCTGACCTTCATCTATAAATGACCTTGACCTTCAAGGTCAAAAGTCAAATTTTGCTTGTTCTTACTTTGGCTGTAACTTTGTTATTTTTGAATGGATTGTCTTCAAACTTGAACATAATAATCTTCAAGGATAGCCCTTTAAAATAACCAGACAGACCTTGACCTTCACTCATAAATGACCTGGACTTTGAAGGTCAAGTAATTGAAATTTTCATTGTTTTGGCTATTATTGGCTGTAACTTTGTTATTTTTGAATGGATTGTCTTCAAACTTGAACATGTCAATCTTCAAGGATAGCCCTTAAAAATAACCAGACAGACCTTGGCCTTCACACATAAATGACCTTGACTTTGAAGGTCAAATTATTGAAATTTTCATTTTTTTGGCTATTATTGGCTTTCACTTTGTTATTTTTGAATGGATTGACTTCAAACTTGAACATAATAATCTTCAAGGATAGCCCTTAAAAATAACCCCACAGACCTTGATCTTCACTCATAAATGACCTTGACTTTGAAGGTCAAATTATTGAAATTTTCATTTTTTAGCTCACCTGAGCATATGCTCAGGGTGAGCTATTAGGATCACTCTTCGTCCGTCGTACGTCGTCCGTTGTCCGTTCACACTTTTCAAACGACATCTCCTCTGAAACCATAAGGCTGATCATAATGAAACTTCACAGGGATGTTCCTTGTGTGAAGCCTTAACAAAGTTGTTCAAAGAATTCCATTTCATGCAGAACTCTGGTTGCCATGGCAACCAAAAGAAAAAACTTTAAACATCTTCTCCTAAAGAACCCAAAGAGCTAGAGCATAGATATTTGGCATGAAACATGTTCTAATGGATGTCTACCAAGTTTGTTCAAATAAAAGCCCTGGGGTCAAAATTGGCCCCGCCCCAGGGGGTCATTGATTTTCCCTATATGCATATAGTAAAAACTTAAAAAAATTTCTTTTAAAGAACCCAAAGAGCTAGAGCTAAGATATTTAGCATGAAACATGTTCTAATGGGTGTCAACCAAGTTTGTTGAAATAAAAGCCCTGGGGTCAAAATTGGCCCCGCCCCAGGGGGTCTTTGATTTTCCTTATATGCATATAGTAAAAACTTTAAAAAATCTTCTTTAAAAGAACCCAAAGAGCTAGAGCTAAGATATTTAGCATGAAACATGTTCTAATGAGTGTACCAAGTTTGTTCAAATAAAAGCCCTGGGGTCAAAATTGGCCCCGCCCCGGGGGTCATTGATTTTCCCTATATACATGTAGTAAAAACTTAAAAATCTTCTTTTAAAGAACCCAAAGAGCTAGAGCTAAGATATTTAGCATGACACATCTTATAATAGGTGTCTACCAAATTTGTTCAAATAAAAGCCCTGGGGTCAAAATTGGCCCCGCCCCAGGGGTCATTGATTTTCCCCTTTATACATAGAGTAAAAACTTAAAAATCTTCTATTAAAGAACCCAAAGAGCTAGAGCTAAGATATTTAGCATGAAACATGTTCTAATGGATGTTTACCAAGTTTGTTCAAATAAAAGCCCTTGGGTCAAAATTGGCCCCGCCCTAGGGGGTCATTGATTTTCCCTATATTGCATATAGTAATTAAAAACTTAAAAATCTTCTTTTAAAGAACCCAAAGAGCTAGAGCTTAGATATTTAGCATGAAACATGTTCTAATGGGTGTCTACCAAGTTTGTTCAAATAAAAGCCCTTGGGTTAAAATTGGCCCTGCTAGGGGGAGGGGGGAGGGGGGCAAAAGTCATTGTTTTTCATTATTTGTGTATAGTAAAAAGTTAACATCATGAAACATCTTCTAATGGGTGTCTTGCAAGTTTGTTCAAATAAAAGCCCTTTGGTTTAAACTGGCCCCGCCCTGGGGGTCTATGTACAGGTGAGCAACCCCAGGGCCATCATGGCCCTCTTGTTTAGTTGTAACTTTGCTATAATTGAAAGGATTGACTTCATATTGTAACAGAACATTCTTAAGGACAAAACCTTCATGTTTATCAAACTCAAATTGACTTGGGCTCTTAAAAGACTGAAGGTTAAAAGATTGAAGGTTAAATTACTGAATTTTCACTGACTTGTGCATTAAATGTCCATATATATTTATTGGTGTGTATGTATATAGAAATGCGTATATATAAATATGCGTATTTATATAAATGCGTATATATATATATATATATTTATATATATATCTGCGTGTGTGTGTATATATATATATATATATATATATAATATATATATATATATATATATATATATATATATATATTAATGCGTAATGCGTTTTTCCCCCACAAGTACAAGTCTGTACGGAATGAACATGGATATTTATCCATATTACTTATTATTCCTCCATATTCCTTTTGGGAGCATAAATTATAATAACATGCTAAATCTCCATATGGTTCTGTATCAGATACCACAGTATGATGAACCTTGCTTTTTATTTTTTGAGTAATATCAAAATAAAAACAAAAAGGGGGTCAGCCTTTGTCCCTATGGTGAAAAATAAAAAGGGGACAAATAAAAAATTTTTCTAGTTTCAATTCTCTGGTTTTTTACTTTTCAAAAAACAGGAAAGTAAAATACTTAAATAACTTTGAGTATGCTAGCTCTAAAGTATGTCATTGCAAACTTACAAATTTTTACCCCAAAACGGTTTGGGGTGGTTTGGGAGCCCACCCATTGGTGCGGTGGTCCACTTTCCTTTTCAATTTTTTCTTGCCCGGAGAAAATTTTAAGATAAGGTTTGGGAATTAATATAATGTGGATCTGCATTCTAAGAAAATTTTCTAAAATGTATTAAACAGACTTATAATGAAACCCAATGACTTTTGTAAAACCCTTAAGCTTCATAGTTTTTGACTTCTACAAGAACAAGATTCACTTACCTGATTATTCTGAAAGAACACTGTATTGACACTTATTGACTTTGCAATTTAGCTAATAGAAATGTTAAACTTACCTTATTGTATAGCAGAAAACTGATTTTCTTTTTACATTTTCTGTGTAGCAGACGTCCAGTGACAGACATCTTTGAAATCTGTCACTTCATATTTTATATTGAAGATTTCTTATTGTTAATATCAATTTCAGTCAAATTCAATTCAAGAACATAATTTATGTAAAGTTTATGATTGATTAAGGTCAGAAATCCTTTAGTATTCACTACATGTTTTTGTAAATTAACGATTTTCGTATGTAGATTTTATATGAGATTTCAATATGGCTGCCATTGAAATCCAAGATTTCAGATTCAGAAATCCGGCCATCTGTCCATTGGAGGATTTCCGGATTTCTGTTGTTTCATTGGTGGATTTCAAACACCGAACCTTATAAAAGTCAGAATCCAACCAATGTTGTCACTTCGGTCTTGACCAAGTAATGTAAATTAAAGTTGTAAAACCGCCAAAAGTTCAAATTCAGTAAACATCTTACAAACGACATTGTTATCCAAACTTGTAAGTTTGTATGTATTTAAATCCAATATTAGTAACTCACTAGACACTGTTGTTGCCGAAATACTTGTTGTAAACTTAGAAAACTGTATAAGAATTGTATTTATTTTCCCCATCCTGACATACGCTTACAATAACTTCATACAATGGTCAAGCACATTGAGAGGATATGCAGTGCACAAGAACCATAACTCCATATTCACTAATTACAGAGTTATTGCCCTTTGTTACTTTTCCTTGTCCGGAGCATATCTTGAAAACTACTAGTTGGAATTGAAAACAACTTAATACAATGGTCAAGCACAATAAGGGGAAGTGCAGTGCACAAGAACCATAACTCTATCTAAAGTAAATACAGAGTTATTGCCCTTTGTTACTTTTCCATTGCTTTCTTTTGTCTGAACCATAACTTGAAGACTAATTGTTGGAATTCAATATAACTTCATACAATGGTGAAGCACATTAGAGGAAGTGCAGTGCACAAGAACCATAACTCTATCTAAAGTAATTACAGAGTTATTGCCCTTTGTTACTTTTCCTTGTACGGAGCATAACTTGAAAACTACTTGTTGGAATTCAAAACAACTTCATACAATGGTCAAGCACAATAAGAGAAAGTGCAGTGCACAAGAACCATAATTAAATCTAAAGTAATTCCAGAGTTATTGCCCTTTGATACTTTTCCATTGTTTTTTTTTGTACGGAGCATAACTTGAAGACTAAAAGTTGGAATTCAGTATAACTTCATACAATGGTTAAGCACATTAAGAGGAAGTTCAGTGCACAAGAACCATAACTCCATCTTGACTAATTACAGAGTTATTGCCTTTAGTTACTTTTCCATTGCTTTTTTTGTACGGAGCATAACTTTAACTTCATACAATGGTTAAGCACATTAAGAGGAAGTTCAGTGCACAAGAACCATAACTCAATCTTGACTTATTATAGAGTTATTGCCCTTTGTTACTTTTCCTTGTCTGGAGCATAACTTGAAAACTACTGGTTGGAATTCAATACAACTTCATACAGTTGTCAAGCACATTAAGAGAAAGTGCAGTGCACAAGAACCATAACTCCAATTTGACAAAGAGTTATTGCCCTTTGATACTTTACCTTGTACAGAGCATAACTTAAAACATACTGGTTTGAATTCAAAACACATTTCATACAATGGTCAAGCACAATAGGAGGAAGTGCAGTGCACAAGAACTATAACTCTGTCCTGAGTATTTAAAGAGTTATTGCCCATTGTTATCCATTGCTTTTTTCTTGTCCAGAGCATAACTTGAAAACTGGTAGTTGGAATTCAATACTATTTCATACAATTGTCATATTGAATATATTGAGAGGAAGTGCAGTGCACAGAAACCATAACTCTTTCTTGACTCATTTAAAAGTTTTTGCCCTTTGTTACTTTTTATTGTCCAGTGCATAACTTGAAAATTAATGGTTGGAATTCAATGAACTTTATACAATGGTCAAGGCAGTGAAGATGAAGTGCAGTGCACGAAGAACCATAACTCTATTTGGACTAATTACAGTTTTGCCCTTTGTTACTTTTTGTCCAGTGTATAACTTGAAAACTAGTAGTTGGAATTCAATACAACTTTATACAATGGTCAAGCACAATGAGAGGAAGTGCAGTGTACATAATCATAACTCCACCTTCAGTATTTATAAAGTTATTGCCCTTTGTTCCTTTTCCTTGTCTTTCTGGACTTATTACAGAGTAAATTCAATAAAACTTCATCAATGGCCCAACCACATTGAAAAGGAAATGCAACATACAAGAACCACAACTATCTTCAATTGCCCACAACCATAACTTTTACAAGGTATTCTGTTACTAGTAACATCCTCATTTCCGAAGCAGTCTTGCGGGGGTATTAATCACATTTAGTGATAGTTCTAGTTGATTTTGAGTTGAATTTTGATATCAGCTGACCTACTTGTGATATATTGACACCATTTGACCTTCTTTCTTGTTTTTTGACATACAGACTTGAAATTTGGACCATGGATGTAATTTCTGATGCCAAACTGAATTTTGATAGCAGCTGACCTACTTAGGATATTTTTGATATCATTTGACTTACTTTCTTGCTTTTTGTTATACAGACTTGAAATTTGCACCAGATGACAAATTGTTTTTTTGATATCTGCTTATCTACTTCTGATATTTTTGATACCACGTGACCTACTTTTTTTGTTATGTGACATACAGACTTTAAGTTTGGACAAGGGGTGTCATTTCTGATGCTGAATTGAATTTTGATAGCAGCTGACCTACTTATGATATTTTTAATATCATTTGACCTACTTTCTTGCTTTTTGCCGTTCAGACTTGAAACTTGGACGAGAGGTGTAATTTCTGATGTTGAATTGAATTTTGATATCAGTTGGCCTAATATTGATATCTTTTACATTGACCTTTTGTCTTTTTTATGCCACCGCAGCATCTGCGATGCGGCCCCGCCCCGGGGGTCATTGATTTTCACTATAAGTACATATAGTAAAAACTTAAAATACCTTCTTGTAAAGACCCAAAAGGCCCAGAGCTTAGATATTTTGCATAAGGCATTGTCTTGTAGACACTTACTAAGATTGTTCAAATTATAGCCCTGGGGTCAAAATCGGCCCGCCCGGGGGGTCATTGAATTTCACTATATGTACATATAGTAAAAACTTTAAATACCTTCTTGTAAAGATCCAAAAGGCCCAGAGCTTAGATATTTTGCATAAGGCATTGTCTTGTAGACCCTTACTAAGATTGTTCAAATTATAGCCCTGGGGTCAAAATCGGCCCCGCCCCAGGGGTCATTGATTTTCACTATATGTACATATAGTAAAAACTTAAAATACCTTCTTGTAAAGACCCAAAAGGCCCAGAGCTTAGATATTTTGCACAAGGCATTGTCTTGTAGACACTTACTAAGATTGTTCAAATTATAGCCCTGGAGTCAAAATCGGCCCCGCCCGGGGGGTCATTGAATTTCACTATATGTACATATAGTAAAAACTTAAAATACCTTCTTGTAAAGACCCACAAGGCCTAGAGCTTAGATATTTTGCATAAGGCATTGTGTATTGAACCTCTAGCAAGATTGTTCAAATTATAGCCTTGGGGTCAAAATAGGGCCCGCCCCGGGGGTCATTGGTTTTCTTTATATGTATATTGTAAAAACTTGCTAGAAGAAATTTTTTTTAAACTTTAAAAAAATTTCTTCTAGCAATTGACAAATGCTAGAGGTTAGATATTTTGCATGAAACATTGTATAGTGAACCTCTAGCAAGATTTTTCAAATTATAGCCCTGGGGTCAAAATTGCCCATGCCACGGGGGTCATTGATTTCCAATATATACATATAGTAAAAAATCAAAAAATCTTATTGTTTGAAGGTACAAGGTTTAGAGCTTTAATATTTGTTAAATGATATCATCTATAGGTACTCTACCAAAGTTGTTGAAATTTTGCCTCTTGTGTCAAAATTAGCCCCGCCCCGGGGGCCATAGGTTTTCCTTATATGTGTATAGTAAAAACTTAAAAATCATCTTCTCTAAATTAACAAAGGCTAGAGTTAAGATATTTTGCATGAAACATTAAGTATTGAACCTCTAGCAAGATTGTACAAATTATAGTCCTGGTGTCAAAATTGGCCCACCCCCAGGGGTATTTGATTTTCACTATGTACATATAGTAAAAAATTAAAAAATCTTCTTGTCTGAAGGTACAAGGCTTAGAGCTTTGATTTTGGTACATAATATCATCTATGGGTTCTCTACTAAAGTTGTTTTAATTATGCCCCTAGTGAAAAATTGCCCTGCCCTAGAGGCGATAGTTTTCCTTATATGTATAAAGTAAAAACTTGAAAAATCTACTTCTCTGAATTGACAAAGGCTAGAGGTTAAGTTTATGACATGAGACTTTGGGAAGTGAACCTCTACTTAGATTGTTCAAATTATAGCCCTGGGGTCAAAATTGGTTCCGCCCGGGTTCATTGATTTTCATTATGTACATATAGTAAAAACAAAAAAAAAACTATTTTTGTCTGAAGGTACAAGGCATAGAGCTTTGATGTTTGCTATATAATATCATCTGTAGGTCCTCTACCCAAGTTGTTCAAATTTTTCCCCTGGTGTCAAAATCGGCCCTGCCTGGGGGCAGTGATTTTCATTATATCACATAATAAAAACAGAAAATAAAACAAATGTTTTTTGAATGGGAGAAAGCTACAGCTTAAATTTATGACTTGAAATGTTGTTTGGTGGACCTGTATCAAGATTGTTTTGAATTAAACCCTTGGGTCAAAATTTTGCCTTGCCCAAGGGGACAGTGACCTACTTTCTTGTCCTTTGATGTACAGTAATGAAATTTTGACCATGTGCACAGTTTTAGTTGTAAAACTGAACTTTTATATCAAGTGACCTAGATTTTGATTATGTGACTTACTTTCTTGTCTTTTGATGTACAGCTATGAAATTTGAACCATGTGCACAGATTAAGATGTAAAGAGAACTTTGATATCAGCTGACCTAGATTTTTACAAAGTGTCTTACTGTGTTGTCCTTTGATGTAGTCATGAAATTTAGGCTGTCGTCTGCTTATCTTTCTGCAAGGGAATGCTAGCAGTTTATAGTAATACGTTGGTTTTGCATTGGTACCGACTCATCCAGACAATAATATACATAGTTAATAAAAGACCCGTTCTTCAACAGTATTTGTTCCTACACTTCTATTGAGTGTTGTATTAATGCGGTGGCATAGCATTTTCTCAAATGCAATCTTGTTTTAGGTACAGTTATGTTACCATATAGAATGTATAAAAAATTTGTTGTCCCAAACCGTAAACTTCAAACATCTACACCTTACATATTTTATATTTGACATTTTGTGTATTCATTCACAAAAGTTATAAAAAAAATTGTCACATCAAAATTTACCCTGCTCTAAAGGTCATTTATTCTGCATTTATTCTACATAGTCTCATAGATACACACTTGCAAGTCATAGATATTTTTAACAAAGCCTTTATGGCAAAATGTTTCAAGTGTGTGATCTAGGGCCATCTTAGTGGCCCTATTGTTTATTATGAAGAAAAAAACAAAACAATCAGTGTTGTGAAAGTATATTACTAGAGGAGCAAGTTAAAGTTGAGCTGAACTTGCCGAAAGAGCTGGACTTGCCTTTTAGCAAGTTAATTTGAAAGTAATTTCCAACACTGAAAAGCAGTTGTTTCTGGTGAGCGACTCAGGGCCATCATGGCCCTCTTGTGTTTTTGAGTCCCACTATAGGGGGGGGGCATTTAGATTTAACCTTGTCCGTCCGTCTGTACAAACCCAGAGGTACTTGTATGACGTAACAGTAAATTCTCTTTGATCCTATTCATTCCGTTTTTACTTGTGTGTCTTTTTTTAAGCCTTGTGTGACTAAAAATGGCTAAAAAGATCAAAGGAAAAGTCACATAAGTACCATTTCGTAAGTACGTCCGTCGATCTCTTTTTGTGTCGCACGTAGCTCAAAAAGTAATTGACCTAGAGTCATGAAACCTTACAGGAATGTTGATCAGCATGTGAAGTTATGCACCTGGTTATTTTGATGTGGATATATTTAGTATTTTTAGAGGTATTGCCCTTGACTTAGTAAACTTTGCAATTTTCAACTTGTGTCGCACGTAACTCAAAAAATATTTGACCTGGAGTCATGAAACCTTACAGGAATGTTGATCAGCATGTGTAATTGTGCACCTGGGTATTTTTGTGTGGATATATTTAGTATTTTTAGAGTTATTGCCCTTGACTTAGTAAAACTTTGCAATTTTCAACTTGTGTCGCACGTAACTAAAAAAGTATTTGACCTAGAGTCATGAAACCTTACAAGAATGTTGCTCAGCATGTGTAGTTGTGCACCTGAATATTTTCGTGTGGATAATTTTAGTATTTTTAGAGTTATTGCCCTTGACTAAGTAAAAATTTGCAGTTTTCAACTTGTGTCGCACATAACTCAAAAAATATTTGACCTAGAGTCATGAAACTTTACAGAAATGTTGCTCAGCATGTGTAGTTGTGCACCTGGTTTTTTTTGTGTGGATATATTTAGTATTTTTAGAGTTATTGCCCTTGACTTAGAAAAAATTTCCAATTTTCAACTTGTGTCGCACATTACTAAAAAAGTATTTGACCTAGAGTCATGAAACCTTACAGGAATGTTGCTCAGCATTGTGTAGTTTTGCACCTAGGTATTTTCGTGTGGATATTTTTAGTATTTTTAGAGTTATTGCCCTTGACTTAGTAAAAATTAACAACCCAAACCAAAAGGAAAGCTTGTGGCAAGCTTGCGACAAGCTTGCGACAAGCTTGCTGCAAGCTTGTCGCAAGCTTACATTGGCTATTTATGCTTGCTGTAAGCTTGCTGCAAGCTTGCGCAAGCTCGCCAGTAGTTTCATACAGAATTCTGCAAGCTTGCGCAAGCTTATGAGAACAATTTTTATCGCAAGCTTCTTCGAAAATTTGGACTTAAAAAATATTGTGAAAGCAGGAAGATGAAAAGTAGTGAAAAATTTCTAAGTACAAAACTTGAAAATGTTTATAAAAATCATTTCACTTAAACTAATTAGCATTTATATAATATAATGGGATTCAAATGAAAACATTTATTTCATAGATTTTATCTGCCTGTTTTACATTCTATGCTTTTAAGATTCATATAACTTTATCAAATTTTTTAATTACTCAGTTATTAAAATTTTTATTACTTCAGGGTTTCTACTAGGAATTTTTATTTAAGAGTCCCAGGGACTCGTGCTCATAAAATATGAGGGTCCCAGAGAAAAATATGAGGGTCCTAATCATTTATTACTTTAAAGTAAGGTATTACTTATATATATTGTCTAGGTTTAATTCTTTACATTTATATACATTGTTCAACTACATATGCATTTCTATTGACCTTGTTATCGATAAATAAAATGAAAAAATATAAACCATTTATCATTCATTGTTCACTTTTTATTTTTTCATTTCTTTCATTTGGCTGAATGTTTTTGCAACCTGCATAAAGTCAAGATCTTTCACATCTGTCCGACTAATTTTATCAATTGTTTAACTGCATACGGACAAATGTATCTACTATTTTGGAAGTTCAAACATCCATTTTCGAGGCAAATGGATTACATTTTTTGGTTGAGACGCAATGGCTGCATTTCATATCCGTGGTCTTCTCGTTTTGGACGAGCCACGGGTAAGTTAACTTAGCCACTTTTCATTAAAAATTGGGGGAGCAGCCGACATGTTTTACGATTTAATTTTATAACAAAAAACGCATAGACTGGGACGCTTTTTAAGGTCGACTAAATTCTAGTATGCGCCGTTTTATTCCGTATTAAACTGAAATTAATTGAAAGAAAGATAACTCTGCTCATTCAATATTAGAACCCGTCTACCAAATTACGTCATTTCCTTTAAAGAAGCGGAAGGAATTTCCAAATGATATTTACGGAGGAAAAATTAATTTGCGTCCCCATGGACGCACACTTCGAGTAATTGAGGGTCCTAGGTTACTATTTTTGCGTCAAGGACGCAGGAAATGTGCGTCAATAGAAACCCTGTTACTTTCTCAAAATTATTGATTAATGCCATGTCAAAAATTAGAGAACACTTGAGACATCTGAATGATGTTCAGTAAAAAAAAGAAAATCACCCAATATCAAAATGAAATAGGAAATCAAGAGTGTTTCAGCTTATAAATTTTTAATAAAAGCTTTCAACACAATTAAACTAAGATAAAGTTAGTATTTTAAATTAGTTATTATGAAAGTTAACAAAATTCACATTTCTTAACAATTGTGAATAATACAAGCAAATATAATGAACATTTTGTATTGTCTAATGGCTTTTTTTTTTATTTCAATCACTGAATGTAAATTTTGTTTTATTTATGTGTCTTAATTTTTAATCCATTTGCACAAGTATATCCCTTCTTAAATATTAACTATCTTGTGCAGAAGTTATTATGGCATAATTAAGATTCAATTTGACATTTCATAAATTGGTCTTTTGTGAGTATTAATTGTAGACTGCTCACACATTGAAGTGATTGTAACATACTACATGTATAAACATGTGTAATTGGTCAGAGATCGGTCAAGAGTAACATTACATTTTCCCTGCAGTTTTATAATAGCCAGTGTTAAACTCACCTATCTTATATAAAAGAAAGTGTGAGATAAGTGGGGTTTACAACATGTAATCTAATATCCTGAACCAATCTGGTATCAGGATCTCATCTCAGAAAATTCAAATATTACTCAGGAAGAGTTTATTTGGACCTCAGTGCTTATAACTTCGGAGTAGAGTTAAACAATTGTGACTTAAGTGCCATTTAGATGAAACAACTTTATAATGTGAACTTTAATGAAATTATAATGGACATTAAAGGAGTTCTTCAATCAGATAGAAATGGAAATTTACTACTGTTAAATGGAATAATGGTAAGTTATTTAGACTATTTTGTTACAACAGTCTTTTCAAATTTACCTTGCAAATGAACACTTTTAATTTTAGTTTTTCTTCATAAATTTTACATTATGTGCTGATTTAAATCTTTTTCACTGAGTGGGAAATTTTAAATCTGCCCTTTTCTTTACATTATATATGTACCATTAAAATTAGCATTCCTGGTCATGATTTTTCATACCATTTACATTTTGAGGATATTTTAGTAAATTATGGGTTTATATTAACAGTACCAAACTACTATCAGAATAAGCATTTTGATTTTACTCAATTTATATATGTATTAGTAATGAATTTTTCTTTTTATTTACAGGAAAACTTACAATGCTGCAGGTACCATAGAAAGTTTTTAATTATAATGATGAAGGAAAGAAAAATGAGATTGATTACAGAAATAATTGATGGTTAGTTTTGTTATTCAATAAGGTTAGATAATTGATAAAAATAATGAAATAAATAACCTGTTAGATGAACAACTTTCAATGTAGCTAGTATCTATTTCCATTTAAACAAAATGATTGTATAGAATATAATTTTGTATATTAAAGATTTACTTAACTTACAATATTATTTATCTTAAATGTATGTAATACATTCACTATTTAAAATTTTCATATAGTTAAAATAAAAGTTCTGATAAAAAGAGACCTTATCATCTGAAGTAACAGTCAAAACCAGTAGGAATGTGAATAATTTTCAAGTGTATTGTTATGCCCCCACAATGTGGGAGCATATAGCGTTGCACTTGTCCGTCCGTCAGTCCGTCCGTCATTCCGTCAGTCCGTCCGTCAGTCCGTCCCGAAATCTTGTGAACGCAACTCTTCTTAAACCGGATGGCAGATTTTGCTTAAACTTACAGGGATGAACAACCTTAATGTGTAGATGGTAGTAAAGGAAGGAATTTTCGCTGCGACCAAATTTAACAGAATTATGGCCCTTTGTTGATTTTTTCACTAGATACTATGTAGAAATTTTGTGAACGCAACTCCTCTTAAACCGAATGGCAGATTTTGCTTAAACTTACAGGGATGAACAACCTTAATGTGTAGATGGCAGTAAAGGAAGGAATTTTCGCTGCCACCAAATTTTACAGAATTATGGCCCTTTGTTGATTTTTTCACTATATACTATGTAGAAATTTTGTGAACGCAACTCCTCTTAAACCGGATGGCAGATTTTGCTTTAACTTACAGGGATGAACAACCTTCAGGTGTAGATGGTAGTAAAGGAAGGAATTTTTGCTGCGACCAAATTTAACAGAATTATGGCCCTTTGTTGATTTTTTCACTTTATACTATGTAGAAATTTTGTGAACGCAACTCCTCTTAAACCGGATGGCAGATTTTGCTTAAACTTCCAGGGATTAACAACCTTAATGTGTAGATCGTAGTAAAGGAAGGATTTTTTGCTGCGACCAAATTTAACAGAATTATGGCCCTTTGTTGATTTTTAGTTTTCAACTTGTGGCACATGTAGTCCAAAAAATATTTGACCTAGAGTCATAAGATTGACAGAACAGTGGCGTGTGGGGGCATCAGTGTCCTATGGACACATTTCTAGTTTTAACAAACAATTGCATTGCTAGATATAGATCTATGTTGTTGAAATTATTTATAGAAATATCTAACAAAATTAAAAACTATTGCAGCAAGAACAATTTTATTTTTTATAAATAATTAAACTGGCAAGATTGCCCAAAAATAATATTTTACTATTGCCAAAAAAAAAAATATTTTACTATGCAATGTGTGCTTTCAAATATTGATATTTTTAATAACATGCTAATAATACCAAGCATATAAAACATAAATAATTAATTATTATACAATTTTTTTCTTTTCAGTGTACATGTACAACAGGCAGTCAATAATATGAATTGTAGTTGTGTGCCACTGTGAGTGAAGCCATTCTGAAAGACTGAATCTGTGAAGAACATGATTTATCATATTACAAATTCAATATGGATACTTATTTGAAAAAAAAACAAAACAAAAAAAACAGTTATCTAATTAAATAAATAATGTTTTGTTTTATATTTTCTCAACTTGGTAGACATTTATTATTTTTTTGTATTTGTGTTTTAGAATAATTTTTGTTAAGATGACTTGTAAATCTAGAAATAAGTTGAAATGAATAAATTAATTCTATTATGTAATAGTTTATTAGTATTATACCTTATCACATGACGTAATATAGGAGAAAGAACTAAGTTTGTTACAGGCTAGACGCAAGCTTGTCGCAAGCTAGAGGCAAGCTTGTCGCAAGCTTGCAACTAGCTTGCCGCAAGCTTGCAACTAGCTTGCCGCAAGCTTGCAACTAGCTTGCCGCAAGCTTGCAACTAGCTTGCCGCAAGCTTGCAACTAGCTTGTCGCAAGCTTGCAACTAGCTTGTCACAAGCTTGCAACTAGCTTGCAGCAAGCTTGTCGCAAGCTTGTGGTGCCTTTCAAATCTAAAGCATACATTTTTGAAAACAGGCCCCAAGCTTGCTGCGAGGTTCCAATTCTAAGCTTTCCGCAAGCTTTATTTGCAAGCTTGCGACAAGCTTGTTGCAAGCTTGTTGCAAGCTTTTAAAAAGCTTGCGATTTGGTTTGGGAATATTCAACTTGTGTCGCACGTAACTCAAAAAGTATTTGACCTGTAGGTCTGAAAGTTTACAAGAATGTTGGTCAGCATGTGTACTTATGCACCTTGTGGTTTTCTTGTGGATTTATTCAGTATTTGTAGTATATATTTGCCCTTTACTTAATAATTGAATTTTAGTTTTCAACTTGGGCACATGTAGCCAAAAAAAAAAATTTGACCTAGAGACATAAGATTGACAAATTGGTGGAGTGTGGGGGCACCCGTGTCCTTATATGGACACATTTCTAGTTTTTTTTGGGAGCCAGGGCCTATGAGCATTATATCGGAAAGCGTTGTTAACGCGGCTGCAGTGTAAAACAGCGCAACTGTTTAAAATTACAGCATCATATACATAGCAAATCTTTACTTTTATGTTTTTTCTTTGGACAAAGCATGTATTAATAATCATCTATTTCCATATAAATGCACGAGCATATGGCAAAATTTTATCTTTTGACTACAAGATGTGGGATAGTAGCTTAAAAGATTAAGTATTGGTTTTATATAAGTATACTATATATGAATATTTTATTTCACTAGATACGAGGTGTACAAACTGTTATTGGGCTTCAAACTAAGATTAAAAAGGTAAGCAACTTTTAGCTGACTGTAACAAAGTGACA
This sequence comes from Ruditapes philippinarum, assembly GCF_026571515.1. Classification (NCBI taxonomy): domain Eukaryota; kingdom Metazoa; phylum Mollusca; class Bivalvia; order Venerida; family Veneridae; genus Ruditapes; species Ruditapes philippinarum. The sequence goes on from NW_026853962.1 coordinate 93,506, forward strand.
TTATAAGTGAGTCTTTGTGCTAGCTTTTCGTCTGCATGGTGTCAGGCCGTTTTTGGTAAACCTTTACTTTAAACGACATCTCATAAACTGCTAAACCAATTTCATTCAAACTTTACAGAAGTGTTTCTTGGGTGTTCACCTTTGAAAATTGTTCAAAGAATTGAATTTTATGCAGAACTCGGGTTGCCATGGCAATGCAAAGAAGAAACAAAAAATCCAAAGAGCTAGAGCTGAGATATTTAACATGAAACAATTTTCTTCATGTGGTTGTCTACCAAGTTGATTCAAATAAAAGCCATGGGGTCAAAATTGGTCCCGCCCAGAGGTTCATTAATTTTCATTATAATTATATTTAGGAAAAACAAAAACAGAAATCTTCCTCTGAAAAAGCCAAACAGCTAGAACTTAAGAAACATAAAAAAATTTAAAGAGCTAGAGCTGAGATATTTTGCATGAAGCATCTTCTAGTGTGTGTCTACCAAGTTTATAAAAATAAATTCCCTGGGGTCAAAATTGGCCCTGTCCAAGGGTGTCATTGATTATCCTTATATGTATACTGGCATGCGAGCAGTTCCCGTACAAAAATCACAGCTACTTGAACATTATTTTTTATTACGCTCACTCACCAAAATTTGAATGTTACACATCAATATTCAGCTCGTCACACAAATCATGGAAATTCCATCATGTTCTAAACATAGAATAACCCTTACTTATGAGGCCTCATATGGGGTACCTAAATTATCCATTATTTTGTATGAAGAGAAGTAGTTCCCGTACATAAAATCTAACCCATTATAATTATACAATTTTATTATATCGGACCTGTTTTTCATTTACAATTGTTGAACAGACCATTATCTAAGAGATAAATAGATGTAATTCAGGAAATAGAGCGTAGACTAAACGCGGGTATCAATTACCCGGTACCGTTACCCCAACGCATTCACATGCAATAGCATGCTTCTATGCATGCTATTTTACGCATCAAAGCCATAAAATTATTATATATAGTAATATTGGTCAACATTCTGATAATTAAACAAGTTTACATCACATTGCCTACTTATTTGTAAACAGGTGGTATTAGTGGAAAACCCTTTAACAAGCCTCACGTGTAAGTATTTTTGCCCATGCGCGCAAGGACGGAATCCCCCAGAGAAAAACAAGGTCACGTTTTGACGACGCACAGGTGAAAGTGATTTAAAATGAGACTTTATACACGTACTGCCGAACTGACACTTAGATTTTGTCTCGTTTATGTATCTACTTGATTTGAAATGAATTTTTGAAGAATGCAAGTAAAAATCAAGCGTTTAAATGAAAAATACGGGTACTGCTTCTGTACGGGAACTGCTCGCATGCCAGTATAGTTAAAACAAAAAAAAGGAGCTAGAGCTGAGAATATTTAACATAGTGGTTGTCTACCAAGTTTGTTCAAATAAAAGGCCAAGGCTACAAGGGCGGTAAATGATTTAACTTATATGTACATAGTAAAATCAAAACAAAAATTTCTTCTGTTATATATAGAATATAGAAGCTTTAGCTTAGATATTTGGTATGAAACATTGTTGTGTGGACCACTACAAAAATTGTTCAAATTTAATAGCCCTTGTGTCAAAATTCCACAAAAAATCTTCTTTTAATTAACCAAAAGAGCTGGAGATATGATAATTCCACAGCCCCGGGGAACATAGAAAAAACCTTATATTAAGAGAGTAATGAAACTATTTTATGAAACTTAGAATATGGATAGATAGCAGTATGGAGATTATGCACATCATATTAAGCTCCACTCTAGATAGTATATTGAGAGTTGTCTTACTCACCAAGCATCGGTGACTGTGTCCAGATTTCTGATTAAGTTTTTACAGTCGAGACTGTCATATGTGACTTTCCAAGGGACCATTAGAAAAAGGTCACATATGACAGGGAGTCCCTTAAAACAGTCTGAAAGAAAATTTAAATTTAAATACCATCTACATGTATATACCATTGTGACTTATAAAATAATATAACATAGGTGTGTGAATAAAATAAGAATCCCTGTAAAACAAATACAATCACATGTATATTATAAGTATTTTATTTTTTGTATTAGATTTATATTGAATCATTATGGTACAAAATAAACTTGAATTTGATACATTTAAATACTTAAAATAAATATCATTCTTTAAAAAAACATATCCATATCAAAAGTTTTTTCTCTTTAAATGAAAGGTCTGGTATCAACATTTTTCTGTAGTATTCATGCAGCCATAGAAAGTTAAATTTAAAAAAAACGATGCCTTAAAAAAATCTTCTGTTGGCACTTGGCACATTTTTAGCTCGACTATTCGCAGAATAATCGAGCTAATGCAGTCACCCATTTGTCGGCGTCGGCGTCCCTGTGGTTAAGTTTTTGCGTGTAAGCTGGTATCTCCATAACTACTGAAGGGAATGGATTGAAACTTCACACACTTGTTCTCTGTGATTATCTTACATGATTGGCACAAGTCCCATAACTCTGATTTGCTTTTTTGCATAATTATGCCCCTTTTTCGACTTAGAAATTCTTGGTTAAGTTTTTGCGTGCAAGCTGGTATCTCCATAACTACTGAAGGGAATGGATTGAAACTTCACACACTTGTTCTCTGTGATTATCTAACATGATTGGCACAAGTCCCATAACTCTTTTTTGCTTTTTTGCATAATTATGCTCCTTTTTTGACTTAGAAATTCTTGGTTAAGTTTTTGCGTTCAAGCTGGTATCTCCATAAATACTGAAGGGAATGGATTGAAACTTCACACACTTGTTTTCTGTGATTATCTTACATAATTGGCACAAGTCCCATAACTCTGATTTACTTTTTTGCATAATTATGCCCCTTTTTTGACTTAGAAATTCTTGGTTAAGTTTTTGCGTGCAAGCTGGTATCTCCATAAATACTGAAGGGAATGGATTGAAACTTCACACACTTGTTCTCTGTGATTAACATGATTGGCAGGCTTTCTACTGGTCCCTACTTTTCCTACTTTTCCCGACTTTTTTCTTTTGATCCCTACTTTGCCCTACTTTTTTCTGAAATAGCCCTATTATCCCTACTTTTTCATTTTGAAATGAAATGAAAAAAAAGAAGATATTTAAAATGGTATTTCATTTAGTATTTTTAAATTGCAATTGATGATAGTTCGGTGTGTGGGGTGTGTACCCCTTTTGATTTTCCACCCCTTGAAAGATTTCCCGAAAAACTTTCAGCAACTTCTGGCTATGAGAAAATACATAAAAACCCATACTTATTTTAAAAAACAAATTTTTTAAATTTTTCCATTTCCTTTTTTAAAAATGAATCATTTTCCCGTCCCCGGTTTTGCCACCCCAAAAAGGTTTAAATTTAATTTTTTTAAAATTAGGTTTATAAATATTCCCAATAATCCATTGGGTGAGGTTTCCACAGTTGCCTTTTGGGTACTGATTCAAAAAAAACAAAATTTTTTATTGGTTTTTTTGTGTTTGTTTTTTTTTCCCCAGTCTATTAACCATTATGTACATTTTACTTAAATTTTAAAACAAATCATCAATAAAAAAATTTTTAAAAGGGTTTTAAAAAAAAACTTTTGAAATGTGATTAAAGCATTGGCAGCTGTGGGTATCAAACACTGCATTGACCAATTGCTCTTGTGTCTGAGTAGAGTTGCAGCAGTGTGACTTATCAATTTAGATTCCAAGCTTTTAATTGTCACTTAACAAAAATCTAACATGTGCAAATACCTTGGTATTGCTTCATCACTATCCATCAGATGGTTGTGCATTTTGTCAACATGATATAATGTTTAGCTTAATCATGAAAATGACAGGTCTTAAAATTTCAAATCATTTCATTGTCATGTTGACAATAATGCACAACAATCTGATAGCAAGCTTGGGTTAGGCTTGTTTCTCAGCTAGATTGTATTTACAAGTGTAACTATGGCAGTGTACTAAAGGATGCATACATGTAACCTACTTGGTACCTCTTGTTGTAGTTAGATTGTTCCTTAAAATACTACACTGTGGCATGTTTGACATCACCTTTTGCCCTTTTAATATATTATAATTTTATGCAAACATATTAACATGAATATACATCAGTTTAACCTACATGTACATGTAGCTCTTACATTAACATGCAGTCCTGTTCATATAGCTTTTAGTGTACATCCTGGTGTTGGTATTCACAGCTTGTTTGCATTTACCTTGACTATGTAATAGACTAGGATCTAGTAGCTCTCGCCTTACTAATGTGAATATTCTTAAAACTATGTGCTAGATATACTCATTGTATGTTTTGTTTTGCTGATTATATTTGTCCTTATCATTGTAAATAACATTTTGTATTGGTGCACTTGTATTTAAAGAGAAATAAAAAAACAATTTCAGGTGCCTGTCTTTCAAGCATGGACTGAACTGAAGATACACACAGCCTGACGTGGTCTTGGTGATGGTAAGTCTTAACCAAAACGGTAAGAAATTCCTACTTTATCTCTACTTTTTAACATCAGAAATCCCTACTTTGCCCTACTTTTTGGTAAAAAAAAATGCCATACTTTTTCCCTAGTTTTTTTGGCAGAGGCAGTAGAAAGCCTGGATTGGCATAAGTCCCATAACTGTGATTTGCTTTTTAGCTCACCTGTCACAAAGTGACAGGGTGAGCTTTTGTGATCGCTTTTCGTCCGGCGTCCGTCCGTAAACTTTTACTTTAAATGACATCTCCTCATAAACCACTAAGCCAATTTCATCCAAACTTCACAGGAATGTTCCTTTGGTGGTCACCTTTAAAAATTGTTCAAAGAATTTAATTCCATGCAGAACTCTGGTTGTCATGGCAACCGAAAGAAAAAACTTTAAATATCTTCTTTTAAAAAACCCTAAGAGCTAGAGCTTAGATATTTGGCATGAAACATCTTCTAGTGAGTGTCTACCAAGTTTGTTCAAATAAAAGCCCTGGGGTCAAAATTGGTCCCGCCCCAGGGGGTCATTGATTTTCCCTATATGCATATAGTAAAAACTTAAAATATCTTCTTTTAAAGAACTCAAAGAGCTATGGCTAAGATATTGAGCATCAAACATGTTCTAATAGGTGTCTACCAAATTTGTTCAAATAAAAGCCCTGGGGTCAAAATTGGCCCCGCCCCAGGGGGTCATTGATTTTCGCTATATGCATATAGTAAAAACTTAAATAATCTTCTTTTTAAGAACCAAAAGAGTTAGAGCTAAGATATTTAGCATGAAACATGTTCTAATAAGTGTCTACCAAGTTTGTTCAAATAAAAGCCCTGGGGTCAAAATTGGCCCCGCCCCGGGGGGTCATTGATTTTCCCTATATGCATATAGTAAAAACTTAAAAAATCTTCTTTTAAAGAACTCAAAGAGCTAGAGCTAAGATATTTAGCATCAAACATGTTCTAATAGGTGTCTACCAAGTTTGTTCAAGTAAAAGCCTTGGGGTCAAAATTGGCACCGCCCCGGGGGTCATTGATTTTCCTTATATGTGTATAGCAAAAACTTAAAAAATCTTCTTTGAAAAAACCCAAATAGCTAGAGTTAAGATATTAAGCATGAAACATCTTTTAGTGAGTGTCTACAAAGTTTGTTCAAATAAAAGACCTGGGGTCAAAATTGGCCCCGCCCTGGGGGTCATTGATTTTCTTTATATGTGTATAGCAAAAACTTAAAATCTTCTTTGAAAAAACCCAAATAGCTAGAGTTTAGATATTAAGCATGAAACATCTTCTAGTAAGTGTCTACAAAGTTTGTTCAAATAAAAGCCCTGGCGCGGCCCCAGGGGTGTCATTGTTTTTAACTATATGTGTATAGTAAAAACTTAAAAAAAATCTTCTTTTAAAAAGCCCAATGAGCTAGAGCTTAGATGTTTAGCATGAAACATCTTCTTATGGGTGTCTACCAAGTTTGTGCAAATAAAAGCCCTTGGGTTAAATTGGCCCTGCAACGTTTGTGGGTTTGGGGGGGGGGGCCTATATACAGGTGAGCGACCTCAGGGCCATCATGGCCCTCTTGTTTTCTTTTAACAACATCTCCTAAATCACTATGTCAATGAAATCAAAACTTTCCAGGAATGATATTTTGGGTTATTCTTTTTCAAACTTGTTGAAAAAATCATCCCAGATAGAAGTCTATTTGCCATGGCAAAAACATTCAAAAGAACGTTAAAAACTTCGGCTACAGCTTAGGTACTTGGGATGAAACATCATTTAGTGAGCCGTGGGATCAAAATTGGCCATGAGTTCCTTACGAGTATATAGTAAAAGCTTCTCTTCTCTGGCAGGAGCTGAGATATTTGGAATGAACATTGTCTAGTTGTTCTCTATCAAGTGCTTGTTAATTATTGTTTGGTCTTTGACCCCTTATGTAACATTGTCTAGTCGTTCTCTATCAAGTGCTTGTTAATTATTGTTTGGTCTTTGACCCCTTGTGTTGCTGTAAGTTTGTAACACCCGAGGTAAGCCAAAATCATCTTTCTTGTTTCGGCGCTGTATGACCTAAATTGTGATGGTGTGCTGTAAAACCAAACATAACAAGTGATATTTATATATTGTTTGTTCCATGACTTTGGCATTCATGGATGGATTTTTGAATAATTATGCATTAATGTTTAGCTAATTGAGCTGATGTGTTTCTTGCCAAACCAGGGTTAAATGTAGCTAAAGGTAATATTTAACTTTCATTTAAGTGTGTTAATGTTTGTTTCTGGTCAGCAATTCTGTTGTTAATGGATAAGGTTTGTAATCAGTTTGTATAGAAATGTGTTGCATGATTTGTTGTGCACAAAATTTAGGCCTCCAGCACAAAGGTCAAGGTAACTTGTATGTCGAATGTCCTGATTGTGAATAGAATCAATTGATGGTCCAGTTTTGTGAATAATTTTGTTATTCATGGATGAATTGTGAAATATACATAATATTCATAAATTTTAGGGCTTATTTAAACATCACAGTTATACTTGGATGTCAAAATAGAACATTGATCATTGTATCTGGTCATATCTTTGTCATTCATTCATTCGACTTTTTTAAAAGAATTTAGCATATTGAGAAAACCAGTGTTTAATGTCTCCTTACTCTTGTAACACTCTTGTTATAGTTACTGTGCCTTTGATGTTATTTCCCTACTGCACCAGCTTTGGGAGCATTTGTCTGTTTTTCCAATGACAAGTTCTGTTTACTGAGAAAAATGTTCTGAAATTTTCATTTTTGCTTGAATATCTCAGAAACCACAACATATGAAAATATATGACCAAGTTACACATAACTTTATATTACTTTTTTATGCCCCTTTTGAATTTAAAGCTACATAATTTTAATATCTCTGAAATCGGTAATGTATTGGTATTTATGAAGGGTTATTCCCCTTTGAAAATGTCCTGATATTTAGCTCACCTGTCACAAAGTGAGATGGTGAGCTTTTGTGATCGCTTTTTGTCAGTCCTGTCCTGATATTTAGCTCACCTGTCACAAAGTGACATGGTGAGCTTTTGTGATCGCTTTTTTCCGTCCATCAGTCCATAAAATAAAACTTTTACTTTAAATGAAATCTCCTCATAAACCGCTGAGCCAATTTCATTCAAACTTCACAGGAATGTTCTTTGGTAGTCAACTTTAAAAATTGTTCAAATAATTTAATTCCATAACTCTGGTTGCCATGGCAACCAAAGGAAAAACTGAAAGAGCTAGAGGGGGGGGGGGGGGTCATTGATTTTCCTTATTTGTATATAGTAAAAACTTAAAAAATCTTCTTTTAAAAACCCAAATAGCTATAGCTTAGATATTAATCATGATACATCTTCTAGTGGGTGTCTACCAAGTTTGTTCAAATAAAAGCCCTGGGGTCATTGTTTTTCCTTTTATATATGTAGTAAAAACTTAAAAAGTCTTTTTTTGAAAAACCCAAAGAGCTTGAGCTAAGATATTTAGCATGAAACATCTTCTAAAGGTGTCTACCAAGTTTGTTCATATAAGGGCCCTGGGGTTAAAATTAGCATGCCCCGGGGATCATTGATTTTCCTTGTATGTGTACAGTAAAAACTTAAAAAATCTTCTTTAAAAAACCCAAAGAGCTAGAGTTTAGATATTAAGCATGAAATATATTCTAGTGAGTGTCTACCTAATTTGTTCAAATAAAAGCCCTTGGGTCAAAATTGGCCCCGTCCGGGGAATCATACTTTTTCCCTATATGTGTATAGTAAGAACTTAAAAAATCTTCATTTAAAAAACCCCAAAGAGCTAGAGCTAAGATATTTATCATGAAACATCTCTAATGGGTGTCTAGTAAGTTTGTTCAAATAAGCCCTTAGGTTAAAATTGACCCCAGCCAAGGGGCCTATATACAGGTGAGCGATTTCAGGGCCATCAGGGCTCTCTTGTTTGCATAATCATGCCCCTTTTTTGACTTAGAAATTCTTGGTTAAGTTTTTGCGTGCAAGCTGGTATCTCCATAACTACTGAAGGGAATGGATTGAAACTTCACACACTTGTTCTCTGTGATTATCTAACATGATTGGCATAAGTCCCATAACTCTGTTTTGTTTGTTTTTTTGCTTTATTATGCACCTTTTTCGGCTTAGAAATTCTATGTAAAGTTTTTGCTTGTAAGCTGGTATCTCCAAAACTACTGAAGGGTTTGTGCCTTTTTTGGAACAATTTTATGCATTCATTATAACAAAGCAGTGATTAACTCGATAAAACATCTTAATAACAAGCCTTTGTACCTTTTCAGACAATTTTATGTATTCATATTGGTAAGCATTATTATACTCAATGAAACACACTTGTGACAACTTTTCGAATAGTCGAGCGTTACTGTCCTCCGACAGTTCTTGTTAAAAAATCTGACACAAATCTTAGTCCAGTTTGCCTAATTAGGCTTATAAAGTCCTACGTAGGAGTTATAAAGTCCTACTTAGGAGTTTAAAAGTCCTACGTAGGAGTTATAAACTCCTAATTAGGCTTTTTTATCTCCTGCGTAGGAGTTATAAAGTCCTACGTAGGAGTAATAAAGTCCTACGTAGGACTTATAAAGTCCTACGTAGGAGTTACAAACTCCTAATTAGGCTTTTTATCTCCTGCATAGGAGTTATAAAGTCCTACGTAGGAGTTAGAAAGTCCTACTTAGGAGTTTAAGAGTCCTACGTAGGAGTTATAAACTCATAATTAGGCTTTTTGATCTCCTACGGAGGAGTTTATTTTTTTTTATAGAACATTATGAATTGGCACCAGGAAGCTTTCGTACTCACAAGATTGCTTTTAAATCAAGTAAATATTTCATGGAATGAGAGGTATAACAATTTTTATTACCCCAAAAACGAAGTTTGGGGGGGTATATAGGAGTCACCCGGTGGTCGATCGGTCGGTCGGTCCAGACGTCCGTTGCATTTTCCTTGTCCGGAGCATAACTTGAAGACTAATGGTTGGAATTCAATATAACTACATACAATGGTCAAGCACATTGAGAGGAAGTGCAGTGCACAAGAACCATAACTCTATCTTGACTAATTACAGAGTTATTGCCCTTTGTTACTTTTCCTTGTCCGGGGCATAACTTGAAAATTACTGGTTGGAATTCAAAACAACTTCAAACAATTGTCAAACACAATAAGGGGAAGTGCAGTGCACAAGAACCATAACTCTTTCTAAAGTAATTACAGAGTTATTGCCCTTTGTTGCTTTTCCATTGCTTTTTTTTGTCCGGACCATAACTTGAAGACTAATAGTTTGAATTCAATATAACTACATACAATGGTCAAGCACATTGAGAGGAAGTGCAGTGCACAAGAACCATAACTCTATCTTGACTAATTACAGAGTTATTGCCCTTTGTTACTTTTCCTTGTCCGGGGCAAAACTTGAAAACTACTGGTTGGAATTCAAAACAACTCCATACAATTGTCAAACACAATAAGGGGAAGTGCAGTGCACAAGAACCATAACTCTATCTAAAGTAATTACAGAGTTATTGCCCTTTGTTGCTTTTCCATTGCTTTTTTGTCTGGAACCATAACTTGAAGACTAATAGTTTGAATTCAATATAACTTCATACAATGGTCAAGCACATTGAGAGGAAGTGCAGTGCATAAGAACTATAACTCTATCTTGACTTATTACAGAGTTATTGCCCTTTGTTACTTTTCCTTGTCTTGGGCATAACTTGAGAACAACTGTTTGGAATTCAAAACAACTTCATACAATTGTCAAACACAATAAGGGAAAGTGCAGTGCACAAGAACCATAACTCTATCCAAAGTAATTACAGAGTTTATACTCAATCAAATTAAAACCACGAAACAAGTGATAGACTTATAAATCTTTATTTTTGGCATAACTGGCGAAGAAACATCAGACCAAATGAATGATTATATGATAAATATAACTAAAACTGGAAATAAGACATAAAACATGTTAAAACCATTAAGTCTGATGTAGTCCGAGCCAGTATGCCTCCTTCTTTCTTGGTATTGGCTTACGAGCCTAATCCCCATTAGAGGCATACTGACAAGATCTTAACCAGAAGGCATTGCTCTTCAAGGTGAGAGGCGGGGATGGATGGTGGTGTAAAATTATTTTTCTAAATTAATGTGCGTGTGAACAAAGAGCGCTGTGGAAATCGAGAGGCTGCATACGTATTGCTGCTGATGCGGGTCCTACTTTGTTGATAAGGGAGCTGAATTTAGTCACGTGGTATTAGAAACCGGATATAGGTCAAGTACCGACGATGTTAACATCAAATCGAAAGTAGAATTAATTTAGATCTTGCATAAACCGCGTTTACTACGTAAACTTCAATTATTGCCCTTTGTTACTTTTCCATTGATTTTTTTTGTCCGGACCATAACTTGAAGACTAATGGTTGGAATTCAATATAACTACATACAATGGTCAAGCACATTGAGAGGAAGTGCAGTGCATAAAAACTATAACTCTATCTTGACTTATTACAGAGTTATTGCCCTTTGTTACTTTTCCTTGTCTGGGGCATAACTTGAAAACAACTGTTTGGAATTCAATACAACTTCATACAATTGTCAAACACAATAAGGGAAAGTGCAGTGCACAAGAACCATTACTCTATCCAAAGTAATTACAGAGTTATTGTCCTTTGTTACTTTTCCATTGATTTTTTTGTCCGGACCATAACTTGAAGACTAATGGTTGGAATTCAATATAACTTCATACAATGGTCAAGCACATTGAAAGGAAGTGCAGTGCATAAGAACCATAACTCTATCTTGACTAATTACAGAGTAATTGCCCTTTGTTAATTTTCCTTGTCTGGGGCATAGCTTGAAAACTACTGGTTGGAATTAAAAACAACTTCATACAATTGTCAAACACAATAAGGGAAAGTGCAGTGCACAAGAACCATAACTCTATCTAAAGTAATTACAGAGTTATTGCCCTTTGTTACTTTTCCATTGCCTTTTTTGTCCGGACCATAACTTGAAGACTAATGGTTGGAATTCAATATAACTTCATACAATGGTCAAGCACATTGAGAGAAAGTGCAGTGCACAAGAACCATAACTCTATCTTGACTAATTACAGAGTTATTGCCCTTTGTTACTTTTCCATTGATTTTTTTGTCCGGACCATAACTTGAAGACTAATGGTTGGAATTCAATATAACTACATACAATGGTCAAGCACATTGAAAGGAAGTGCAGTGCATAAGAACCATAACTTTATCTTGACTAATTACAGAGTTATTGCCCTTTGTTACTTTTCCTTGTCCAGAGCATAACTTGAAAACTACTGTTTGGAATTCAATACAACTTCATACAGTTGTCAAGGACATAAAAGGAAGTGCAGTGCACAAGAGCCATAACTCCATTTTGACAAAATACAGAGTTACTGCCCTTTGATACTTTTCCTTGTCAGGAGCATAACTTAAAACGTACTGGTTGGAATTCAAAACAACTTCATACAATGGTCAAGCACAATAAGAGGAAGTGCAGTGCACAAGAACTATAACTCTATCTTCAGTATTTATAGAGTTATTGCCCTTTGTTCCTTTTCTTTGTCTTTGTGGACTTATTACAGAGTAATTCAATTAAACTTTATCAATGGCCAACCACATTGAAAGGAAATGCAACATATAAGAACCACAACTATCTTTAATTGCCCACAACCATAACTCTATATTTCAATTCTTTTACAAGGTATTCTGTTACTAGTAACATCCTCATTTCCGAAGCAGTCTTGTGGGGGTATTAATCACATTTAGTGATAGTTCTAGTTTTACATAAAATTTTACAAAAATCCAAAAAACTTGAAAAAAAGAGTACAATTTTACAAAATTGTAAGAATAAGATATATTTTTTACATTAATTTATCAAAAATAATGTTTTATTATTGCTTTAAACAATAGTTTAACATTTATTATTTATAACTACCAAGAAAATAACATTAAAACAATAAAAAATATATTATGTTGTACATACCTGGAAATGACGAAGACAGTATTTTAATTAACAACAAATTTATTATGTCCAAAGTATGCATAAGAATGATACTTTGACTCCAAAATTTCCTTATTTCAAAACATGTCTTTGTTTCTGTGGAAAATACAATTGGTTCTTTCTGAAACTTGTTTGTGATAATTGGTCCAGAAATTAAAATTGTCACAAACTTAAAAAGTGGGAGGCGCCATTGGACTGAGAAATTTCTCAGCTTTGGTGTTTTTGTAGTAATTTTATGTTAATGCTAAACAAAGTAATAACCTATCGGCTTATTAAAAGCCAACAAGTTTTCACAATAACAAACATCCTTTATAGAACAAAAGTTCAAAATAAAACTAAAATATTTAAAATCTATTGTTTAAAGACAAAAATTTTAATATTAATTATGCTCCCCGAAAAATTTCGGGGGAGCATATAGTCGCCGCTCGTAACTCTGCCTTGCCTAATTTTTGAATTATTCCCCTTTGTTTATTTTTACACTTTGAACTTTATCCAGGACATTACTCTAAAAGTATAAGAGGTATCAACATGAAACATTGTAGGTAGATAGCTCTCATTGAGTAGGTGTGCAGTGCACAAGAACCGTAACTCTGCCTTGCCTAATTTTTGAATTATCCCCCTTTGTTTATTTTACACTTTGAACTTTGTCCGGGACATAACTCTAAAAGTATAAGAGGTATCAACATGAAACATTGTAGGTAGATAGATCTCATTGAGTAGGTGTGCAGTGCACAAGAACCGTAACTCTGCCTTGCCTAATTTTTGAATTATCCCCCTTTGTTTATTTTACACTTTGAACTTTGTCCGGGACATAACTCTAAAAGTATAAGAGGTATCAACATGAAACTTTGTAGGTAGATAGATCTCATTGAGTAGGTGTGCAATGTACAAGAACTGTAACTCTGCCTTGCCTAATTTTTGAATTATCCCCCTTTGTTATCCCCCGCCGATGGAATCGGGAGGGGGATATAGTTTTGGCGTTGTCCGTCCGTCCATCCGTCCGTCCGAATTTCGTTTCCGGAGTAGTTCTCTGCAACTACTGGCTGGAATTCAACGAAACTTTATGGGAATCATCAATATCAAGAGGAGATGCGCATATCGTCGGCTTGTTCCGGTCAGACATTTTAACTCAGAGTTATGGCCCTTGATTAGTTATGTACAGTCTATGCGAAAGACTTCTGAGTTTTACTGGACAGTAGGTCCTGTAAACTGAAAATTTTTACTGGACCAAACATGATTTTACTGGACCAAAAAAACCTGATTGGTATAGCATTTTGAGTCATTTGATATGTATCAGCAGTCAAAAAATTTGTGTACAAAAAGAAAATTGTATTATCAACGAAGTGAAGTTATCTTTTTTCACCACAATCAAAATGTCAACATAAATATTGTTATACATGTATTCAATGGATTTTGCTATTTAAACTTTAATTTCATACAGACTATATACTAGCAAGATGAGAGGGTAAATTTCAGCAAAAGTCTGGCATATGTAAACAGAATTATATATATCGGTAATTTAGTGAAGTTGACAGATTAATTGTTCCCTTCACAGTATAGTTTAATTTTTGTCAACATCTTGGACGAGCTTTCATAGCTAAACACCAGTTGAGCACACGTGTAATTATACCCCCACAAACGAAGTTTAGGGGGGGTATATAGGAGTCAGCTTGTCGGTCGGTCGGTTGGTTGGTCCGTCGGTCGGTCCGTCGGTCGGTCCACATCATGGTTTCCAGACGATAACTAGAGTTATGAATGAGGTATTGTTATCAAACTTGGTATATAGCAACCTTATGTGGAAAGTCCAGTTGGTATTGCATTTGGACCCTCTGGAGTCAAGGTCAAGGTCACCGTTACTAAAAATAGAAAAATGGTTTCCGGACAATAACTTGACTTAGGAATGAGATACTGTAATCAAACTTGGTGTATAGCAAGCTTATATGAAGACCTGGGTTGGTATTGCATTTGGACCCCTTGGGGTCAAGGTCAAGGTCACCGTTACTAAAAATAGAAAAATGGTTTCCGGACAATAACTTGAGTTAGGAATGAGATATTGTTATCAAACTTGGCGTATAGCAAGCTTATATGAAGACCTGGGTTGGTATTGCATTTGGGCCCCCTGGGGTCAAGGTCAAGGTCACCGTTAGGAAAAATAGAAAAATGGTTTTCGGACAATAAGTAGAGTTAGGAATGAGATATTGTAATCTAATTTGGTGTAAAGGAAGCTTATATGAAGACCTGGGTTGGTATTGCATTTGGACCCCTTGGGGTCAAGGTCACCGTTACAGTGTTACTAAAAATAGAAAAATGGTTTCCGGACAATAACTAGAGTTAGGAATGAGATATTGTAATCAAACTTGGTGTATAGCAAGCTTATTTCAAGACCCCAGTTGCGATTACAATTAATTGAAATATATCTTTGTACACAGTTGATAGTTTGTGTTCAAATTTTTCTTCAGACTATTTTTTTTTTCATTAAGTCAAAGTTGCAGGTGGGGGTATTAATCACCTTCAGTGATAGGTCTAGTTTAGCATTTCTCTCAGTCTGTGGATTAAAGACGTAAATTGTTCCATTTAATAAACTGACACTTTCATCTGTGTAAACAAACTAATAGCGGGTGACCTTTCACATCTGGGCCGCTTATGTAATTTATACGGCCGCTTATTGACTTTAATTGTACTAGTTGTCGGATATTTTTATCTTACGTTGTTACATTAAAGTTTGCATTATGAGAATGCATAACAGTTGACAACTACAAGCATTGCTTATATTGTGTAATGACAACATTTTGATATGCTTTGAATGTAGGTAAATGATCGGTCTTTGCAAAATGTTGAATGTAAGGTTTTTATAAATCCTTAATTTTTACCGGACTGTTGGGCCGTCAATACATATATTTTTATCGGACCTTCTGCTTTTTTACCGGTCAGGTCCGACGGTCTTTCGGAAAGACTGTATGTAGTATGCATATAGAGTAAAAATCGTTTCCGCACTACTTCTCTGCAACTACTGGCTGGAATTCAACGAAACTTTATCGGAACCTTCAATACCAAGAGGAGATGCGCATATCGTCGGCTTGTTCCGGTCAGATACTTTAACTCAGAGTTATGGCCCTTGATTAGTTATGCAATATGCGTATGGAGTAAAAATCGTTTCCGCACTACTTCTCTGCAACTACTGGCTGGAATTCAACGAAACTTTATGGGAACCTTCAATACCAAGAGAAGATGCACATATCGTCTGCTTGTTCCGGTCAGACACTTTAACTCAGAGTTATGGCCCTTGATTAGTTATGCAGTATCCATATAGAAAAATATTTGTTTCCTCGCTACTAAAATCTCTGCTACTACTGGCTGGAATTCAATGAAACTTGGGATACTAAGAGGAGATATGCATATAGTCGCCTTGTTCCAGTCAGATACTAATAACTCAGATTTATGGCCCTTGATTAGTTATGTAGTATGCATACATCTCATTGGCATTTCCAGATTTTACTATTTAACACAAAGTTATGGCTCTGTTATTGCCCTGAATATTTATCAAGTTCAAAGAATATTACTGTTTATGCCATGATTAATATATAAATAAAGCCTTATGTCTTCAGTTGTTGTATTAATTATAACCAGTACCCGGCGTGGGGATATAAATTCAACGAATTTGCTTGTTTATTTTAAATCTTTGAACTTTGTCCGGGACATTACTCTAAATGTATAAGAGGTATCAACATGAAACTTTGTAGGTAGATAGATCTCATTGAGTAGGTGTGCAGTGCACAAGAACCGTTACTCTGCCTTGCCTAATTCTTGAATTATCCCCCTTTGTTTATTTTACACTTGGAACTTTGTCTGGGATATAACTCGTAACCTATAAGTGGTGTCAACATGAAACTTTGTAGGTAGATAGATCTCATTGAGTAGTTGTGCATTGCACAAGAACCGTAACTCTGCCTTGCCTAATTTTTGAATTATTCCCCTTTGTTTATTTTTACACTTTGAACTTTGTTCAGGACATAACTCTTAAACTGTAAGAGATATCAACATGAAACTTTGTAGGTAGATAGATCTCATTGAGTAGGTGTGCAGTGCACAAGAACCGTAACTCTGCCTTGCCTATTTTTTAAATTATTCCTCTTTGTTTATTTTCACACTTTGAACTTTGTCCAGGACATAACTTTAAAACTATAAGAGGTATGAACATGAAACTTTGTAGGTAGATAGATCTCATTAAGTAGGTTTGCAGTGCACAAGAACTGTAACACTGTCTTGCCTACTTTTGGAGTTATTGCCCTTTGTTATCCCCCGCCGAAAAGGCGGCGGGGGATATAGAAATAGTCTCCGTCCGTCTGTCCGTCCTTCCGTCCGTTTGTCCTTCCGTTCGACATTTTTGTCCAGAGCATATCTCTAAAAGTATTTGAGTTATCAACTTGAAACTTCATAGGTGGATAGACCTCATTGAGGAGGAGTGCAGTGCACAAGAATGATAACTCTACCCTTTATAATTTTTGAGTTATTGCCCTTTGTTATTTTTCAAAATTGATTTTTGTCCAGAGCATAACTCCAAAAGCCTATGAGATATCAACATGAAACTTCATAGGTGCATATATCTCACTCAGGAGGTGTGCAGTGCACTAGAATGATAACTCTACCTTTCATAATTTTTGAGTTATTGCCCTTTGTTATTTTTCATACTTAATTTTTCACCTGAGTGGAGCAAAACTCAAAAAGTTTTTGAGATATCAACATGAAATGTCATAGTTGGATAGATCTTATTGAGGAGGAATGTTGTGCGCAAGAATGATAACTCTTCCCTATACAATTTTTGAGTTATTGCCCTTTGTTCTTTTTCATGCTATTTTGTCCAGAGCTTACTCGAAAAGTATTTGAGGTATCAACTTGAAACTTCATAGGTGGATGGATCTCATTTAGGAGGAGTTCATTGCACAAGAATGATAACTCTACCCTGCATTATTTTTGAGTTATTGCCCTTTGTTAATTTTCAAGATTAATTTTTGTCCAGAGCATAACTCTAAAAGCCTTTGAGATATCAAAATGAAACTTCATAGGTGCATAGATCTCACTCAGGTGTGCAGTGCACACGAATGATAACTCTACCTTTTATAATTTTTGAGTTATTGCCCTTTGTTATTTTTCATACATAATTTTTCACCTAAGTGGAGCATAACTCAAAAGTGTTTGAGATGTCAACATGAAATATCATAGGTGGATAGATTTTATTGAGGAGGAATGCTGTGCAAAAGAATGATAACTCTTCCCTGTACAATATTTTAGTTATTGCCCTTTGTTCTTTTTCATACTGTTTTGTCCGGAGCTTATCTCAAAAAGTATTTGAGATATCAACTTGAAACTTCATAGGTGGATGGATCTCATTGAGGAAGTGTGCAGTGCACAAGAACGATAACTCTACCCTGCATAATTGTTTACTTATTGCCCTTTTTATTTTTCAAAATTAATTTTTGTCCAGTGCATAACTCAAAAGGCCTTTGAGATATCATTATGAAACGTCATAGGTGCATAGATCTAACTCAGGAGGTGTGCAGTGCACAAGAATGATAACTCTACCTTTTATAATTTTTGAGTTATTGCCCTTTGTTTTTTTTTCATACTTAATTTTTCAATTCAATTTTGTTCTCAAAAAGTATTTGAGGTATCAACTTGAAACTTCATAGGTGGATAGATTTTACTGAGGAGGGATGCAGCACACAAGAATGATAACCTACCCTGCATTATTTTTATGCCACCGCAGCATCTGCGATGCGGTGGCATATAGCGATTCACCTGTGTGTTTGTGTGTGTGTGTGTTATATAGATTATATAGTGAACTTAAAAAATCTTCTTGTGAAAAACCACTAGTCCAATTTCAACCAAACTTGGCAGGATTGTTCCTTGGTTGAAGGGCTTCCAAAGTTGTTCAAAGAATTTCATTCCATGCAGAAATCTGGTTGCCATGGCAACCAAAAGGAATTATAAGAATAAATTAAAAAAATCTTCTTGTAAAGACCCAAAAGGCCTAGAGCTTAGATATTTTGCATAATGCATTGTCTGGTAGACCTCTAACAAGATTGTTCAAATTATAGCCCTAGGGTCAAAATTGGTCCCGCCCCGGGGGTCATTGATTTTCACTATGTACATATAGTAAAAACTTAAAATACCTTCTTGTAAAAACCCAAAAGGCCTAGAGCTTAGATATTTTGCATAAGGCATTGTCTGGTAGACCTCTACTCAGATTGTTCAAATTATAGCCCTGGGGTCAAAATCGGCCGGCCCCAGGGGTCATTGGTTTTCCATATATGTATATAGTAAAAACTTAAAAAAAAATCTTCTTGCAATTGACAAATGCTAGAGGTTAGATATTTTGCATGAAACATTGTGTTGTAAAACTCTAGCAAGATTGCTCAAATGATAGCCCTGGGGTTAAAATTGCCCCCGCCCTGGGGGTCATTGATTTCAATATATAGATATAGTAAAAAATCAAAAAATCTTATTGTCTGAAGGTACAAGGCTTAGAGCTTTAATATTTGTTAAATAATATGAAACATTGTGTAGTGAACCTCTAGCAAGATTTTTCAAATTATAGCCCTGGGGTCAAAATTGGTTCCGCTCCGGGGGTTGTTGATTTTCATTATGTACATATAGTGGGAAAAAAAAATTTTGTGTGAAGGTTCAAGGCATAGAGCTTTGATGTTTGATAATAATATCATCTATAGTTGTTCAAATGTCAAAAATTGGCCCTGCCCGGGGGCAGTGATTCTCATTATGTACATGTAGTAAAAACAGAAAATAAAACAAATTTTTTCTGAATGGGAGAAAGCTATAGCTTAGATATTTGACTTGAAATGTTGTTTGGTGGACCTGTATCAAGATTGTTATTAAACCCTTGGGTCAAAATTATGCTTTGCCCAAGGGGACAGTGACCTACTTTCTTGTCCTTTGATGTACAGCAATGACATTTTGACGATGTGCACAGTTTTAGTTGTAAAATTGAACTTTGACCTAGATTTTGATGATGTGACCTACTTTCTTGTCCTTTGATGTACAGCTATGAAATTTGAACCATGTGGTGGCATAGCATTTTTCTCAAATGCAATCTTGTTCAGTTATTGCCCTTTGTTATTTTCTGCCATCAGTATTCACATAGGTTTCAAATCTGTAATCACTATAGCTATCAGTTTTCATTACCAAAAGATTTCTTAAAATGGAATTATTCTGCTCTACTACATATACATTCTTCCAATGAGCAAACACATTCGGCGGGGGATGGCCATGTTGACATGGCTCTTGTTCATTTTGACACTTTGAACTTTGTCCGGGACATTACTCTAAAATTATAAGAGATATCAACATGAAACTTTGTAGATAGATAGGTCTTATTGGGTAGAAGTGCAGTGCTTAAGAATCATTACTCTGCCTTGCCTTATTTTGAAGTTATTGCCCTTTGTTCATTTTTAGCTCGACTTTTTTTTGAAAAAAAAAGTAGAGGTATTGTTATAGTCGGGTCGGCGTTGCCGTTGCCGTCCGCAAACTTGTACCTGGATCATAACTTTTTTATTTCTTGGTGTATTGTCTTCATACTTGGCCACAACAACCCTTGGGACAAGACCTTTCAGTAGACCACAATAACCTTGACCTTCATCCATAAATGACCTTGACCTTCAAGGTTAAAAGTCCAATTTTTGCTTGTTCATGCTGTTATTGGCTGTAACTTTGTTATTTTTGAATGGATTGTCTTCAAACTTGAACATAATAATCTTCAAGGATATCCCTTAAAAATAACCCGCCAGACTTTGACGTTCACTCATAAATGACCTTGACTTTGAAGGTCAAATTATTGAAATTTTCATTATACCCCCACAAACGAAGTTTAGGGGGGGTATATAGGAGTCAGCTTGTTGGTCGGTCGGTTGGTCGGTCGGTCCGTCCGTCCGTTGGTCGGTCCACATCATGGTTTCCGGACGATAACTAGAGTTTGGAATGAGGTATTGTAATCAAACTTGGTATATAGCAACCTTATGTGAAAACTCCGGTTGGTATTGCATTTGGACCCCCTGGGGTCAAGGTCAAGGTCACCGTTACTAAAAATAGAAGAATGGTTTCTGGACAATTAAACTACATTTAGGAATGAGATACTGTTATCAAACTTGGTGTATAGCAAGCTTATATGAAGACCTGGGTTGGTATTGCATTTGGACCCCCTGGGGTCAAGGTCAAGGTCACCGTTACTAAAAATAGAAAAATGGTTTCCGGACAATAACTAGAGTTAGGAATGAGATATTGTTATCAAACTTGGCGTATAGAAAGCTTATATGAAGACCTGGGTTGGTATTGCATTTGGACCCCCTGGGGTCAAGGTCAAAGTCACCATTACTAAAAATAGAAAAATGATTTCCGTACAATAACTAGAGTTAGGAATGAGATATTGTTATCAAACTTGTGTATACCCCCACAAACGAAGTTTAGGGGGGGTATATAGGAGTCAGCTTGTCCGTCGGTCGGTCCACATCATGGTTTCCGGACGATAACTAGAGTTTGGAATGAGGTATTGTAATCAAACTTGGTATATAGCAACCTTATGTGAAAACTCCGGTTGGTATTGCATTTGGACCCCCTGGGGTCAAGGTCAAGGTCACCGTTACTAAAAATAGAAGAATGGTTTCTGGACAATTAAACTACAGTTAGGAATGAGATATTGTTATCAAACTTGGTGTATAGCAAGCTTATATGAAGACCTGGGTTGGTATTGCATTTGGACCCCCTGGGGTCAAGGTCACCGTTACTAAAAATAGAAAAATGGTTTCCGGACAATAACTAGAGTTAGGAATGAGATATTGTTATCAAACTTGGCGTATAGAAAGCTTATATGAAGACCTGGGTTGGTATTGCATTTGGACCCCCTGGGGTCAAGGTCAAAGTCACCATTACTAAAAATAGAAAAATGATTTCCGGACAATAACTAGAGTTAGGAATGAGATATTGTTATCAAACTTGTGTATACCCCCACAAACAAAGTTTAGGGGGGTATATAGGAGTCAGCTTGTCGGTCGGTCGGTCCGTCGGTCGGTCCACATCATGGTTTCCGGACGATAACTAGAGTTTGGAATGAGGTATTGTAATCAAACTTGGTATATAGCAACCTTATGTGAAAACTCCGGTTGGTATTGCATTTGGACCCCCTGGGGTCAAGGTCAAGGTCACCGTTACTAAAAATAGAAAAATGGTTTCCGGACAATAACTACAGTTAGGAATGAGATATTGTTATCAAACTTGGTGTATAGCAAGCTTATATGAAGACCTGGGTTGGTATTGCATTTGGACCCCCTGGGGTCAAGGTCAAGGTTACAAAAAAATAATGGTTTCTAGACAATAACTAGAGTTAGGAATGAGATATTGTTATCAAACTTGGCGTATAGAAAGCTTATATGAAGACCTGGGTTGGTATTGCATTTGGACCCCCTGGGGTCAAGGTCAAAGTCACCATTACTAAAAATAGAAAAATGATTTCCGGACAATAACTTGAGTTAGGATTGAGATATTGTTATCAAACTTGGTGTATAGCAAGCTTACATTAAGACCTGGCTTGGTATTGCATTTGGACCCCCTGGGGTCAAGGTCACCTTAACTAAAAATAGAAAAATGGTTTCCGGACAATAACTAGAGTTAGGAATGAGATATTGTTATCAAACTTGGTGTATAGCAAGCTTATATGAAGACCTGGGTTGGTATTGCATTTGGACCCCCTGGGGTCAAGGTCAAGGTCACCGTTATTTAATGGTTTCCGGACAATAACTAAAGTTAGGAATGAGATATTGTTATCAAACTTGGTGTATAGCAAGCTTATATAATGACCTGGGTTGGTATTGCATTTGGACCCCCTGGGGTCAAGGTCAGGGTCACTGTTACTAAAAATAGAAAAATCTCTGGACAATAACTAGTTAGGAATGAGATATTGTTATCAAACTTGGGGTATAGCAAGCTGATATGAAGACCTGGGTTGTTATTGCATTTGGGCCCACTGGGGTCAAGGT
Source organism: Ruditapes philippinarum (assembly GCF_026571515.1). NCBI lineage: Eukaryota > Metazoa > Mollusca > Bivalvia > Venerida > Veneridae > Ruditapes > Ruditapes philippinarum. The sequence goes on from NW_026853962.1 coordinate 116,037, forward strand.
CATTGTTAATAAAAATAGAAAAATGGTTTTCTGACAATAACTTGAGTTAGGAATGAGATATTGTAATCAAACTTGGTGTATAGCAAGCTTATATGAAGACCTTGGTTGGTATTGCATTTGGACCCCCCTAGAGTCAAGGTCACTGTTACAGTGTTACTAAAAATAGAAAAATGGTTATTCCATTAAAACCGTTATTTAATGGTTTCCGGACAATAACTAAAGTTAGGAATGAGATATTGTATTCAAACTTTGTGAAAAGCAAGCTTATTTAGAGACCCCAGTTGGGATTACAATTAATTAAAATATTTCTTTGTACACAGTTGATAGTTTGTGTTCAAATTTTACTTCAGACTACTTATTTTTCAAAAAGTCAAAGTTGCTGGTGGGGGTATTAATCACCTTCAGTGATAGGTCTAGTTTTTTTGGCTATTATTGGCTGTAACTTTGTTATTTTTGAATGGATTGTCTTCAAACTTGAACATAATTATCTTCAGGGATATCCCTAAAAAATAACTAGACAGACCTTGACCTTCACTCATAAATGACCTTGACTTTGAAGGTCAAATTATTGAAATTTTCAGTTTTTTGGCTATTATTGGCTGTAACTTTGTTATTTTTGAATGGATTGTCTTGAAACTTGAACATAATAATCTTCAAAGATAACTGTTAAAAATATACCGACAGACCTTGACCTTCACTCATTAATGACATTGTCTTTGAAGGTCAAATTATTGAAATTTTCATTGTTTTGGCGGTAACTGACTGTAACTTTGCTATTATTGAAGGGATCAACTTCATATTATAACAGAACATTCTTAAGGACCAGACCTTGTTGTTTATCAAACCCAAATTTGCTTGGGCTCTTTAATGACCTTGACCTTGCAGGTTAAATTACTGAATTTTCTCAGATTTGTGCATTAAATGACCATAATTATATATTTATTGGTGTGTGTGTGTGTGTATATATATATATATATTTACAACAACAACAACAACAAGAATTGCGTAATGTTTCTATTTATAGAATTGCGTTATTGTTTCTATTGATAGAATTGCGTCATTGTTTCTATTTATAGATAGAATAGCGTCATTGTTTCTATTTATAGAATTGGGTCATTGTTTCTATTTATAGAATTGCGTCATTGTTGCTATTTTTAGAAATTGCGTCAGTGTTGCTATTTTTAGAAATTGCGTCATTGTTTCTATTTTTAGAAATTGCCTCATTGTTGCTATTTATAGAAATTGAGTCATTGTTTCTATTTTTAGAAATTGCGTCATTGTTGCCATTTTTTAGAAATTGCGTCATTGTTGTCATTTTTTAGAAATTGCATCATTGTTGCTATTTTTAGAAATTGCGTCATTGTTGCTATTTTTAGAAATTGCGTCATTGTTGCTATTTTTAGAAATTACGTCATTGTTGCTATTTTTAGAAATTGCGTCATTGTTGCTATTTTTAGAAATTGCGTCATTGTTGCCATTTTTTAGAAATTGCGTCATTGTTGCCATTTTTTAGAAATTGCATTATTGTTGCTATTTTAAGAAATTGCGTCATTGTTGCTATTTTTAGAAATTGCATCATTGTTGCTATTCATATATATATATACAAAATATATAAACAAAACTAATGTGGCAAGACAGACCAACTAAATTTATAAAAAGGAAACGTTAAGATATGTTTAAACCTTTCTATGTTTGCGTTTAGTAAAAAGTCGAGCATTGCCCCCGCCCGGCGGTGGCTCTTGTTACTGTTTGACTTTTGTCCGGGACATAACTTTAAAACTATTAGAGATATCAACATGAAACTTTGTAGGTAGCTAGATATCATTGAATAGAACTGCAATGCTTAAAGAACCTAAACAAAGCCTGGTCTAATTTTGGAGTTATTGCCCTTTGTTCATTTTTAAAACTTTGAATTTTACCCGGGACATAACTCTGAAACTATAAGAGATATCATCAGGAAACTTTATAGATAGATAGATCTCATTGAATAGAAGTGCAGTGCAAAAAAACATAACTCCGCCTTGCCTAATTTTGGAGTTTTTGCCCTTTGTTTATTATTTTATACTTTCCTGTGTCCAGAACCTTCTCGGGGAGCATCACCCGGACTGGTTCTTGTTTTAAGTTAAAAAGTTAGCAAAATATATTTTTAAAACATTTTACCTATTTAATTATATGAATATTTATTATAATGTATTACATAATCTTATATAAGAAAAAAGGCACATCATAATATATCTATCAATTTGTTGTTTGCTCAGATAATTGCAGCCCTCTCTGTAGCCTTACACATTCATTCTCCATTCTTGGAGAAAGGATTATTTATTTACACCTGCTAAATGTGCAGCAGGACAAATTTGGTGTCATGACCATTTTAAACTCTGAGTCAATGCAAACTATACTTTGTACCCATTAAACATTCAAGGATGAGTTTCAAAATTTGTGTTGGAGTGGTATCATGATATAGATTTTGATGTATGGTCTAATTGCAAAGTTAAAATGCTTTTCCATTTATTTTAATAGGATAGTTTTCAGTCAAAACTGCTCAATTAAATTGAATTCATTTTGAAGTAGTTTGAACTTGGTGTAAATCAAGAACTGATTATAGCATGGAATCTTTCAGAGTGGACAAAGTATAAAACAGAAACAGAAGTCTCTGATGGCCTTGCAGAAGGAGAGGATTGAGTAAGTAAAATAGTTACAATGTGAAAAACAAGTAAAGCATAACAAGGGACAGTAACATTACTACTAGCCCTTCATAGAAGCTGAAAAGAACAAGAGTTGAAACAGTGGATCAGGGACTTTAAATATTGTATTCATAGTTCAAAAATGAAGGATAATTTTCTTTCGGAATTGGAGAACTGATTTGGATTGATGAAGTTGTATGGAATTTCTGATAATCTTTATTTAGGATATGTAAATATTGGTTGAAAAAAGAAAACAAAAGGAACAAATACATCAAATATTTTTGGTAACTTATTTTTATTTTTATTTTGCCCCCACTGGGGGCCATTTAGATTTACCCTTGTCCATCCGTCCATACATCCGTCTGTCCGTCCTCATTTTGTGGCAATCATGTTACTTTTTGAACATTTCATTGCCATTTCGGCTCTTTGTACTTCAAAAGTTTGCACTTTTAGTAGTTGTGAGTTTAGTTCCATCATTTGTTTTTGTAATCCCAACCCAAGTTGATGTTGGTACTGATTGGATTTGTTCAAGGCATCCAGCATTTGTTTTTGATGCTGGATCATTGTGTTTTCTAACTGTTTGAATCTAGTGTCTATTGATTCTTCTAGTTTGAGTATTTTAGCACAGCAGCACTGATTATGATTTTCTTCATCCATTAGTGGTGTGGATGAGGAAAGTTTTCTCTTCAGGATGTTAGGTGGTTGGGGAAGTTGATCCTGATCAGCTGCACTCTGAGTATAGTTTAAAGAAGTGAATCCTGGCAATTGAACTGCTGAGTACAGTAGCTGATTGGTGAACTTCGGAAGCTCAAAGTCATTCTTTGATTGGTCATCTGGTGCTGGGGACACTGATACCACACTAATATCCTCTGTATACGGAGTATTTTGTGTAGGCATTCCACACAAATTAAGTTCCTTTTCCATTGAGTATACAGTATTCTCTACTTCACAATTTGTTCTAAAATTTTGATTTACCAAGTAATCAATGTCCTCTTTCGAAAAAGTTTCACTATTAAGTCCAAAAGTGTCGTTTTTGAAAGTTTTGAAGTAAGATTTTCTTCTTTGAGTAATATCGAAAGAGTTGACCGAAGTCCTTTTTTTATGAGATTTTTTTAAACAGTGTGCAATTAACCGTAATTCCGTATCGAACCTTAACTCACAGTTAACACATATATAACTTCCAAAATAATATGGTACGTATTTTAGGAAGTGTCATCTTAATTTTTGGAAATTTCTAAAATCTTTACTGCAGTTGTTACACTGAGGCATTATTTGAATATCTGACTAGTTTCACATTTTTATATTGTCTTATACCAAACAGTATATCCCTCACACATGTAACAATTATTCATGGTCCATCATTTTGTGATTCCAGTTTCTTAGAAAACAAAAGGGGCTGATTGTGCTCCTTTTACAACATACCTGAGGTTTTTACAATGTACCTGAGCATTTCAGGTATATAGTTTCACTGAATGCATCTTTTGTTTAATAGAATGTTTACACTGGCCATCAGTCCATATTCACTTATTCCCATATTTTTGTAAATGTTAATTTGCTTGATAAAATTGTGTCTGTTTCCTGTTTCTCTGACCACGTCTTAAAGATGCTGCATCAATTACTTTTTTATTTTGATTCTTATTAGATGTTGTCCTCTTAATTTGATTTCCTTTCCTTTTGAAGATAATAGTTTCTTTTTGTTTAACTGTTGGTAGTGAATTTTCTTCGTTATTTAAGTTAATTTTGATGGCACTGACCCACTGTGGAATAATACTGGCAGTATATCTTTTTAATTTGTCATGGTGAACTATTTTTGACTTTTTCTTGTTTTTGATTTTAAACAAAAGGTCTGAGAATTTCTTTATGACAACAAAAGGGCCCTGCCAAATGATAGGTTCTAGCTTCTTCGATCTACCAACTGTTCTAGATTTGTCAAGGCAGTAAACTAAATCTCCTACATTTAAGGTGTTTTTATGTACTCTTGAATCATAATTGCGTTTTTGTCTCTTCACTGCTGATTTTGTATGTTTCCTGGCCAGTGAATATACTTGTTCTAACTTAGCCTTAAGATTTTCAACAAAATTGCTCGAATAAGGATTCTCATTTGCTGGAAAACAACCATATTGTAACTGAATTGGCAGTACAACTTCTCGGCCAAACATCAACATGTTCGGTGAATATCCCGTAGAGGCATGCTCACATGACCTATACGCAAATGTCACTAATTGCAAGTCTTCATCCCAATTGGTTTGATTGTCATTTATGTATGTTGTTATCATGTTGTATAAACTTTGATTAAAACGTTCCACCATTCCATTCGCAGAAGGGTGAAAACTTGATGTACGTGTTTGGTTAATCTCAAGAAGACGACAAACTTCTTGAAAAAGCTTCGATTGATAATTTGATCCCTGATCACTGTGTAAATCCAAACAAATACCATACCGACTGAAAAATTCATAAACAAGTTTCCTCGCTACAGTTTCTGCAGTCTGGTCTTGAAGCGGATAGCACTCAACAAATTTCGAGAACTGGTCCATGGCTACAAGAATATAACGATTTTGTTTTTCTGTGCATGGTAAAGGTCCAATAATATCTGTGCAGACTCGATCCATTGGATTTGACACTAAATAGTGTGCGAGACTATGTCTTCCAGGATTAGAAGGCATTTTCCTGAATGAACATACTGTACAGTTCCTGATATACTCCCGAACATCAAATTTCATATGATACCAGTAAAATGAACACTTTATCTTTGATAATGTCCTGTCTATTCCTTGATGCGCTGATAGTTTAGAGTCATGACACGCTTTTAATACATCTCTTTTGAGCAATGATGGGAGAACCAGTTGTTCTCTAATCGTAAAATCTTTGTTTGTAAACTTCCGAAATAGAACATTGTCCTTCAGACACAAAATGTCCCAGTTCAGCCACAAATTCCTTACTGCAGGTGATTCAGCAGCAATATCATCTCTCGAAGGCTTTCTATTTTCCTCCATCCAGAGAATTATGCGACCCACATCTGGGTCATTTCGTTGCAACCTTGCGAGACTTTCCGGACTATGATTCACAAGAAGCGAGGGTTTAAACACTTGGCTACTGACGGTAGTGTCATGGTCGTTCGGAGAAAACGACTTACTAGCCAGCTTATTTCCCTCTTTCACGAACATTATTGGCCTCTCAACATCTGTTCCGGATGCTTCACAAAACTGCATTTGACTTAAACATCCTCCTACCCCAGTGTCACTCGCATCAACATCCAAGATAAATAAGCCTGTATTATTTGGATAGGCTAACACTTCATTACCGCAAAGAACTGATTTTAAGTCCTCAAATGATCTTTGTTGCTCTTCGCCCCAATGAAATACCTGACCGGCCCCCATCAATCTATTCATTGGTGCAGCTAGCATTGAAAATGACCTGATAAATCTTCTGTAGTAGGAGCAGAATTGAACAAAGCTCCTAACTTCTGTTAAATTTTTAGGCACAGGCCAATTTTTTATGCACTCTACTTTATTACCAGTTGGACTTACTCCATCACCACTCACAGTAAATCCTAGAAATTCAACTGATGTCCTAAAGAGGTTGCATTTCTCGGGTTTCAGTTTTAAGTTAGCTTGCTTTAACTTTCCAAAAATATCTTTCAACCTGCTAACATGTTCCTCGAAACTTTTGGCAAAACAAATTATATCATCAAGATAAATCAATAATGTTTTCCACTGGAGTCCGCGAAATACTACTTCCATCACACGCTGAAAGGTTGATGGTGAGTTACAAAGTCCCATGGGTAAAGTAACATATTCATAGAGTCCATTTTTGCTTGTACAAAATGCCGTTTTGGACCTGTCCTTTTCATCAACTTCAATTTGCCAAAATCCACTAGCAAGGTCACAGGTACTAAAATACACAGCTCCATGTAATGAGTCCAAACATTCATCAATTTTTGGTAACGGGTATGCATCTTTTACAGTAATATCATTTAGTCTTCTGTAATCAATACATGCCCTAGTACTTCCGTCACGTTTCTTAACAAAACAAAGTGGAAATGACCAAGGACTGTTACTTTCCTTGATAACTCCAGCTGCTAGTTGCTGTTGAATTACCTTTTCTTCTTGACCTTCAAATGCTTTCGGCACCCGTCTCGGCGGTATTTTGATTGGCTGTGCTTTTGCTGTATTGATTTGGTGCTTTATAACACTAAATCTCCCTAAGTCACTGGGACCGGTTGAAAATATTGATTTAAATTCCTCTAATAAAGAAGCAAGGGTAAGTTTTTGCGTTTGAGTAAGATTTACACAAGAACGATTGTATAAGTCTTGTAGCGGTTTACTCCATTTTGCTATATATGCATCTAAACTGTCCATTGTTAAACTTTTTACACATGTCTGATTTAATGATGATTGTTCCTCACAGATATCACTTTCCTCAACTTCTTCTATAAAACCTAAAGTCGAACCTTCATTAATTGTAACCTTTTCCTGTGAAGTATTTATCACTCTGATAGGTATAGACTGTCCCTTTTTCAGTTGCTTAGTGTCATAAATTGAATGTCCAAATGTAATATGCCTTTGCATCCGTGGAAGATCATGTAATACTTTCAGATGGTTAAAATATCCAGTTTTAAAATCAAAAGAACTGCTGTTTGCTTTACCAGGAATAATGCACTCAGAGTCTGGTGGTAAAGAAATTGTCTCTGTACATGTAACTCTAACAGCTCTTAAAGGAACATTTTCAATTAAAGTTTCACACCTTTTCCCACGCAACTTCAAACCACTTTTGTTTAATTATAGTCATAATAATGCAGAAAATCCAAGCCAATTAATCCATCTTCTCGAATGGCTGCGACCAGAACATTCCATTGAAAGTAATCTTTACCTATCTTAAAATCAACTGACATTATTCCGTCAACTTGCAAAAGTCCATTATCCGCAACTTCAAGTCTAAGAGAATTGTCAACTGGTTTTAACTCTGGTTTCTTTGAATTGGGAATTTTGTTATATAAAGCTGTTGAAAGTATTGTTGCACATGCACCTGTGTCCACCACAAAATGAGACTGTATGTCACATACATATGTTTTCAAAAGAATGGAAGTACCATGATTAATTCCACGACACTTAATGATTGTTACTTTATCACCACAAGGTTTATGGACTAATGCTGGGCCGATAGCACCAGTCCTTCCTAGTTTTCCGTTTTCTTGTTAACAGTCTTATCCATTTTTCCACTGCATTGCTTGGAAATATGTCCAACCTCACCACATCTATAACAAACAATATTACTGTTAGGTCTTACTGCTGGTCTCCTTTGAACTTGTTGCTTTTGTTGGTTTGACACATCTTTTATTTGGTTAGCTAAACTGTCAATTTTCTTTCCAAGTGAAGATTTAATATCTCTGCCAAAGATTTGAAGCCTACTTTCTGTAACATAGTCAGTTGAACTTGGCTTTTTCACGGGATGTATTTCTCGAACTCTTGCACCTCCCCTCATTTCATCCTTTAAGCTATTGTAAGTCTCAAGGATTGTTCTGGCTTCCTCAATAGTTTTTGGATCTTTCATGCCAATGTTAAGTGCAGCCTGTTGGTCTTGTAAGCCTTTGATAAAATGACGGACGTTAATCGTTTCCCTGGTAATGTCATCAGCTGTAGGATAGCCCTTTATCACCAACTTACGTATATCTGAAACATATTCAGCCAACTTTTCTTTTGGTTGAAGCTTACGGCTCTCTAATTCCGCCAAATATGAGGAACTGTTACGGTGTTCCTTATATCTGGTTTCAAGTGCCCGCATCAATTTTCCATATGATGCCGTTGTTTCTGGTGTTGTCTGATTGTAGGCGAACTCAGCTGCCTCTCCTCTCAAACTACTTTGAAGACGAAAAAGGCTTTCATCTTCATCCCAGTTACATGATTGTTGTAAAGCTATGAACGGCTTTACAAAGCTCTCCCATGAAGATTTTCCATCGAACTGAACTTGACGTGGCATCGGTATATCATGCCCTTTTCTCCTTTGTGCACTTATTCTATCAATTTGCTCCTGATAACGGTCAATCACCATATTCCGTTCCCTTATAGATTCCTGAAGAGTTCTCTCCCTTGTTTCCTCAGAAATTGTTAATTTCCGTTTTAAATCCAAAATCTGACGACGAAGGTCATCCTCAACACTTCTATCATCTTGAGGATTAGGCAACCCTTCCTGATTTTCTGAAACACGCTTAGGGGGCATCTTGATGCTTTATCGATTAAATAACCAATTACATATATCTGAACTTAAATCCTTGGCGATAAAAAAAAATGAACTATCTTTTACTGCACTTTAAGAAATAATGCATACATCTCACATTATGATAACACACTTCACTGTTTAGCATTTATATAAAAAAAAACACTTCTTTTAAAAACACCAATGAATGAATTATGATTTCATATCATTTGGAGTGACTTTGCGAACTAGCAGATCTAAATCAGTCTTCAACTGATTAATTTCTTTCTTCAAATCTGCAATTGTGTTGTCCCTCTGATTAAGCTGTATACGAACAATGCTCAAAAAATTCTGAAATTCAAGCTAAAAGTGTTGTACAGTATTGTGTAATTCCACCATGATTTGCAATAATGTTATTTCTGTATCATTAATTAATTCTGCCATTTTCTGAATTAGCCTAAGGAAGTATTTTTAAATTTCTTATTCCATTTCTTTTTTGTAATCACTTATAATTTCACCTTTTCTGTATCTATATAATTTTTTTTCATATCCATATATATTCCACTGAATTTGAAAATAACAGGAGCAACACACAAAAAAACCCCAGCACTTTTCTCTTTATAAACTCTTTCAATTATTGACACAACTTAATTAATCCCATTTTTCTGACCCAAACACAAATGGAAGATTTGGGTGCACTTTATATCCTCTAGACTGAATAGGTTTTAGAAGATAATTATCCACGAAGTTGTCAAAATCCTTCTCCGAAATACTTGGTTTTGGATTTGCCCGCACAAAGTAACTTTGTAGTTTCTTTGGAGGAGGACTCCTTTCGTAAATCTCTTTAAAAGATGTCACTTTATTAAATTCCATGTTTTCAGCCAACTTTTCTTTTGGTTGAAGCTTACGGCTCTCTAATTCTGCCAAATATGAAGAACTGTTACGGTGTTCCTTATATCTGGTTTCAAGTGCCCGCATCAATTTTCCATATGATGCCGTTGTTTCTGGTGTTGTCTGATTGTAGGCGAACTCAGCTGCCTCTCCTCTCAAACTACTTTGAAGACGAAAAAGGCTTTCATCTTCATCCCAGTTACATGATTGTTGTAAAGCTATGAACGGCTTTACAAAGCTCTCCCATGAAGATTTTCCATCGAACTGAACTTGACGTGGCATCGGTATATCATGCCCTTTTCTCCTTTGTGCACTTATTCTATCAATTTGCTCCTGATAACGGTCAATCATCATATTCCTTTCCCTTATAGATTCCTGAAGAGTTCTCTCCCTTGTTTCCTCAGAAATTGTTAATTTCCGTTTTAAATCCAAAATCTGACGACGAAGGTCATCCTCAACACTTTTATCATCTTGAGGATTAGGCAACCCTTCCTGATTTTCTGAAACACGCTTAGGGGGCATCTTGATGCTTTATCGATTAAATAACCAATTACATATATCTGAACTTAAATCCTTGGCGATAAAAAAAATGAACTATCTTTTACTGCACTTTAAGAAATAATGCATACATCTCACATTATGATAACATACTTCACTGTTTAGCATTTATATAAAAAAAACACTTCTTTTTAAAAACACCAATGAATGAATTATGATTTCATATCATTTGGAGTGACTTTGCGAACTAGCAGATCTAAATCAGTCTTCAACTGATTAATTTCTTTCTTCAAATCTGCAATTGTGTTGTCCCTCTGATTAAGCTGTATACGAACAATGCTCAAAAAATTCTGAAATTCAAGCTGAAAGTGTTGTACAGTATTGTGTAATTCCACCATGATTTGCAATAATGTTATTTCTGTATCATTAATTAATTCTGCCATTTTCTGAATTAGCCTAAGGAAGTATTTTCAAATTTCTTATTCCATTTCTTTTTTGTAATCACTTATAATTTCACCTTTTCTGTATCTATATGATTTTTTTCATATCTATATAATTATATTCCACTGAATTTGAAAATAACAGGAGCAACACACAAAAAAAAATCCAGCACTTTTCTCTTTATAAACTCTTTCAATTATTGACACAACTTAATTAATCCCATTTTTCTGACCCAAACACAAATGGAAGATTTGGGTGCACTTTATATCCTCTAGACTGAATAGGTTTTAGAAGATAATTATCCACGAAGTTGTCAAAATCCTTCTCCGAAATACTTGGTTTTGGATTTGCCCGCACAAAGTAACTTTGTAGTTTCTTTGGAGGAGGACTCCTTTCGTAAATCTCTTTAAAAGATGTCACTTTATTAAATTCCATGTTTTGACGTTTAATTCTCCAGAAGTGTGTTAAAGTCCATATCCCACCGCTGCCACCAGTGTAACCAAACTTAGTCTCTTCTCCTTAGGTAGCATTGGAGAGGTAAGTCTGGCTAACAAAGTCCTGCATGAAAGTAACATTCAGCAGGCCCAAAATAAACACATACGAATACAGTTTCTACTTCTACTTATTTATTTTTCATTTATTCATTTGTTCGCAAACACACAAACATATTAAAAGTTATTACACTCAAACTTCAAATATTTACATTAAAACAATACTTCTGATGAATCTCAAATATTTTCTTTTCCACATCTCTATATTTCTCCCTAATCTCCATCTATCTCAAAATTCTATCCCCCTCTCCCTTTCTGAGAATAAACCTACTATTTATTACTATTGTGCTTATCAGAATGATTTATGGTAACCTGAAAATGCAATTAACATCTACAACAAATTAGTAGCACTTGTATTTATTACTGATAAAATGAAGACTCTGTTTTTAATCCAAAGTAAAATTACTCTCCATAATTTATAAACTAAAAACTGTCACAATATTTAGGCCGCGGAGGTTTAAAGTTAAACACACTTTTCATGAAGCGAGGAATTAACTCACGATTTGCACCAACTGTTTCCAAAAAACGGCAAAGTCTGAAAAAGCATAGAAATATGACTATTAATTACCGAATAGGATCTTCCTAATTTAAATAAATAAAATAGATACTTTAAAATTTCATCTTCAGTTGTATTAAGGGGATTTGTTGACCTGACACAGTTCCAAGAAAACCATATTTTACAGGCGCTTTGATACTGATTCCGTGTTCCTGATGACCATGATGATATAATGAAGTTGGCAAGTTCTGACGAAAAACCTCAATTTTTGAGCGATTCCCTGTTATGATGGTTGGGGCCAAATTTTAATGCTTCCCCAATGGGTGTTGTTCCTGATTATGCTGAAGTGTAAGTAAATCCCTGTGTCGTGGTAACTTTGAGGGAATAGAACAAATACATTCTAAAGGAACAGGAAACCATGGCTGAGATGGCCATAAAGGGAATACTATTAAAGCCTTATCAACTTCATGCAGTCTTGCTTTATTTATAACTTTTGTTAACAAATTAAATGGAGGAAACAAATATTTACAAAGTCCAGACCATGACATATAAAACGCATTTTGCAGAATAGGCTCCTGGCTCTGGAAAGCATGTTACAAACTTGTCTAAATTTGTTTTTAAACGAGACGCAAACAAATCTTTATCTGGTAAAAAATATTGTTGACAAATTCTGTCAAACACTTTGTTTCAGCATCCATGCAAAAGAATTAGAGAAATTTCTAGAATAAAAATCTGCAGTATTTTCTATTCCAGCAATAAGACTGGCAGACAAATAAATATTCCTTTGAATGCACCAATACCAAATATTTTTAGCTAAAGAATCCATAGGTATTGAATGCATACCACCAAACTCATTTACATAGGAAACTGCAGTAGTATTATCACACTGTACTTCAATATGTTTATTGGATTAATTAATGTAAAGAGCCTTTAAAACATAAAAAATTGCCAATAATTCTAGATAATTGATATTGTTATTTGACTCCTCAAAAGTCCATCTACCATTTGTATGCGTTTGAGACTTGAGGTATATCCCCCCAAAACCAGATAGGCTTGCGTAGGTTCTACATCTGATATGCACAGGTTGTGGTCTTATAAACTACCCATTTTTAACATCAGTATTTTGTAACCACCATTGTAACTCCTCCAATGAAGTTGCAGATAAATTCGTGGTCTGATCAAAATCCATAGTGTTGCCAAGAGCAAAACTTTTATCTCTCTTTAAAGCACAATAATGTAATTTAGCCTCAAAAACATCAAAAAAGGCATTGATAACAAGACCAATAAAAGATGCTAATTCTCTTATGAAAACATTCTTCTTTGAAATAAGAAACTTAGCTTTAGAAATAATTTTTTGTACTTTTTTATCGGGTAAATAGACCTTAAATTCAACAGAATCAATAATAAAACCAAAAAATATTATCCTTTGAGAAGGTACAAGACTGGATTTGTCTTGATTGACAACAAAACCTAATGATTCTAAAGTTTTAACTAAAGTCATTGAATTCTTTTAACAGATAACCTTATCTTGACTCATATTCAATGAATCATCAATGTAGTAACTGCAACGAATATCTTGTTTCCTTAACCAAGCATAGACTGGCTTTCAAATTTTTGTAAACAAATATGGCGCAATGGAAAGCCCAAAAGGTAAACATGAAAATTCATACAAGTTTCCATTCCATAGAAACTTTAAATATTTTCTATAATGTTCATGTATAGGAACAGAAAAGTATGCCTCAGACAAATCAACCTTTGTAAAGTAATCATTTCTCTGTATCAGATCTAAAACAATATTGAATGTTTCTTGTTTAAAATGATTATAACATACAAATTCATTGAGATGGCTATTGGTACTTTGCGAAACGGAACGAAACGAAACGGAAAGAGGGGCAACATATAGGGGAAATTAAGAATTCAAGTTTAAATTCGGAAAATCAATATAATCATTTAATAAAATAATATGAACTATGTATAATCACAGTCTTATGATGTATAATGTCCAGTAAAACTCAAAATACACAAAACATTATTTTTAGCTTGACATTTTTTTTTTGAAAAAAAAAGTAGAGGTATTGTTATAGTCAGGTCGGCGTTGCCGTTGCCGTCCGAAAACTTGTACCTAGATCATAACTTTTTTATTTCTTGGTGTATTGTCTTCAAACTTGGCCACAACAACCCTTGGGACAAGACCTTTCAGTAGACCACACTAACCTTGACCTTCATCCATAAATGACCTTGACCTTCAAGGTTAAAAGTCCAATTTTTGCTTGTTCATGCTATTATTGGCTGTTACTTTGTTATTTTTGAATGGATTGTCTTCAAACTTGAACATAATAATCTTCAAGGATATCCCTTAAAAATAACCAGTCAGACCTTGACATTCACTCATCAATGACCTTGACTTTGAAGGTCAAATTATTGAAATTTTCATTTTTTTGGCTATTATTGGCTGTAACTTTGTTATTTTTGAATGGATTGTCTTCAAACTTGAACATAATAATCTTCAAAGATAACTGTTAAAAATATACCGAAAGACCTTGACCTTCACTCATTAATGACATTGCCTTTGAAGGTCAAATTATTGAAATTTTCATTGTTTTGGCAGTAACTGACTGTAACTTTGCTATTTTTGAAGGGATAAACTTCATATTATAACAGAACATTCTTAAGGACCAGACCTTGTTGTTTATCAAACCCAAATTTGCTTGGGCTCTTTAATGACCTTGACCTTGAAGGTTATATTACTGAATTTTCTCAGATTGTGCATTTATTGGTGTGTGTGTATGTATAGTATATGTATTATATATATATATATATAAATGTGTATATATATACATATATGCAGGTATATATATATATAAATATATATATATATGCATGTATATATATATATATATATATATATATATATATATACACATATATAGATATATATATATATATATATCAAATGTATATATATATATATCAAATATATATATATATATATATATACATATATATACATATATATATATATATCAAATATATATATATACATATATATACATGTATATATATAAATATATATATATATATATATATTATTTTTTTTAATATATATATGCATATATATATATAATATATATATATATATATATATATATATATATATATATATTATTTTTTTTTTTTGAATATATATATATATATGCATGTATCTTCTTTTAATGGATGTCTACCAAGTTTGTTCAAATAAGAGCCCTGGGGTCAAAATTGGCCCCGCCCCAGGGGGTCATTAATTTTCCCTATATATGAATATAGTAAAAACTTAAAAATCTTCTTTTAAAGAACACAAAGAGCTAGATCTAAGATATTTAGCATGAAACATGTTCTAATGGATGTCTACCAAGTTTGTTCAAATAAGAGCCCTGGGATCAAAATTGGCCCCGCCCCTGGGGACATTGATTTTCCTTATATGTGTTTAGCAAAAACTTAAAAATCTTCCTCGAAAATACCTGAATAGCTAGAGTTTAGATATTAAGCATGAAACATCTTCTAGTAAGTGTCTATAAAGATTGTTCAAATAAAAGCCCTGGGGTCAAAACTGGCCCTGCCCCAGGGGTGTCATTGTTTTTAAATATATGTGTAAAGAAAAAAACTAAGAAAACTTCTTTTAAAACACCCAACGAGCCAGACCTTAGATATTTAGCATGAAACATCTTCTAATGGGTGTCTACCAAGTTTGTTCAAATAAAAGCCCTGGGGTTTAAACTGGCCCCACTCAGGGGGGGCCTATATACAGGTGAGCGACTTCAGGGCCATGATGGCCCTCTTGTTAATTTCGTGATCAATTTGGATAATTTTAGATTGAAATAAAAGTGTGCTTCATAAGATTTATAGTATATAATTATATAATGCCTAAATATAAAAATGAATTAAGGAGAAGTATTAAAACTTTCGTTTTAATTGCCGTGCCCATAACGAAAGTCGACTTTTTTGTTTATATTAAAATTATATTGTCGGCATCTTAAATAACATAAAACATATACATGTATAGCCAATTAGCCCTTTCTCTGTCGTTTTGTGTTTTTCTTATAATGGAACGAAACAAGATAATAATATTTTATTTACATGAACCTTTTTAAGAATATCGAATAATAGGTTTGTGTTTATAAAACTGTCTAGTTTGGATCTGCAACTCATCTTTTATGTATGAAGGAGAAGTTGTGAATACTGTTCGCATATAGTTTATACAAATTTATTTTAGTTCGATTGTCTTATTGAAACACTCTCGAATCCCTTCCTGGAACCAACCAGTACTAAGCATTAAATGTAAAGTGTCTTGCTCAAGGACACAACAGCTTGCCCCTGACAGGGTTTGAACCCGCACAGTCAGCGATCCTAAGATTACCAGTCCTCGCAACGCCGCCATTTTAAATTAGATTCTTGCATGTTACTGCAACTGTAATGAAAAATGATTTTCCTTCTATAGTCAGCATCTTGAATAACATAATACATACATAACCAAATTAACATTTCCTATCTGGTTTCGTTCCGTTTCGCAAAGTACCAATACCCACACCGGTAATGGTACTTTGCGAAACGAAATGGAATACGATTTAGTGTTTAGCTAAAAATAGCATGCAGTTACGTGCAGTCTCAAAATCAGCTGACTGGGTTTAAAATCATGCAGATTGATTATAGTCATTTTTTCTCATCTTTTTTTCCACAAGAATGCTGTTGCTTCTTGAAGGGTCCATATTTATCACTATTTTACATACTTAACTTTACTAATAAAATTACAATAATGAACCAATGTCAGCTTTAGATTGTTTAATATATAAATACTGCTATAGATCTGCCAACACTTCATAAAGTACTATTGTACATAGCATGGCCTGCAATGTGGAATTTTAACTGGCAGTTTACTACATGTATATAGTTTCTGTTTATTTTGGAGGAAAATAGTGCAAAATTAATGTTTAAACTGTAATAATCTGACAAATTATTTCGTAAAAAAATGACTTAGGAATTTAATAAGGAGATATGTGAATTAAGTAACTAAAAGATAAAAAAAAGAAGAAAAAAAACGTGGAATATTCAATTTTCATGGATCGGACTTGAAATATAGATTGAAAATGATCCCAGAAATCTATATTTAAATGTGAAAGTTAGTGGAACACAAAACAAGTATTTTACATTGAACTTTCTGCTAAAAGTTATAGAAATATATAATAAGTCCCCAGGGACACCGCTATAATGCAAAAAGTACTAAAAATATTTTTTATGAAACTTGATAAATGGATAGATGGGAGATTATGCACGTCTTTTTCTTTTCTCTCTATGCTGCAAAAATTTG
The DNA here is from genome assembly GCF_026571515.1 of Ruditapes philippinarum. NCBI lineage: Eukaryota > Metazoa > Mollusca > Bivalvia > Venerida > Veneridae > Ruditapes > Ruditapes philippinarum. The sequence continues at coordinate 133,134 of NW_026853962.1, forward strand.
GTTGCTATGGCAACAAATAGCTATAAAATATGACAAATATAACAATATTTGTGATTACTCAAAAAGTAGTGAATATATTTTTATGAAACTAAATATATGGATGGATGGCAGTATGTAGATTATGCATATCATTTTAATTTTTACTATCGAGAGCTGTAAGCGTCAGCGACATTTTCAAGTTGTTTTTTTACTTTTTAACTATAAGTTCTTTATTTCTTAAGTATTTACTTCCAATATCAAATAAATGTCACCAACCACATCATATGTGACATGATTTAGAACTCTAGCACAAAAATATCAGAATTTACCCCCTTGAACTTAGAATTTTCATGAAAAAAAATATACTTTTTATAACTGTTTTTATTTCTGAATGTATCTACTTTAAACTTCATATAATATGTATCATTATTTAATTTTACCCAAGAAATATGGTGCTATATCAGTCAAATATATTTCATATTTTTTAAAAATAAATATGAAATATAAATATAAGTGGGCGGAGTCAAAACTCATGTTTATTTTAAGGGACTTCTTTCGCCGTTTTGTTTGAAAAATCTGATAAATACAAAACAACTTTTTCTTGAATTTTGTTTTGAAAACTATCTAGCATGATAGAAAATGGTCTAACTAAGAAAACTGTAATAATCTGACAAATTATTTCGTAAAAAAATGACTAAGGAATTTAATAAGGAGACATGTGATTTAAGTAACTAAAAGATAAAAAAAAGAAAACAAAAACAAAAACGTGGAATATTCAATTTTCATGGATCGGACTTGAAATATAGATTGAAAATGATCCCAGAAATCTATATTTAAATGTGAAAGTTAGTGGAACACAAAACAAGTATTTTACATTGAACTTTCTGCTAAAAGTTATAGAAATATATAATAAGTCCCCCTGGACACCGCTATAATGCAAAAAGTACTAAAACTATTTTTTATGAAACTTGATAAATGGATAGATGGGAGATTATGCACGTCTTTTTCTTTTCTCTCTATGCTACAAAAATTTGGTTGCTATGGCAACAAATAGCTATAAAATATGACAAATATAACAATATTTGTGATTACTCAAAAAGTAGTGAATATATTTTTATGAAACTAAATATATGGATGGATGGCAGTATGTAGATTATGCATATCATTTTAATTTTTACTATCGAGAGCTGTAAGCGTCAGCGACATTTTCAAGTTGTTTTTTTACTTTTTAACTATAAGTTCTTTATTTCTTAAGTATTTACTTCCAATATCAAATAAATGTCACCAACCACATCATATGTGACATGATTTACAACTCTAGCACAAAAATATCAGAATTTACCCCCTTGAACTTAGAATTTTCATGAAAAAAATATACTTTTTATAACTGTTTTTATTTCTGAATGTATCTACTTTAAACTTCATATAATATGTATCATTATTTAATTTTACCCAAGAAATATGGTGCTATATCAGTCAAATAGATTTCATATTTTTAAAAAATAAATATGAAATATAAATATGAAAGTGGGTGGAGTCAAAACTCATGTTTATTTTAAGGGACTTCATTCGCCGTTTTGTTTGAAAAATCTGATAAATACAAAACAACTTTTTTTTCTTGAATTTTGTTTTGAAAACTATCTAGCATGATAGAAAATGGTCTAACTAAGAAAATAAATCCGAACACCAATATCTTTAACTCAGTAATTAACGCTGTACAGACGTTTAAAGAGTTGTTTACATGACGTCACAATGTAGCGCCAAACAGCCCGTGCTTACGCATAAATTACTGCGCGCTGTACAATTGCAGTTGGTAGCAAGCAAGGGGATTCGTTACCATTTTCTTTGATAATGAAATTAAATGAAAAGGTTATTTTTTCGTTTTTCGTGAAAAATGGTATATATTTTCACTCAACATGATAAAATGCCACATATTTTCACTCGCCGTACCGGCTTGTGAAAATATGTGGCATTTTATCATGTTTCGTGAAAATATATACCATATTTCACGCAAACGAAAAAATATCCTCTTATTATTACTCAAATCATTTGGTAGAAATTTAATACTCTAGCTTGACTATTTTCAGAATCACATTGAACATATTTTTTTCTGGAATATTCTTTTTACTTAAATTCTTCATTTCTTATAGCATTTACTTCAAACTCCAATATTATAATAATATGACAATGGTTATTAATCTAGCGTCCATAAAGATTAACCCTCAGAGTGTCTGTCAATTCGTCTGTCTGTACGTCCGTTTCTAAAAACTCTTTTGACATCAATGTTAAAGAACTTTTCCAACAAATTTACTTAAAATAGAGAAAAGTTGAAACATAAGTTATATTTATCCTTAAAAAATTGGATTTTCTGATTATCCCTTGTACAAACATAATTTCATTACTAAGCACTTGAACACTTTACTAAGATATAGACAAACTTAGAACGCAAATGATTTAAATTCATTCGTTCATTCAATTACATAATTCAATTACCAATGGCCCTTCAGAATGTTGCTGTGGTTCTAACCGGTAGGTGCATATGAATTGCTTGCAGTAATATGATAATTGCTTGTATTTTACTTATATTTATCTTATACTCAACGTTATAACTTCTATTGAAACCAATGTATGATTTAAGAAATAATATATCCAAAACAATGATTTTATCGCTCAATAACATCACTGTTTGGAGTTCGGATGAGAGGAATTATATAAAATCACTATTTTGGATATATTATTTCGATTCTAACACAACATCAACAAATAAATGCTGCTGTACCTGATATTAAGAGGATATTTTTTCGTTTGAGTGAAATATGGTATATATTTTCACGAAACGTGATAAAATGCCACATATTTTCACGAGCCGGGACGGCGAGTGAAAATGTTTGGCATTTTATCATGTTGAGTGAAAATATATACCATATTTAACAAAAACGAAAAAATAACTTATTTAATTTCATAATCAAAGAAAAATGGTAACGTACCCCCTTGCTTGTTACGCAGCTGCAATTGTACAGCGCGCAGTAATATAATTATTGTCTTGCTTGCACGCGATATTTAGTGCTATATTGTGACGTCACGTAAACAACTCTAAACGTCTGTACAGCGTTATTGACTGAATTAAAGATATTTGTGTTCAGATTTATTTTCTTAGTTAGACCATTTTCTATCATTCTAGATAGTTTTCAAAACAAAATTCATCAAAAAGTTTTGTATTTATCAGATTTTTCAAACAAAATGGCGAAAGAAGTCCCTTAAAATAAATATGAGTTTTGACTCTGCCCACTTTCATATTTATATTTCATATTTATTTTGAAAAAATATGAAATATATTTGACTGATATAGCACCATATTTCATGGGTAAAATTAAATAATAACCTATATTGAGCCTGATTTGTTTCCGTACTTATTTTCAGCGCGTCACATTTTAGTGGTTACATCACATGTATAATGAAATTACATCACATGTATAAATTATAGAACGTCAAACCGATTTTATTTAGGAAAAGATATCAATTCTGAGTGCATTGTTGTAGAATAATGCACGGTTTGAGTTCAATTGCATAGTAATATAATCACGAATGCCGATAGGCCTGAGTGATTAATTACAAAGCATTTGAACGAAAAACGTGCATTATTATACACTAGTGTCCAACTTTATTTGTCATCCAATGAAAACGCTTTTTTTGTGCCCCCACATTAGTGGCGGCATTTAGATTTACCCTTGTCCGTTCGTCTGTTCTCTTTTGTGTCGCAACGTTACTCAAAAGGTATTTGACCTAGAGTCATGAAACTTTACAGGAATGTTGATCAGCATGTGAAGTTGTGCACCTGGGTATTTTCGTCTGGATATTTTTAGTATTTTAAGAGTTATTGCCCTTGACTTAGTAAAATTTTGCAATTTTCAACTTGTGTCCCATGTAACTCAAAAAGTATTTGACCTAGAGTCATGAAACTTTACAGGAATGTTGATCAGCATGTGTAGTTGTGCACCTTGGTATTTTCTTCTGGATATTTTTAGTATTTTTAGAGTTATTGCCCTTGACTTAGTAAAATTTTGCAATTTTCAACTTGTGTCGCATGTAACTAAAAAAGTATTTGACCTAGAGTCATGAAACTTTACAGGAATGTTGATCAGCATGTGTAGTTGTGCACCTGGGTATTTTCGTGTGGATTTATTTAGTATTTTTAGAGTTATTGCCCTTGACTTAGAAAATATTTGCAATTTTCAACTTGTGTCGCATGTAACTCAAAAAGGATTTGACATAGAGTCATTAAACTTTATGGGAAGGTTGCTCAGCATATTTAGTTTTGCTCCTGGGGTTTCGCTTGTGGATTTATCCAGTATTTGTAGAGTTATTTCCCTTGACTTAGTAAAAACTGTTTCATTATGCTGTTATTTGTTCCTTGAGTGCTTGAGTTAGAATCAACCAACTTTACAGGAATAATGATCAACATCACTATATTACAGGAATAATGATTCACATCACTGTGAAGCTATGAACCTGGGACTTTGCATGTGGATTTTTTTCAGTTTTGTTAGAGTTATTGCCCTTGACTTACAGTAGTATAAATTTGCAATTTTCAACTTGGGGTTTGCTTGGGGATTTATTCAGTATTTGTAAAGTTCTTGCCCTTTACTTAGTAAAAAGATTTTTAGTTTTCAAAAAATATTTGACCTAGAGTCCTAACCAAGATTGACAGAACAGTGGCACGGTGGGGGCACCCGTGTCCTATGGACACATTTCTAGTTTAAAAAAAAATCCTGTGCGTTAATTTTCATAGAAAAACAGAAGTCGATACTTTACCGAATTCCGTTCATAGTCGACTTCTATTTTGCATAGTACTTCATAGAACGGCATACTGACGTAATATAAGAATCTTACACTGGCTGCCTGTACAGACCGGAATATCTAGCTCGAGGGTTACTGTTTACGGCGGTAACGAGGCTCTGCCGAGTTTCCGCTAAACAGTTACCCGAGAGCTAGATATTCCGGTCTGTACCGGCAGACAGTGTTTGATTCTTTTTAAGCTCACCTGTCACTTTTGTGACAGGTGAGCTTTTGTGATCGCTTTTCGTCCGGCGTCCGGCCGTCATCCGTCCGTTGTCCGTAAACTTTTACTTTAAATGACATCTCCTCATAAACCACTAAGCCAATTTCATCCAAACTTCACAGGAATGTTCCTTTGGTGGTCACCTTTGAAAATTGTTCAAAGAATTTAATTCCATGCAAAACTCCAGTTGCCATAGCAACCAAAAGAAAAAACTTTAAATATCTTCTTCTAAAAAACCCAAAGAGCTAGAGCTTAGATAGTTAGCATGAAACATCTTCTAGTGAGTGTCTACCAAGTTTGTTCAAATAAAAGCCCTGGGGTCAAAATTGGCCCCGCCCCAGGGGGTCATTGATTTTCCCTATATGTATATAGTAAAAACTTAAAAATCTTCTTCTAAAGAACCCAAAGAGCTAGAGCTAAGATATTTAGCATGAAACATCTTCTAATGGGTGTCTACCAAGTTTGTTCAAATAAAAGCCCTGGGGTCAAAATTGGCCCCGCCCCAGGGGGTCATTGATTTTTCCTATATGCATATAGTAAAAACTTAAAAATCTTCTTTAGAAAAACCCAAAGAGCTAGAGCTAAGATATTTAGCATGAAACATGTTCTAATGGATGTCTACCAAGTTTGTTCAAATAAGAGCCCTGGGGTCAAAATTGGCCCGCCCCAGGGGGTCATTGATTTTCCCTATATGAATATAGTAAAAACTTAAAAATCTCTTTTAAAGAACCCAAAGAGCTAGAGCTAAGATATTTAGCATGAAACATGTTCTAATGGATGTCTACCAAGTTTGTTCAAATAAGAGCCCTGGGGGTCAAAATTGGCCCCGCCCCTGGGGACATTGATTTTCCTTATATGTGTATAGGAAAACTTAAAAATCTTCTTCGAAAAAACCCGAATAGCTAGAGTTTAGATATTAAGCATGAAACATCTTCTAGTAAGTGTCTATAAAGATTGTTCAAATAAAAGCCCTGGGGTCAAAACTGGCCCTACCCCAGGGGTGTCATTGTTTTTAAATATAATATAATTATGTGTCAAAGAAAAAACTTAAAAAATCTTCTTTTAAAAACCCACCAAGCTAGACCTTAGATGTTTAGCATGAAACATCTTCTAATGGGTGTCTACCAAGTTTGTTCAAATAAAAGCCCTGGGGGCGTATATACAGGTGAGCGACTTCAGGGCCATCATGGCCCTCTTGTCTTGCAAATTACATATCAATTATTTTCAAAACAGGAAATTACGAGAACTGATATTCTCATTACGCTTTTTGTTCTTATAGTAGCGGATCATGAACTTACAACTTCTTTCATAACGGTAAAAATGACGTCATCCTAAGAACGCAATCCATTCGTAATAGTCGCGCGGCAATGACCCATGGGCGGGTTCCCGAGGGACGTATATTCTGATCCGAACCGCAAACATATGACAGATATTTTTTCTTGCATATTCTGCCATATCATTTCATATTTAAAATGGTTTACCTCAATAATATATATGATCATGGAAATTAAAGTGATTTCATCTATACTGGCATGCGAGCAGTTCCCGTACAGAAGCAGTACCCGTATTTTTCATTTAAACGCTTGATTTTTACTTGCATTCTTCAAAAATTCATTTCAAATCAAGCAGATACATAAACGAGACAAAATCTAAGTGTCAGTTCGGCAGTACGTATATAAAGTCTCATTTTAAATCACTTTCACCTGTGCGTCGTCAAAACGTGACCTTGTTTTCTCTGGGGGATTCCGTCCTTGCGCGCATGCGCAAAAATACTTACACGTGAGGCTTGTTAAAGGGTTTTCCACTAATACCACCTGTTTACAAATAAGTAGGCAATGTGATTTAAACTTGTTTAATTATCAGAATGTTGACCAATATTACTATATATAATAATTTTATGGCTTTGATGCGTAAAATATCATGCATACAAGCATGCTATTGCATGTGAATGCGTTGGGGTAACGGTACCGGGTAATTGATACCCGCGTTTAGTCTACGCTCTATTTCCTGAATTACATCTATTTATCTCTTAGATAATGGTCTGTTCAACAATTGTAAATGAAAAATAGGTCCGATATAATAAAATTGTATAATTATAATGGGTTAGATTTTATGTACGGGAACTACTTCTCTTCATACAAAATAATGGATTATTTCGGTACCCCATATGAGGCCTCATAACTAAGGGTTATTCTATGTTTAGAACATGATGGAATTTCCATGATTTGTGTGACGAGCTGAATATTGATGTGTAACATTCAAATTTTGGTGAGTGAGCGTAATAAAAAATAATGTTTAAGTTACTACGATTTTTGTACGGGAACTGCTCACATGCAAGTAACTATTTTCTGACAATAGCGTATGAACTTACAGCTTTATAACAAGGGCGAAATGACGTCATCTTAAGCACATATTTCCCTTCTAAAATGACGTCATGTTAACGCGGTTCATACATAAAATGCGCTAAAATGATGTTGTTGTATGGCACGCGATTCATCTTGCACCCCCATGCCAGATGAAATTTCCGGCATGGGTGAAACTCACGGAAACGCCAGTCTGCTATGCAAGAAAAATAATATCTGTCATGTTGCGGTTCGGACCGGAATATCTGTCCCGAGGGGACCCGCCCATTGAGAGGTAACGACGCTTGCCGAGCTCAAGTAGCTCTGTCCTTGGGCATATTGCAAGGGTTTTCCGGTTGAATCATTTTTGGCCGAGTTATGGCGCTTTGATAAAAACGTGTTTTTTTCTGTGTGTTGCCAGATACACAAAAGCTTGTCCGGACTACCCAAACCAAAATCGCAAGCTTTTTAAAAGCTTGCAACAAGCTTGCAACAAGCTTGTCACAAGCTTGCAAATAAAGCTTGCGGAAAGCTTAGAATTGGAACCTCGCAGCAAGCTTGGGGCCTGTTTTCAAAAATGTATGCTTTAGATTTGAAAGGCACCACAAGCTTGCTGCAAGCTAGTTGTTTTTTTCTGTGTGTTGCCAGATACACAAAAGCTTGTCCGGACTATACTACTCATAAACGGTTCAATGATTTTTGTAAGAGTTATGGCCATTTAATAATTTTTATTTTTAAAGTTTTTCCGGACTACTTCTCGTATACCACTAATGCAATTTCAATGAAACTTTACAGGATTGATCTGTAGCTCAAGTCCTTGCGCACATTGCACGGGTTTTCCGGTTGAATGATTTTTGGCCGAGTTATGGCCCTTTGATAAAAAGTTGTGTTTTTCTGTGTGTTGCTAGATACACAAAAGCTTGTCCGGACTACTCCTCATAAACTACTAGTGCAATTTTATCCAAACTTTACAGGAATGATCAGTACCAAGTCTAGTTGTGCACTGTCTGTCTGTCACAAAACTTGTCCCCACTACTCCTCATAAACTACTGGGGCAATTTCATCCTAACATTACAGGAATTTATGTCGCCACTACTCTGATCACTTCTCCGTTTGTCACAAAACTTGTCCCAACATGAAATTGGCCATCATGAGGCAACACATATGTGATCACTGATCGCTCTTGTTGAAACTATCAACATGATAAAAGAAAGTGATTGCATCAAATATTTTTTTTAATTTATTTTGCAAAATTTTATTTTATTTCTGAGAAAATAGAAAACAAATCAACTTAGCTGTCCAATTTGAAATTTGAATTTTATGGATTGGGGAGGGGAGCAAATTGGTAGTTTAGGAATTATGAAATCCCAGTTGTAAACAAACCCACGTGACAGTGTTTACATTAACCATCAGCAGCAAATAATTCAGAAGTGAGTGATAGAATGGCCTTTAGCTTATCAATTAATCAAGAGTGCATCTTTCCGCGCGGAAAAAGCGCCTTCAACAGAGGTCTGATTCCCGTCTTGAATGCTAATTTACAGTTGCGGAAGGTCCATCTTAAACGTTCACTTGAAATTAAATCTATCAATCCAAAATCAACAGTTATGAACATGCATTCCAAGGGAATCAGCATTTCACATGGGTGTAAAATGACCAGTTACATAATAGGTCAAACGCATGGGTGATAAAAAATTTTAACTGGAAAATTATAAAGCAAACTAAAATTTGAAATTTTAATCAACAAAAAATGTTGGGATCCAAAAAATTCGTCTGGAAATACTTTCGACCTACAATGGAAAATGTCGCACAGGTACAATTATAGGTCATATGGCAACTTTTCAGCATGGGTGCTGGAGAAAGAACCCAGGTGACTGTGCGTGCATTATTTCATCACGAAAGTACACCGACCTTCCGTAAATCAGCTGGATAACTTCCTCACGTGATGAATTCTCGAACCAACTCAATAAAGGGCAAGTGGTTTGAAGTCAGCGACATAAACCACTCGGCCATAGAGGCCTTTTATTGCCTGTCGATGTCAAGGCATGTAATAAGGTTACATGTATCTATAAAGGTACGTATACGTATGATACGTATATAATTGCAGTTTGTTACCCTAAATTTTAGATAATGGCTTTTTAAAGCTTAAAAAAACGATTAACAGATCCAGGCTTAACTAGTATTGCACGCGCAAGCATAAACGATTATTATATAAGAATTCAAAAACTATATTTATAAAATAAATCTCGTTCCGTTTCACAAAGTACCATTACTGGTGTGGGTATTGGTACGAAACCAGATAGGAAATGTTAATTTGGTTATGTATGTATTATGTTATTTAAGATGCTGACTATAAAAAGTATAATTAGAAGGAAAATCATTTTTAGCTCGACTTTTTTTTTTTGAAAAAAAATGTAGAGGTATTGTTATAGTCAGGTCGGCGTTGCCGTTGCCGTTCCCGTCCGCAAACTTGTACCTGGATCATAACTTTTTTATTTCTTGGTGTATTGTCTTCATACTTGGCCACAACAACCCTTGGGACAAGACCTTTCAGTAGACCACACTAACCTTGACCTTCATCCATAAATGACCTTGACCTTCAAGGTTAAGTCCAATTTTTGCTTGTTCATGCTGTTATTGGCTGTAACTTTGTTATTTTTGAATGGATTGTCTTTAAACTTGAACATAATAATCTTCAAGGATATCCCTTAAAAATAACCCGCCAGACCTTGACCTTCACTCATAAATGACCTTGACTTTGAAGGTCAAATTATTGAAATTTTCATTTTTTTGGCTATTATTGGCTGTAACTTTGTTATTTTTGAATGGATTGTCTTCAAACTTGAACATAATTATCTTCAAGGATATCCCTTAAAAATAACTAGACAGACCTTGACCTTCACTCATAAATGACCTTGACTTTGAAAGTCAAATTATTGAAATTTTCATTTTTTTGGCTATTATTGGCTGTAACTTTTTTATTTTTGAAAGGATTGTCTTGAAACTCGAACATAATAATCTTCAAAGATAACTGTTAAAAATATACGGAAAGACCTTGACCTTCACTCATTAATAACATTGTCTTTGAAGGTCAAATTATTGAAATTTTCATTGTTTTGGCGGTAACTGACTGTAACTTTGCTATTATTGAAGGGATCAACTTCATATTATAACAGAACATTCTTAAGGACCAGACCTCGTTGTTTATCAAACCCAAATTTGCTTGGGCTCTTTAATGACCTTGACCTTGAAGGTTAAATTACTGAATTTTCTCAGATTTGTGCATTAAATGACCATAATTATATATTTATTGGTGTGTGTGTGTGTATATATATTTACAAACGTCATTGTTTGTATTTTTAGAAATTGCGTCATTGTTGCTATATTTAGAAATTGTGTCATTGTTGCTATTTTTAGAAATTGCGTCATTGTTGCTATTTTTAGAAATTGCGTCATTGTTGCTATTTTTAGAAATTGTGTCATTGTTGCTATTTTTAGAAATTGCGTCATTGTTTCTATTTTTAGAAATTGCGAAATTGCGTCATTGTTGCTATTTTTAGAAATTACGTCATTGTTGCTATTTTTAGCTCACCTGTCACAAAGTGACAGGGTTAGCTTTTGTGATCGCTTTTCGTCCGTGCGTCCGTCTGTCCGTAAACTTTTACTTTAAATCACATCTCCTCATAAACCACTAAGCCAATTTCATCCAAACTTCACAGGAATGTTCCTTTGGTGGTCACCTTTAAAAATTGTTCAAAGAATTTAATTCCATGCAGAACTCTGGTTGCCATGGCAACCGAAAGAAAAAACTTTAAATATCTTTTTTTCAAAAAACCATAAGAGCTAGAGCTTAGATATTTGGCATGAAACATCTTCTAGTGAGTGTCTACCAAGTTTGTTCAAATAAAAGCCCTGGGGTCAAAATTGGCCCCGCCCCGGGGGGTCATTGATTTTCCCTATATACATTTAGTAAAAACTTAAAAAATCTTCTTTTAAAGAACCAAAAGAGCTACAGCTAAGATATTTAGCATGAAACATGTTCTAATGGTTGTCTACCAAGTTTGTTCAAATGAAAGCCCTGGGGTCAAAATTGGCCCCGCCCCGGGGGGTCATTGATTTTCCCTATATGCATATAGTAAAAACTTAAAAAATCTTCTTTTAGAGAACTTAAAGAGCTATGGCTAAGATATTTAGTATAAAACATGTTCTAATAGGTGTCTACCAAGTTTGTTCAAATAAAAGCCCTGGGGTCAAAATTGGCCCCGCCCCGGGGGGTCATTGATTTTCCCTATATGCATATAGTAAAAACTTAAAAAATCTTCTTTTAGAGAACTTAAAGAGCTATGGCTAAGATATTTAGCATCAAACATGTTCTAATAGGTGTCTACCAAGTTTGTTCAAATAAAAGCCCTGGGGTCAAAATTGGCCCCGCCCCAGGGGGGTCATTGATTTTCCCTATATGCATATACAGTGAAATTTGAGAAAACCGGACGCTGAGAAAATCGGAACTCTCTAAATACCGGACGAATAATTCAGTCCCAAATTTTCCCTTCTTTAAACTATTGTATTAAACATTGACAATACCGGAATCTGTAAAAACCGAATACCGGACGGTTGATTGGGGACTACAAAGTCAATTATATAGACAATTACCCTGACAATACCGGACGCCGAATGTGTGAAAAACTTTGTGTACTTATCAATTGGTTTGTCTAATACGCTAACTGAGCGGTAACGGAACAATAATTGTCTGATTTGTTTATACTGTCTCTTTTCTCAGTTTGATTTATTGTAAGGTGTAGATGTTACTGTTTTATATAAATGCCAAAATGCACGAATATTGATCAGTTAAAATTAGTATGAATAAAAAAATAGAGTAATTTTTCTATTGTGTTTCGCAACGGAAACGAAATTTATCGGCGCTAAGTTCTATTCCATGGCCGAAAATAATTCGACGAGAGCTGTCTACATGTGACAAAGTTTAGATTAATTAAAGACAGTGAAACTTTGCCGAAAACTACTTTAAAAATCTGACCAATATGTTATTATTATAAACAAATAAAGTAAACTAATATTCGTTAAAATCATTACCCATTACCCAAATGTAAACATATGCGGATGTACTCGGACTTGAATCGTTATGAGGTCACTATTGTTCATTTATATCCAAACTTTTATGTCTTTATATGCAAAAATGGGACAAAAACAATTAAAACATATTTTTTGTTGTATTCTTATCATTTCTTTATTTAGCAATATACGTATACATGATCTTGAAATGCAAATATACAGCATCCTTAGTAAGTCATTGCTCGGTTATAATATAAGATCCTGAACAGCTGAAGGGGACATTGAGAATACCGGACCGCTGAGAAAACCGGACAAAACCCTCAGTCCGAAAGCCGTCCGGTTTTCTCAACTTTCACTGTAGTAAAAACTTAAAAAATCTTCTTTTAAAGAACCAAATGAGCTAGAGCTAAGATTTTTAGCATGAAACATGTTCTAATAGGTGTCTACCAAGTTTGTTCAAATAAAAGCCCTGGGGTCAAAATTGGCCCCACCCCAGTGGGTCATTGATTTTCCCTATATGCATATTAGTAAAAACTTAAAAAAATCTTCTTTTAAAGAACCAAAGAGTTAAAGCTAAGATATTTAGCATGAAACATGTTCTAATAAGTGTCTACCAAGTTTGTTCAAATAAAAAGCCCTGGGGTCAAAATTGGCCCGCCCGGGGGATCATTGATTTTCCCTATATGCATTATAGTAAAAAACTTAAAAAATCTTCTTTTAAAGAACTCAAAGAGCTATTGGAGTTAAGATATTAGCATCAAACATGTTCTAATAGGTGTCTCTACCAAGTTTGTTCAAATAAAAGCCCTGGGGATCAAAATTTGGCACCGCCCGGGGGTCATTGATTTTCCTTATATGTGTATAGCAAAAACTTAAAAAATCTTCTTTGAAAAAACCCAAATAGCTAGAGTTAAGATATTAAGCATGAAACATCTTTTAGTGAGTGTCTACAAAGTTTGTTCAAAAATAAAAGCCCTGGGGTCAAAACTGGCCCGGCCCCAGGGGTGTCAATTGTTTTTAACTATATGTGTATAGTAAAAACTTAAAAAAAATCTTCTTTCAAAAAGCCCAATGAGCTAGAGCTTAGATGTTTAGCATGAAACATCTTCTTATGGGTGTCTACCGAGTTTGTGGGAATAAAAGCTCTTGGGTTAAATTGGCCCTGCAACGTTTAGGGGCCTATATACAGGTGAGCGACCTCAAGAAATTGCGTCATTGTTTCTATTTTTAGAAATTGCGTCATTGTTGCTATTTTTAGAAATTGCGTCATTGTTGCTATTTTTAGAAGTTGCGTCGTTGCTATTTTTAGAAATTGCGTCATAGTTTCTATTTTTAGAAGTTGCGTCATAGTTTCTATTTTTAGAAGTTGCGTCATTGTTTCTATTTTTAGAAATTGCGTCATTGTTGCTATTTTTAGAAATTGCGTCATAGTTTCTATTTTCAGAAATTGCGTCATTGTTGCTATTTTTAGAAGTTGCGTCATTGTTGCTATTTTTAGAAGTTGCGTCATTGTTGCTATTTTTAGAAGTTGCGTCATTGTTTCTATTTTTAGAAGTTGCGTCATTGTTGCTATTTTTAGAAATTGCGTCATTGTTTCTATTTTTAGAAGTTGCGTCATTGTTGCTATTTTTAGAAGTTGCGTCATTGTTTCTATTTTTAGAAATTGCGTCATTGTTGCTATTTTTAGAAATTGCGTCATTGTTTCTATTTTTAGAAATTGCGTCATTGTTGTTATTTTTTTTTGAATTGCGTCATTGTTGCTATTTTAGAAATTGCGTCATTGTTGCTATTTATAGAAGTTGTGTCATTGTTGCTATTTTTAGAAATTGCGTCATTGTTGCTATTTTTAGAAATTGCGTCATTGTTTCTATTTTTAGAAATTGCGTAATTGTTTCTATTTTAGAAATTTCGTCATGTTGCTATTTTTAGAAATTGCGTAATGTTTCTATTCATATATATATACAAAATATATAAACAAAACTAATGTGACAAGACAGACCAACTAAATTTATAAAAAGGAAACATTAAGATATGTTCAAGAAATGTTTGCGTTTAGAAAAAGTAAAAAGTCGAGCGTTGCCCCCGCCCGGCGGTGGCTCTTGTTCATTACAGTTGCACAGTTGCAGTTACATTCAAGAACTTATAAAATCCTCCTTCATACATAAAAAGATTACTTGCAAATCCAAACCCGACAGTTATACACACGCACGCGTGCGCACGCACCCACACACACACACACATATATAAACGATTGACCGATTATTCAATATTCTTGAAACTTAAAATTCTCTTGTTTCGTTCCGTTTCGCAAAGTACCTGTGTGGGTATTGGTACTTTGCGAAATGGAACGAAACGAGAGAGGTTCAAGAGCTAATTTTGTTATACATCTATAAGTATTATGTAATTCTAGATGCCGACAATAAGAATTAAAATATAAATAGACAGAGAATCATATTTATCTCTAGACAAAAAGTCGACTTTCGGATCCTCGCATGGCAATTATACAGTACAACCATAAATGATTATTCAATATTTAAGAAAAGATAAGATTTATTTGAAGTCGGCAGCAATGTGCGGCTCTATTGCATGTCGAGGCATCTTATGAAGGTACATGTTTCTATCATGATACGTAGATATGTTTATAGTAACATTATGTTGTACCAGTAATTTCGGATTATGGCTTTGTTTTAAAGCTGTTGTCAATTGCTTAAAAAATCAACAATGAGTTACCAATCCAGGGTCGAATTGTATTGTGCACGCAAGCATAAACGAACATATGATATGAATGCCTGAAATATTTCATGTAAAAATACATTAAATGTTCTCGTTCCGTTCCGTTATGCAAAGTACCAATACCTGTTTGGGTATTGGTACTTTGCGAAAAGGAACGAAACGAGATTGGTCACATAGGTATTATGTGATTCTAGGTGCTGATACGATAGACTAAGAAAGAAAATAAATATAATCAAATTTCAGCACAAGCAGTTACATACAAAGAAATACATGAAAAGTATCCCCTTCACACGAACACACAAATTCGCCTGTAATCTTCAGACATAAAAAGACAAGTTTCCTATAATCTTATAACATACATGTAGAAAGGCAACTTGCAGGTCCAGACCTGGCAGTTATAACTACATATATAAAACCATAAATGATTATTCAATATTTCTGGCAGTATTGCATGTTGAGCTTATGTATAAAGGTGCATGGATCTATGAAAGTATGAGAGTATGTACATTATTCATACATAGGGAGTCATTTGCGCAGTGGGTAGCAGGTTGGGATACAATAACAGCGATCTGGGTTCGATTCCGGCCACAGCTGACATCACGACTAGTGCATTCAGGGCTCGGTGAAATACTTAAATGTGTATTGTTTCCAGCTGTATCGGCCTTGACTGGATGTTGGGGAGGTATATGACGCCTTCCTTGGGCATGACAGGAATAAGTTGTTCCGTCCATTCCAAGCGGGGATGTTCGCTGACTAGCCACATTAAATAAGAAACTGTGCCTTAACTTTTAGTAAAGTGTTACATGGTACCAGTAAGTTATGGACTTGATGAGCTGTCGCAGATTACTTGAAACATATTGACTTGCAAGTCCTTGCGATCATTATTGTACATGCAAGCATAAACGATTATTAGATATGAATTCATGAAAAACAGTTCATGTAAATGAAATATTTTTTCTTGTTTCGTTCTGTTTCGCAAAGTACCAATACCTGTGTTGGTATTGGTACTTTGCGTAACAAAATGAAACTAGGCGAATTTATTATCATTTCTTAATGTGCTATGTTAAGTACTGTTTTCAAGGTTTTATATATATCCGGACCGGTACATCATAAATAATAAAATTGCTCTCTGGTTCATATACATGTACAAATGTGCTCGTTAACAGATGTATGCATTTATAATTATTCAATGTTATGCTTTAAGCTACAAATGAAAGATAGGATTTTATTCCTTTTCACCGATATATCTGTAACCCCTTTTAATTTTTGTTTCGTTCCGTTTCGCAAAATACCAAAACCAGTGTGGGTAATGGTACTTTGCGTAACGTAACGGAACAAGACTAAAATTTAATATTTTGTGTATGGTGAGTTCCACTGGACATTATACATCATTCGACTGTAATTATACAGAGTTCATATTATTTACCATTATGATTATATTAATTTTCCAAATTTGAACTTGAATTCTTAATTTCCCCTATATGGTGCCCCTCGTTCTGTTCCGTTTCGCAAAGTACCAATAGCCCATTAAGATATCTAAGATTTATAACTGGCCTAAATTTAACATTAGGCGTAGCAACAATGAAATAAACTCGTTACACTGGTGAGAAGATTGCAAAACGGCACCTTCTTTAATAAGAGATTCAACTTCATCATTAACAATTTTCAACTGTTCACCTTCATAAGGAATTTCTTTAGGTATTTTATTCTGAAAAGGTTTCTTTACAAACCCGGGTGTAGATTTTCCAAGGTTTTTGGCTCAAAAACCTTGGAAAAAAACCTCGGAGTATTGGAACAAGAAAATGCAAAACTTTGCTATTAAAAAAAACTTGGAAAAATAGGGAGAGGGTGAAAAACCTTGTAAAAAATTTCCGAGTTTTTATTAAAAAAAACCTCGTAAAAAGTATGACCTCGGAGTATTGGAACGATTTCCAAGGATTTCAGAATAAAAACCTCGTAAAATAATTTCCGAGGATTTTTTTTTAGAAAACCTTGGAAAATGAGTGACCTCGGAGTATTGGAACGATTTCCAAGGATTTTTAAAGTGTTTCCGTGGTTTTTTTTTCCAAGGTTTTTAAATGAAAACCTCGGAAAGTTTCTCACAACTGGGAATACTGTTATATTTTCGAGGATTCTTACTTAAGGGCATCAGAGAATTTTCCAAGGTTTATTTGAGCAAAAACCTTGGAAATTTCTAGAATATCCATGGAAAATAAGAAAATATAACATCCAATGAAATGTTCTGAAAAGAGCAATTATATTGTCCTTTTAAGGAATTAAGAAAATTCTTTATAATAATACAGAGCAAAAAATGATCACATGACTCACTGAAACATTTAATGTCAGTGTGAAGTAAATAGTAATGCACTACAAATGAAAAGTTAAGTTAGTTATAGTCTTTAATGGTAAATATTACAATCAATGTTCAGTTATAATTTTTTGGTAACCGGCTATATTTTAATGTATTCAAATATCTATCTTTTGAATTCCTGTTCACTCTCCATGATTTTTAAAGTGTCCCTTAGTTTTTCCCTCACCATCACAGGGGTCACATGTGGAAAATGCTCCAGGATACAATTCCTGAAATAAATTAAGTAAATATTTAATAAAGTACAGCCATTGAAAGAAGTTAGAAAAACAATTATATAAAATCACCACTAGGCGCTTCCCTCTCCATGTGGTCAGGATCAAAGACTTCAAACTACTTGCCTTACAACATTGTATTTTTGACTCCTGAAGCCAGGATGGGCTTCTTCCCTCTGAGGGAGCTATCCAGCCCAGGATTAAGGAACACCTGTGGTTATACTCAGGACAGTTCAGTATGTGTAGGCAATCAGAATTGCATCATTTAATTTCTTTTTTATTAATCAAAAAAAAAAATGATACGTTCCTTAAACGTTTCCATAGACAAAAATATCAGTTCACTGTTGATATATATTGTTTAAAAAAATCAGCACTTTTGTGAAAAGAAATACATCTTTTGAGTGATCCAAAACTACTTGAATGACAAGTTGTTTAAGACCTTTGCTTAAAATGAAAGGCTTTAATATTTTCAAAAATGACCTTTTCTGTAGTTACTTTTAAATGTTTGTCTACTGTTTTGAAATAGTGAATTTAATTTTTTTCATGTTGATTTCTATTTTTTCTTCATCAGTACTTTAAGTGTTAGGATTTCAAGAAAAACTTTGGTAAGCAGTGTGACAATTCTGCGATGTTAAGAAAAGAAACGATGTCTGTTACTATTATTTTAGATTATGTCATACTGGATGTTACAACCTAAAGCACTCCAAAAATATTGCAAAAAATAACGCTTTTCATAAGGTGATTCCGATTGCCTACACTAATTGTATCTGTCTGCTCAAAGTGACATCTGCATCAATAAAGCTGGAGAGTCATCATGTAACATTAACAGCATTTCCAACAAAGTATCAATAAAAAAATCAGTTCCAGAAAACCTTCATTCATTCAAATTTCAAATTGAAACTTTCAAAACCTAGTTTTAAAACAAAAAACATACTGTAGTATTATTCCTTGAAGCCTTTCCTGGTCTACAGTTGGCTTCCTTAATCACTTGACTTTGAAGGTGCCAATGCCAATGACATTCCAGTATATTCCTCTGCTTTATACTATGATAAAACACAGCAAAGCTGGATAGTTTGGAACAGTCCTGCAAACTTGCTTACAAGCTGACTCTGTAATTAAAAATTTGTAGATTCAAATAATAGATGAAAGATGAAAGTTTATAAATAATGTCATCATAGTTTAATGCACTCATCTTGTTCAATACAATCATATACAAACATAGCATTTATACTCATAAAATATCCTCTAAACAATTGTATTTAAACTAGCTTACATTTAGGTTAAAAATATAGATCTAAAATAGTTTGTATTTAATACTTATTTGAAAAAAAAAAACAACAACAGATTTTATGCATAAATGTATCTAAAATTATTTACCTGAACATTTTAACTATCTTGTTTCTTTTGTTTATCTTCCTGTCCCAGGTCATTGATCTTTAGGTTCAATTACATCAACCAAACATTTCCTGAATCTTGTCACACTTAGATAAATGTTTTCTTTGAAAATTCCAAAATATGCTCTCTAACATTAATAAAACAAGATATCTCCATAATTGCTTTAAATAAATCCAGGTTTGCACTATTTCCAACTATAACCACTTGACCCATTAATGTCTGAGATTCAAATTTTTCAACAGTATAACTGAAGGGGCAATCATAATGTGAAACAGGGGTGATCCCAAAATATCAAAGCCATCATCATTTTTTTTGGACATTTATTGAAGGTACAAATATATCAAATGATAAATAAAAGTAAAACTTGAAAATTATAATAAGTTCTTGAAAGAGAATCACAGTTGCAGTGTCATTTTAGACTGTTTTGGATTGTATAAAACCCAGACTCCCCCTGAATAATCACATGGAACAATCTGGTCTATCCCAGAATGCTCAATGAGAAGATTGATCATGCATAGATAAAGGAACCACCTGGGGTGCCATTAGTTTTATCTGATCAGTGTGTTATATTCTGTGTGTGAAATCTTAGTGGATGCAGTATTTATTTATCCTAATTATAAGAAATTAACAAGCATACTGGTTATTATATTTCAGACATTCAATTGTACATAATTATATTTAAAGGACAATTAATAACTATTTATGTTTATTGTACACATAATTAATGGCAGAGTAAATTGTAATCTGAATGTATGTCACAGACTTGCTTAGTAGAATATACTATTTTATATGGCATAAAACATATATTAAAGATTAATAGCATTCTTATTTCAGTGTTGCTTACAGGCTGTCAAGAACCCTAAGTTAAGTCTATATATAGAAAGAAACTGCAGGAAAAATACTGATGTATTTGGAAACTAATAGACATAAACACTGATTATTTCTTTTTCTATAGTTATAAGTTTTGCTCTTTTATCTATTCTTAAAAATGGAGAAGATATCTAGTAACAATAATTATAAAATAATAAAAAAAATATGAAAATAAAAAAAAAAATTTTCAAGTCTTTCTGATCATCAGTTATTTGAATAATCTTTATCTTATTTTTGATTAGTTACAATACCTTTATAGCCATTAATAAAAGGTATTTTATGGCAACAAGGAATTTACATTGTATTTAACTTTTCCATGTTTTCACACTTAAATTTTTTTAATTGATTCCTCCCAAAAAATGGCTTACAAATTTATTGAAAAGGAAGTTGGCCATTGACAATGTCCATACTAAAAATTGATTCCCTGGACCAAATCTCTCCTTTCCATGCTGTTGGACAATTGTTTGCTCTGACCATGGATTAAAAAATATCCATTGGCAATCTACAGTCGGGTTGTTATCTTAGTTTGCTTTAACTGTTGATTATTGCTTTTGATGCCCATTATAAGTTAAATCATGATTATGTCTTAACATTTTCCGAGATGAAATTTAGTTAAGTTCAATTATCCGAGGTCATTTCCAAGCTAAATATTGGCAAAGTGTTTCCAACAAATTTTACGTAAATTTTCTAAGTTCTTTTCCGAGCAAAAAAATGACAAAGTTCTAAGCTTTTTCCGAGCTGATTTTTGGCAGAGTGTTTAATTCTGAGGTAGTTTCCAAGGTTTTCTTTATTTCCAAGGATTTTTATACAAAAACCTTGGATAAAGTTTTCAAGGTTTTAAAAAAAACCTCGGAATTAAAAAAAAACCTTGTAAAACTGGTTTATTTCCAAGGTTTTTGAAGCAGTTTCCATGGTTTTTTTCATAAACCTCGGAAAATCTACACCCGGGAAATTAATTTTATAACCAGAAACTACTCCTAGAATCCAAGGATCATTTGTATATTTTTGCCATTGGTCTAAATGTAATTTTATTTTTCCAACTGAACTTACCTTATTTAAGCCTGATCGTATGGGGCTGTAGCCGTTGCAGTAGGTACAGATCTCCTAAAAGGTCTGGATCTTGGCATATTCCTATTACATTGTATACTGACTGGCTGAGTTCTAGATATGTACCTAGATGAAAAGCTTTTCCTAGAAAAACGACCTCTGCCTCTAAAATTGCTCCCATATTATCCATATAAAGGACTTTGTTGACTGAAGGTATTCCCTAAAGACAATGTACTCTCACAATTCTTTACCTCTTTACTTATGTCATCCCCAAAAAGTTTAGTTGTAACAGGCATGGAGGTTTGAGAAAGACTGGCATACTTCTTTTTAAGCAATGGCCGAATAAAATATCTTCTCCGAAGAGAAAGATTATACTGTATTTGTCCTAGGACAGTGAATAAGTCACACATTACGTTCTTAGCGTCTGGAGATATATTACCCTTAATCAATTCTGCTAATTTAATTACTGTGCCAAAACCGGTAGCTACTAGATTTTGAATGTTAACCAACATTTTATCATTCAAATGAGATTTTTTGTCCAAAATTTTCCAGATTTCTTGATTGACTAAAGGTAAGCTAGCCATTTCGCAGTTCTCAGCCACCTTATACTCATTTGTAAGGGGATCTGTATCGCAAAAAGCTGTACAAGAAGTATTTATCAGCTCAGCCAACTTAGTAGAAACAGCTTTGCCTTTTAAAGGAACCTTCAATTTTGGCATAGCCAAATCAATTTCATCCGAAGATAAAAAATTGTTATTTGGTCACTTTTAATCGAATCATCATCAAAAAGAGCCTTAGAAAACCCTTTAGAAAGGAAATCACAACTATGTGTCTGAATAGACTGAACACCAGCATGTTCGTAATTAACAGAATTTTGCTTGTTCTTGCTATTATTGGCTGTAACTTTGTTATTTTTGAATGGATTGTCTTCAAACTTGAACATAATAATCTTCAAGGATAACCCTTAAAAATAACCAGACAGACCTTGACCTTCACTCATTAATGACCTTTACTTTGAAGGTCAAATGATTGAAATTTTCATTATTTTGGCTGTAACTGGCTGTAACTTTGCTACTATTGAAGGGATCAACTTCATATTATAACAGAACATTCTTAAGGACAAGTCCTTGTTGTTTATCAAACCCAAATTGACTTGGGCTTTTTAATGACCTTGACCTTGAAGGTTAAATTACTTAATTTTCTCAGATTTGTGCATTAAATGACCATATATATTTATTGCGTGTGTGTGTGTGTGTATATATATATATATATATATATATATATATATATATATATATATATATATCTATCATCATCATCAACAACTACATTGTGCTTTTCTATTTATAGAATTGCGTGTTTATTTATATATATATATATAACGCAAATGATGTCACGTCAAAGTGTTTTTACACTAGTGTAATATCATTTTTAGCTCACCTGAGCACAACATGCTCATGTTGAGCTATTATGATCCCCCACCGTCCGTCGTCAACTATTTCTTTAAATGTTACATCTCCTCAAAAACCAATGACTGCACAGTAACCAAACTTTACAGGAATAATCCTTGGCTGGTCCCCTGCCAAACTTGTTCAAATGGTTCCAGTCTGTTGCATAAGTAGGTCACGGGGCTAGAAAAGGAGTTTTAAAAATGCAAACTTAAGAAATCTTCTTGTTAAAAAGTACAAGGCCTAGAACTTTGATATTTGGTATATTATATCACCTAAAGGTCCTCTACCAAAGTTATTCAAATTATAGCCCTGGGGTCAAAATTGGCCCCACCCCAGGGGGTCATAAGTTTTCCTTATATGTATATAGTAAAAACTTTAAAAAATCCTCCTGTCTGAAGGTACAAGTCTTAGAGCTTAGATATTTGGTATGTAATATCACCTATAGGTCCTCTATCAAAGTTTTTCAAATTATAGCCCTTGGGTCAAGATTGGCTCCGCCCCAGGGGGTCATATGTTTCCCTTATATCTACAGTCAAACTTGTATTAAGCGACCGCGCAAGGGAAACACCCAAAATGGTCGCTTAATGAAACGGTCTCTTAAGACAAAACATGATAAAAAGTCAAAATTTATACATGACATCTTTCTTTTGAATGTTTTTCAACTAAATTTATATAAATGTTTAATAATATAAACGCTCCGATAATGTAAATGAATGCTTATGTAAAAAATAACTTTCTGATATTTAATGACAAATTAGTTTTGATCCATTATGTACATGTTTGACATTTTTCCAGAATTTTTAAACTTCTCTGTTGTATTTCTTTGTGACTCCAACACAAAAACGCTGATAAGTGAAGCTTTTTCTTGTTGTGCATTTTTCATTTGAAATAAACAAACTACATCTGATTGTAACGATTAATTTAATTGCTGATCAAGTTTAAGGTCAATTCAATGCAGTCTAAATATCAACAGATAAGCGTATACACCATCTTTCACAAAGTCACATGTTGAGTTTTTTTGTCGCTTTTCGTCCGGCCGGCGTCAGTCCATCCGTAAAACTTTCTTTAAACAACATGTCCTCATAAACGGCTAAGCCAATTTCATCCAAACTTCACAGGAATGTTCCTTTGGTAGTCAACTTTAAATTTTTTTCAAAGAATTTAATTCCAAGCAGAACTCTTGTTGCCATGGCAACCAAAAGAAAAAACTTAAAATATCTTCTTTTAGAAAACCGAAAGAGCTAGAGCTTAAATATTTGGCATGAAACATCATCTAGTCAGTGTCTACCAAGTTTGTTCAAATAAATGCCCTGGGGTCAAAATTGGCACCGCCCCGGAGGGTCATTGATTTTCCTTATTTGTATATAGTAAAAACTTAAAAAATCTTCTTTTAAAAACCTAAAATAGCTAGAGCTTAGATATTAAGCATGAAACATCTTCTAGTGGGTGTCTACACAGTTTGTTCAAATAAAAGCCCTGGGGTCAAAATTGGCCCCGCCCCAGGGGGTCATTGTTTTCCCCTTTATGTGTATATAGTAAAAAACTTAAACAATCTTCTTTTAGAAAGCCCAAATAGCTAGAGCTTAGATATTAAGCATGAAACATCTTCTAGTGGGTGTCTACCAAGTTTGTTCAAATAAAAGCCCTAAAGTCAAAATTGGCCCGTAAATAAGACCAACAGTAATTTTTCAATGACGTGCCTAGCGCTTTAACGCTATGTTTATATATATAGTGCAAATGACGTCACATCGTAATATCGTTTTTAGTCCCCTACCGGTTTACCGGAGGGGACTTTAGGTTTACCCTCCGTCCGTCTGTCTGTCTGTCTGTCCGTCTGTCTGTCAGTCCGTCCGTCCACAAAACTGGATCCCGCGATAACTTCAAAAGTACTGAATATTTTATGAAACTTGATATATGGATAGATGGCAGTATGGAGATTATGCACGTCTTTTTCTTTTCTTCCTATGTTGAAAATTCTGGTTGCTATGGCAACAAATAAGCTTAAAATATGGCAAATTTTACACATAAACTGGATCCAGTGATTTTAACGCAAAAAGTAATAGAAATATTTTTATGAAACTTGTAATATGGGTAGATGGCAGTCTGGAGATTATGCACGTCTTCTTTTTTTTCTTCCTATGTTGAAAATTCTGGTTGCTATGGCAACACATAGACTAAAAATATGGCAAATTTTACACATACACTGAATCCAGTGATAACTCAAAAAGTACTGGAAATATTTTTATGAAACTTGACATATGGGTAGATGGCAGTCTTGAGATTATGCATGTCTTATCTGTTCTCCCTATTTTGAAAAAATATTGGTTGCCTTGGCAACAAATAGGCTTAAAACATGGCAAATATAACATTATTTGTGATTAGTAAAAAAGAGCTGAAATTTTTTTATGAAATTTCATCTTTAATTCAAGAGTTATCTCCTCTTTAAGAATTTTGCTTTTAAAAATGTTATATTTTGGTAACAGGGATGTTTCAAATATAATCTTTAGAGTGTCCTTCAGTCCGTCTGTCTGTCTGTTCATAAAAACTGTTTCCTGTGATCACTTTTAAAGAACTTTTCCAACAAATTTACTTAAAATATAGAAAAATTGAAACATAAGTGAATGGCCAATATTATGGCCCTTCAGAATGTTGATGGGGTTCTAACCGGTAGGGGACTTATGGATTGCTTGCAATACTATGATAATTGCTTGTTATTAAATGGATTTATTTCACTCCTGCGCCACGGTTTATGTGATAAAGTATTATATGTTCTGTTTTGTATAATAAATGTTATTGATATATGATCGTCTTCATGTTCTTTGTTGATAAAATAACCAAGTTATCAGATAATGCAAATAATTATGATTATGAAAAGATAAACCTCAACTTAACCATATTAAGTATAAAATAGGTGTCTATATAGCACATGAAATGGTAAAAATGTATCCCAGTGCCAATTCCAATATTTCTCTTGCAAGGATTTCTATAAATATATCTGATAGTTTATCAAATATTAATAATAAAAAATAGGGGTCGAGTTGACTACAGGATGGGTTGACCACAGGACGAGTTGACCAAAAAAGTGACGAGTTGACCATAGGACGAGTTGACTCGAAATCATTCCGGTCAAACCCTTCCAGACAGAGTTATGGCCCTTGATTAGTTATGCAGTATATAGAGCAATATTGCTGCTGGATTGATTCAACAAGACTTTATGGCAACCATCAATACGGCAGGGAAATTGATTTTATGTAAATAAAGCCTTATTATTAAAGCCAGTTGTGTTAGTAATAACCTGTACTCAGCGGGGGATATAAATTCAATGAATTTGCTTGTTTATAATTATGAATTATAGACACAACATTTTTTAGTTCAGTACATGTACCTTCATGTATATCGAACTCAAATTAGACCTTGTGTTATTTATGTAAGGATTTGATTTATACTTGGACAAAACAAGACTTTCTACCAAACAAATATATAGAATAATTCAGATGTGACATTTAATTAACCTTGATCATCAAGGTCAAATTAATGAAATTCTCTTATTTTATCCTCTAGCAATGAGATTTGGCCCATGCGCACAGTTTTAGATGTAAAAATGAGTTTTAATATCATTACACCTATATATTGATGTAGTGACCTACTTTTGAACTTTTATATCAGCTGACTTTGATAATTTGACGAAGTGACCTACTTTATTTTCCTTTGATGTACAGCTATGAAATTTTGACCATGTACACATTTTCAGATGTAAAATTGAACTTTGATATCAGTTGACCTAGATAATTTTACAAAGTGACCTACTTTCTGGTTTTTTGATGTACAGCAATGAAATTTGGACTTTTTGGACAAAACAACAAGTGTGACTAGGCCTACCTATTAAAATTTAAAGAAATAAGGAATAACGAAAAAAGTCACTATAATTTATTTTCAAAGATTTGTTTAAAACTTTTATTTGTTATGTTGTTTTTTAGAAAGTCAAGCATTGCCCTGCCCTTGACAGAGTTACTGCCCTTGACTTAGTATAAATTTGCAATACTCAACTTTTGGTTCATACAGAATTTATTTTAGTTCGATTGTGTAGGAAGCTATAAGCTTATACACACACTTTCGAATTTGTTCCTGGAACCAACCAGTACTGACCAATGTGTGTAAAGTTTCTTGCTCAATGAAACAACGACTTGCCCCTACCAGGGTTTGAACTCATGGGGCTAGCGATCATTAGATTACTTTAACAGAATCCTTTAATGTCAGAATGGTATTTACTGCTCATTATATTGAAAAGTATTTATCACAAAATCTTCATATTTCACATATTGAATATGCCATATGTTGTTGATTTTTGGGATTACAATAATTCAAAAGCGAAGGTCACAGGTGCCTTAAATACATGAATGGTTATGCTCATTATCTTGTAAACTATCACACAGTCTTCATATTTAACATATATTGGGATCACTATGTCAAGGGTCTTAAATGTCGGAATGGTTACTGCTCATTATATTTAAAACTATTTATCACAAAGTCTTCATATTTTACATATTGAATAACCATATGTTGTAGATGACCCCTATAGATTTTGGGATTACTATAGATCAAAGGTCAAGGTCACAGCAGCCTTAAAGCTGCACGCCACCAGATGAGCGAAAATATTTCAATAAAATCAAACCTGAGAAAAATGTACTAAGATTTTAGGATTCAAAGTTCTAGTAATAGTTTACATGTTATTTGCGATTAATGACCGATTTTTCAGTATTTATAAATATTGCGTTACTAACGCAGTAAGGGCTATTTTTAGCTCACCTGTCACAAAGTGACAGGGTGAGCTTTTGTGATCGCTTTTCGTCCGGCGTCCGTCCGGCGTCCGTAAACTTTTACTTTAAATGACATCTCCTCATAAACCACTAAGCCAATTTCATCCAAACTTCACAGGAATGTTCCTTTGGTGGTCACCTTTTAAAAATTGTTCAAAGAATTTAATTCCATGCAGAACTCTGGTTGCTATGGCAACCAAAAGAAAAAACTTTAAATATCTTCTCTTAAAAAACCATAAGAGCTAGAGCTTAGATATTTGGCATGAAACATCTTCTAGTAAGTGTCTACCAAGTTTGTTCAAATAAAAGCCCTGGGGTCAAAATTGGCCCTGCCCCAGGGGGTCATTGATTTTCCCTATATGCATATAGTAAAAACTTAAAAAATCTTCTTTTAAAGAACCCAAAGAGTTAGAGCTAAGATATTTAGCATGAAACATGTTCTAATGAGTGTCTACCAAGTTTGTTCAAATAAAAGCCCTGGGGTCAAAATTGGCCCCGCCCCGAGGGTCATTGATTTTCCCTATATGCATATAGTAAAAACTTAAAAAATCTTCTTTTAAAGAACTCAAAGAGCTATGGCTAAGATATTGAGCATCAAACATGTTCTAATAGGTGTCTACCAAGTTTGTTCAAATAAAAGCCCTGGGGTCAAAATTGGCACTGCCCCGGGGGTCATTGATTTTCCTTATATGTGTATAGCAAAAACTTAAAATCTTCTTTGAAAAAACCCAAATAGCTAGAGTTTAGATATTAAGCATGAAACATCTTCTAGTAAGTGTCTACAAAGTTTGTTCAAATAAAAGCCCTGGGGTCAAAGCTGGCCCGGCCCCAGGGGTGTCATTGTTTTTAACTATATGTGTATAGTAAAAACTTTAAAAAAAATCTTCTTTTAAAAAGCCCAATGAGCTAGAGCTTAGATGTTTAGCATGTAACATCTTCTTATGGGTGTCTACCAAGTTTGTGCAAATAAAAGCCCTTGGGTTAAATTGGCCCTGCAACGATGGGGGGGGGGGCGGTGGTGGGGGCCTATATACAGGTGAGCGACCTCAGGGCCATCATGGCCCTCTTGTTGCATATGTTGTCCTCTTTTAAGTAATTTACGTGGATTGTAAGTGGCATTGATATTGTGTAAATTGCTTTTTTTTGTTATTTCACTGAATAATACTTTTAAACACATTTTCAAAATTTTCATAAAATTAGCATAAATCTGTAGGCGTGCCGCTTGAAATGTAAGAATGGTTTCCGCTTATTACCTTGAAAAATTTCCACAGTCTTTATATTTCACAAATTGATTAGTCATAATGGGGTCACTAGTTGAAAGGTCAAGGTCTTTATGTTTCACGTATTGATTGGTTATAACTAGTAGGTCATTATTTTTCTTTTATTCGGTATATGTAATTATTTAATCTTTACTGTAATCTGCTTAGGAAGTGAAGAACAAACTTACACAAATGAATGTGCAAAATAGATATACAGAAATCTACCAAAGCATTACAGATTCAATTATAGTGGTAGAAAATATTGGGATTTATGTACTTACAAAAAGGATTATACAAGATTTTTAATACTTTATTATAGGATCCCTGTAGCCTAGTGGTTATGTTCACCAATTGCAAATTATTTGCCCCTCACTCCCTAGCAAGAGAAAATAAAATCTTTTTACTTAACGAAGCTATGAAAGGTCTGTGGTTTTCTACTCATTTATCTGTTGTGTGGCAGGACATGTTAAGTCTTTTATCTAGACCACAATGAAGAAATGAAATCTGCCCTATGAAATTTACTCATGCAGTTTGACCTGCCTCTACTTCTAGCTGTCATCTTCAACTTTCATTATACTATCCTTAAAATTGATAATGGACAGTTAATATGAAAACTGGACAAGCCTTTTAAAAAAATCCAGCAAGATGGACATCAAAGATATTATGCAGTTTGTGTTAAGCATGTTAGCAAAGGTTCAAAAGAAACCTTTGCCTATTATTGGCTTATATACAAAAGAAATTAACAATTTCTTCATGTACATTTCAGGAAGGAGGAAAAGTGTGGGGCATTGAAGAAACAGATGAAAAGTAATGAGGATTTGACCACCATTACCCAGTTTTTGATTGATTTGAGTAATATCATTGAACAATGCTAAAGAAGTGAATAAGTGAGAGAATGTGGGTTTAGGAATTTTTAGCTCACATGTCACAAAGTGACAAGGTGAGCTTTTGTGATCGGCGTCAGTCCATCCGTAAACTTTTACTTTAAAAGACATCTTCTCATAAAACGTTAAGCCAATTTCATCCAAACTTCACAGGAATGTTTCTTTGGTGGTCACCTTTAAAAATTGTTCAAAGAATTAAACTCCATGCAGAACTCTGGTTGCCATGGCATTCGAAAGAAAAAAAATCTTCTTTTAAAAAACCCAAAGAGCTAGAGCTTAGATATTTATTTGGTGTGAAACATCTTCTGGTGAGTGTCTACCAAGTTTGTTCAAATAAAAGCCCTGGGGTCAAAATTGGTCCCACCCAAGGGGTCATTGATTTTCCCTATATGTTTATAGGAAAAACTTCAAAAATCTTGGAGCTAGAGCTTATATATTAATCATGAAACATCTTCTAATGGGTCTCTACCAAGTTTGATCAAATAAAAGCCATAGCTTAAAAATTGGCCCCGCACCAGAGGAATCATTGATTTTTGTATGTAGTAAAAACTGGCACCGCCCAAATAAACGGGTTTGATTTTCAGACCGTTCAGAGTCTAACGGCATTTTAAGTACAAGCAGGTAGTTAATCCATTTTTTGCTTTACCACGGCTGTACCCGAAGTCTTTGACCTTCTAAAGGTCAAATCAAAATGGCCACCATTGACCTTTACCATCTACTTTATAATTTATTATTTCTGTGTTCATAGCGTATTGTATGTCCATTCATCTACATAGAATTAAGTTTCCATTACTGGCTGATAATCAAACATGATTTAAACATTGACTACTATGGCTGCCATCTTTAATTTCAAAATGGACACCCTTTTTAACTTTTTGTGTCACCTTGAAAAAGGCAACAGGGGTTACTTTTGTCGTCGGCGTCCCCTTAAGCTTGATTGACTTCAAACTTAGTATGCATGCTTCTTATAATGACTCGAAGTGCAGTGCACAAGAACCGGTACTCTGCATTTCTTAATTTTTGAGTAATTGCCCTTTGTTAATTTCATACTTTATTTTTGTCCGGGCCATTTCTCCTAATGTATAAAAGCTATGGACTTGAAACTTCATAGGATGATAGAATTCATTAAGAAGAAGTGCAGTGCACAAGAACCGGTGCTCTGCACTTCTTATTTTTTGAGTTATTGCCCTTTGTTAATTTCATACTTTATTTTTGTCCGGGCCATTTCTCCTAATGTATAAAAGCTATGGACTTGAAACTTCATAGAATGATAGATCTCATTAAGAAGTGCAGTGCTCAAGAACTGGTACTCTGCATTTCTTATTTTTTGAGTTATTGCCCTTTGTTAATTTTCATACTTTATTTTTGTCCTGCTCATTTCTCCTTAACTATATTGTTCACAAGGTGACACATCAGACTCACGGAGTTCTAGTTTACAAATATAAGTAAAGTGCTTTAAAACAAATGGATCCTTCTGTAAGAAAAATTATCAAAAATGTAATAATGATATAAGCAACATGTCATGTAGAATTATACACAATGTGTAGGTATACTGTAAACTTTAATTGTTAATTACATCATTTCTTCAAACTATTACAGGTCATTCTTTATGGACAATTAATTATGCCCCCCTTCAAAGAAGTGGGGGTATAGTCACGTCTGGTAAATGATAGAGCTACCTCTTTAGGTATACGGTTAATCGCTCTATCCCTACTTCCGAGCTAGTGCATGTCGCTAAAATCTTATTTCATTAATAGAACTAATATCTTCTTGAAACGTATTTGTTTTTAATCTGAATCGCTGTATAGATGAAAATTGGAGGAAAAATACTTTGTTTTATGATGAAACAGTCCATTTCAACGCTGAATTCGCTAACACGGAAACGCCGCCACAACTACATTTCAAACACAAATATAACAACTTTACGTTTTTTGGAAACTTTAATCAAATAAACATGGCATAGCATTCTCCGAATTTCGATATTTGGTATAGAGTTTACAAAATAAATAAAAAATGAAAACAATTGACACTTGATTTCAGCGACCTGCACTAGCTCAGAAATAGTGATAGAGCGATTTACCGTATACCTCCGAAAGAGGTAGCTCTATCATTTACCAGGTGTGATATTGCTTTGCATTTGTCTGTTGGTCGGTCTGTATACCAAATGGTTTCCGAGTGTCAGCTAAAGAATGCTTAGGCTTAGGAACTTCAAACTTGGTATGGTGATTGTTCATGACCAGTAGATGATCCCTATTGGTTTAAGGGTCAAAGGTCAAGGTCACATTGACCTTGTAGCTAAAAACATTTTCCGACTGATAACTAAAGAACGCTTAGGCCTAGGAACTTCAAACTTGATGATGATTGTTCATGACCAGCAGATGACCCTAGTGATTTTCGGGTCAAGGGGTCAAAGGTCAAGGTCACATTGACCTTGTAGGTAAAAACAGTTTCCGACTGATAACTAAAACACGCTTAGGCCTAGGAACTTCAAACTTGGTATGATGATTGTTCATGACCAATAGATGACCCCTATTAATTTATGGGTCAAAGGTCAAGGTCACATTGAGTTTGTAGGTAAAAACGGTTTCCGATCAATAACTAAAGAACGCTTAGGCCTAGGAACTTCAAACTTGTTGTGATGATTGTTTATGACCAGCAGATTACCCCTATTGATTTTGGGGTCAAAGGTCAAGGTCACATTGACCTTGTAGGTAAAAATGGTTTCCGATCAATTACTGAAGAACGCTAAGGCCTAGGAACTTTAAACTTAATATGATGATTGTTCATGACCAGCAGATTTTGGGGCCTTCTAGGTAAAAACTTGGCTGTCATTAATGAGGCCTACATGATTTATAAAATTTATGCATATATTATTTGGTAAGATTTGAAATAACTTTGTCATAAAATTGCTGCATGTCACTATTACCTAGTGACTAGTCATGACGAGTAATTAACTCTTATTGATTTTTTGGTCACTAGGTCAAAAGTCAGTCATAATAACCTGATCACATGACTAATTGGCTGCCGATAGGGGGCATACATGTTTTACAAATATTCCTTGTTATTATTTATCTGAGATCCCAAATGTGTAATATTTAAACATGCACAAGTTAATTTACAATTAGATGTTTAAGTTGTAATTTTGATGAAATAACATTTGGAACACTAAATCATTTTATAACTTGATTGTCAAAAGTTAAGGTAAGTATGTTAATATTTCAAAAATTGCCTTCATCTTCAAAGGCCAATGACTATGTCTATGCAGGCCACATGTCGTTGCAACAACATCTGCCGAAAGACCTGGTTTAAAATATATAAAAAAACAGAATCCTTAAAAACGCTCAAAGCGGCAAAATTAGGCTCGGTTTGATTGAGCCTGTTCATGGACGGTACAGAAAATTGCAAGCTACTGTATAAACCCTCTAGCACCGGCCTAAGCAGAAATCATAATTTAAACGTGAAAATTGTGAAATTACAAACATTTTTTTATGCCACCGCAGTATCTATCTGCGATGGCATATGGCAATTCACCTCTGTGTGTCTGTGTGATATAGATTATATAGTGAACTTAAAAAATCTTCTTGTGAAAAACCAAGAATTTGATTCCATGCAGAAAGCTGGTTGCTAATGCAACCAAAAGGAATGATAAGGATTTTTCGAAGAAAAAAGCGGGATATAGAAAAAGCGGGATATAGAAATAGGCTCCGTCAGTCCGTCACACTTTCGTGTCCGGTCCATAACTTTGTCATTCATCAAAGGAAATTGAAATAACTTGGCACAAATGTTTCTGATAATAAGACAATGTGTCATGCGCAACAACCGGACCCCTACCTCCAGGTTCAAGGTAGCACTTGCTCATTGAAGGTCAACATTGTCTATTTGATGGTATATGTCGTGTCCGGTCCATATCTTTCTTATCTTTGAAGGGATTTTGTAAATACTGCCACAATTGTTCACAATAATGAGACTATGTGTCATGCACAACAACCTGTCACCTACCTCCAAGGTCAAGGTCACCCTTGAAGGTCAAAGATTAGCATAGTCTGTTATAAGGTATATTTTGTGTCCGGTCCATAACTTTTTCATAGATCAAAGGATTTTGAAAATACTTCGCACAAATAGTCACTATAATAAGACAATGTGTCATGCGCAACACCGGCATCCCTACTTCTAAGGTCAAGGTCTCTCTTAGAGGTCAAAAATTAACATAGTCTGTTACAGGGCATATTTTGTGTCTGATCTAGAACTTCTTCATAGTTCAAGGGATTTTGAAATAACTTGGCACAAATAGTCACAATAATAAAACAATATGTACAACACCTGCACCTCTACCTCAAAGGTCAAGGTCACACTTAGTGGTCAAAGGTTAACAGAGTCTGTTATATGGTTTATTTGTGTGTCCAGTCCATAACTTCTTCATAGATCAAGGGATTTTAAAAATACTTTGCACAAATAACCACAATAATAAGGCGATATGTCAGGCGCAAAACATGGGTCCCTACCTCCAAGGTCAAAGATTAACATAGTCTGTTATAGGGTATATTTTGTGTCCGATCTATAACTTCTTCATAGTTCAAAGGATTTTGAAAATACTTGGCACAAATAGTTACAATAATAAGACGATATGTCATGCACAACACTTGCACCTTTACCTCCAAGGTCAAGGTCACACTTAGAGGTCAAAGATTAACATGATAGATTTTTCAATTTCGTGTTACATTTTATTTCTTTTATAAATTTATTGTAGCATTTGCAGATCTAGCATTGATCATTATTTTGCACAGAAAGTCCTGAGATCCATACCTCAATCTTTTGAAATAGTACAATTTTATGCTTTATTTAAAACTTCCCTGAGGCAGGGGACGTTGGTAACTCTGTTACAAATTCTTGTTTGTATATGTCTGGCTTGATTATCTCCCTTTAATAAGATTGACTACCGTTTTGAACCAAATATCCTGGAAATTGGTCAATAAGGTTGAAATGATGATTTTTATATCAAGTTCGAATATGGATCACCTGGAGTCAAAAACTAGGTCACACAGGCTCAATATTGGAAAACCTTGTTTACACTCGAGGGGCTACTGTAACAGACAAAATATCCTGAAAATTGGTAAGAATTGTTGTTATGATGATTCCCAGATCAAGTTTGAATATGGGTCACTTGTGTTCAGAAACTAGGTCACACAGCCCTTATATGGAAAAACCTTGCTTACTCCTTAGAGGCTACTGTTGTGATCCAAATAACCTGAAAATTGGTCAGAAGGTTGTTTTGGTGATTTCGAGGTCAAGTTTAAATATGGGTCATCTGTGGTGAAAAACTAGGTCACAAAGCCCAAATGAAATGGGATTGATCCTTCATAATCAGGTGAGCGATATAAGGGCCATCATGGCCCTCTTGTTTAATATGATTTTGTGAATGACAAATTATTGACTGGATTCCCCACAAATGAACCTTTGCAAAGTTATCTTTCTTGATTGACATGACCCTGATCTTTGGGTTGTTCAATTGACTCTCAGGAACTACACGTCCTAGTACATGTTCTTGTGCAATTGACATTGACATAAAATATCCTTTCTCTTTGAAACCAAAACATTTTCATGGTATCTCTATTTGAAGATTAAGTAATATAATAAAGCATATTATTTCCTAATCCGTTATTAAGCTGTGAATTTGTGCTGAATTATTTCAAAATCCAACTTTTTTTAATTACACAATCTTAAACAATACAAAGTTTTTCAAGCACTTGCAAGTCTAAGTGTTAAGCTTTAAGCCATGATCTTTATTATGACTTGTCTCCATATGCCACACATTCATGCAATTTATTTCATAATCAATCCGAAAATGACAAATATGGACGGGATTAAAAACGGACAGACAGGGACAAGTTCTTACTGAAAGATTTGTGCGGATGCCTGTGATCTTCATTATTGTTTCTATCTCCAAATGCATCCTTTTTGCCTCCAATAACCACTGATTCTTCCTAGAGGTCGAATTAATCTGGACCCCAACTGGTAACTAGCTGGCACTTGACATGCTCGGATGAATAGACAGACGGACAGACATTTGAGCAGCCGCCCCCCACTTCAGGGCGATAAAAAAAACAATTGAAAAATCATCGCAAAAGTTTTAAAGAACATGTAATGTATTCTTAGAAGTATATAAATAACATCTAAAAAACAAATGCAAATATGACTCTCATTTATTTTTGTATAATTTGTGACCTTTTTGCACCATAAAGTTTGTAGTTTTAATGAATGCTTTTTAGCTCAACTATTCGATAAGAATAAGTAGAGCTATTGCAGTCACCCGAGCGTCGGCGTAACCACTTATGTTAAAGTTTTTGTAATAGTTCAAATATTTTCAAAGTCCATAGACATATGGCTTTGAAACTTTGCACACTTGTTCACCATCATGACCCCAACCTGTAGACAGGAGGAGGTAACTCTATCAAGCATTTTGACAGAATTATGCCCCTTTTTTGACTTAGAATTTACGTTAAAGTTTTTGTAATAGTTCAAATATTTTCAAATTCCATTGACATATTGCTTTGAAACTTTACACACTTGTTCACCATCATGACCTCAACCTGTAAACAGGAGGAGGTAACTCTATCAAGCATTTTGACAGAAGTATGCCCCTTTTTCGACTTAGAATTTACGTTAAAGTTTTTGTAATAGTTCAAATATTTTCAAAGTCCATTGACATATGGCTTTGAAACTTTGCACACACTTGTTCACCATCATGACCCCAACCTGTAAACAGGAGGAGGTAACTCTATCAAGCATTTTGACAGAATTATGCCCCTTTTTCGACTTAGAATTTACGTTAAAGTTTTTGTAATAGTTCAAATA
This sequence comes from Ruditapes philippinarum, assembly GCF_026571515.1. Taxonomy (NCBI): domain Eukaryota; kingdom Metazoa; phylum Mollusca; class Bivalvia; order Venerida; family Veneridae; genus Ruditapes; species Ruditapes philippinarum. Next base: position 169,472 of record NW_026853962.1, read on the forward strand.
TTTTCAAAGTCCATTGACATATGGCTTTGAAACTTTGCACACTTGTTCACCATCATGACCCCAACCTGTAAACAGGAGGAGGTAACTCTATTAAGCATTTTGACAGAATTATGCCCCTTTTTCGACTTAGAATTTACGTTAAAGTTTTTGTAATAGTTCAAATATTTTCAAAGTCCATTGACATATGGCTTTGAAACTTTGCACACTTGTTCACCATCATGACCCATACCTGTAAACAGGAGGAGGTAACTCTATCAAGCATTTTTTTTACTATCAAGCACTAAGAATAGTCGAGAGTTGCTGTCCTACCGACAGCTCTTGTTTAAGTCTGCGCTTGTCAGTCTTATTAAGTATGACTGCACTCATAATAAAAGAAAACAAGCCTATTAAAAAAGCCTTCTTGCGCTTGTTTACTTTAAAAATAATACAGTGTATAGAAACATAGGAAAGTGTCAGCAAGATGGCTGCCACAATAATTTTTATTTCATCTATTCTTCTCGTTCACATTTCAGCAGACTAAAATTAACAAAGCTTTAGATTAAAATGCCAAAAAATGTGTTAACCCTTTACCTCATGAGCATATTGTGAAAAATGGTCGTTTTCGATGAAATGCCTCCTGTTACAAGTTCAAACTGCTATGAAACTATGAAAAATGCTTCAATACTGATGAAACTTGGGACAAATGTTGACTGGACCATAGCCTCTGTAACAGCATGCTCAATCTTAAATTTCCTGTTACCATGGCAACGGGGGGACGTCTCAAAATTGCCAAAAATCACTATTTTGCATTGTTTTTTTTTCTATCAAAACTGATTTCAAAGTGCTGCAACTTCTCAATGGATTAAGATAGAGTAAAAGGCTTTTCAGCGTTGGTAACACGTTACCTTACGATCAACCTGAGGCCATTTTTAGCTTGTCACATGTCCAAAATTTCCTTGGCGATGAGGGGAGCTGCCACCCCCCTTAAAACCCCTCGAAACAGAAGGGGACACATCCCCCTTTTGGCATTCCCTTGATGTACTTTTTTGATATGGGGCGGCACCGAAAAAAGCGATCACTTTTAATCAACATTTCTCAAATGAAAAACAGTGTTTAGGGGCCTAAATAGGACATTTTTGCCACTGTTTGAGGCCTGAAAAGGGGGGGGGGGTGAAAAGCCATCAAAACACGTCTATATGAAGTAAAGGGTTAATATCTCGCCCATGGAAGGATTAAATAAACAAACAAAAAATTCTATGGTGGCTATTGATTTTTAAAGGTCAAGCTGTGGTAGAGCAAAAAATGAATTCATCGTACTTTAAATAGGTAAGTAAGCCCAACTACCTGCTTGTACTAAAAAATGCTGTTAGGATGAACATTTTCCCAAAATCAAACCAGTCTAAAGGGGGTTATTGATTTTTAGCTCACCTGAGCATATGCTCAGGGTGAGCTATTAGGATCACTCTTCGTCCGTCGTCTGTCGTCCGTCATATGTCGTACGTCGTCCGTTGTCCGTTCACACTTTTCAAACGACATCTCCTCTGTAACCATAAGGCAGATCATAATGAAACTTCACAGGGATGTTCCTTGTGTGAAGCCTTAACAAAGTTGTTCAAAGAATTCCATTCCATGCAGAACTCTGGTTGCCATGGCAACCAAAAGAAAAAACTTTAAACATCTTCTTCTAAAAAACCCAAAGAGCTAGAGCTTAGATATTTGGCATGAAACATCTTCTAGTGAGTGTCTACCAAGTTTGTTCAAATAAAAGCCCTGGGGTCAAAATTGGCCCCGCCCCAGGGGGTCATTGATTTTCCCTATATGCATATAGTAAAAACTTAAAAAAATTTCTCTTAAAGAACCCAAAGAGCTAGACCTAAGATATTAAGCATGAAACATCTTCTAATGAGTGTCTACCAAGTTTGTTCAAATCAAAGCCCTGGGGTCAAAATTGGCCCCGCCCCAGGGGGTCATTGATTTTCCCTATATGCATATAGTAAAAACTTAAAAAAATCTTCTATTAAAGAACCCAAAGAGCTAGAGCTAAGATATTTGGCATGAAACATGTTCTAATGGATGTCTACCAAGTTTGTTCAAATAAAAGCCCTGGGGTCAAAATTGGCCCCGCCCCAGGGGGTCATTGATTTTCCCTATATACATATAGTAAAAACTTAAAAAAAATTATCTTAAAGAACCCAAAGAGCTAGAGCTAAGATATTAAGCATGAAACATCTTATAGTAAGTGTCTACCAAGTTTGTTCAAATAAAAGCCCTAGGGTCAAAATTGGCCCCGCCCCAGGGGGTCATTGATTTTCCCTATATGCATATAGTAAAAACTTAAAAAAATCTTCTTTTAAAGAACCCAAAGAGCTAGAGCTAAGATATTAAGCATGAAACATGTTCTAATGGATGTCTACCAAGTTTGTTCAAATAAAAGCCCTGGGGTCAAAATTGGCCCCGCCCCAGGGGGTCATTGATTTTCCCTATATGCATATAGTAAAAACTTAAATAATCTTCTTTTTAAGAACCAAAAGAGCTAGAGCTAAGATATTTGGCATGAAACATGTTCTAATGGATGTCTACCAAGTTTGTTCAAATAAAAGCCCTTGGGTCAAAATTGGCCCCGCCCCAGGGGGTCATTGATTTTCCCTATATACATATAGTAAAAACTTAAAAAAAATTCTCTTAAAGAACCCAAAGAGCTAGAGCTAAGATATTAAGCATGAAACATCTTCTAATGGGTGTCTAGCAAGTTTGTTCAAATAAAAGCCCTTGGGTCAAAATTGGCCCCGCCCCAGGGGGTCATTGATTTTCCCTATATGCATATAGTAAAAACTTAAAAAAATCTTCTATTAAAGAACCCAAAGAGCTAGAGCTAAGATATTTAGCATAGATATCTTCTAATGGGTGTCTACCAAGTTTGTTCAAATAAAAGCCCTGGGGTCAAAATTGGCCACGCCCTAGGGGGTCATTGATTTTCCCTATATTGTATATAATAATTAAAAACTTAAAAATCTTCTTTTAAAGAACCCAAAGAGCTAGAGCTAAGATATTTAGCATGAAACATGTTCTAATTGGTGTCTACCAAGTTTGTTCAAATAAAAGCCCTTGGGTTAAAATTGGCACTGCCAGGGGGAGGGGGGGGGGGCAAAAGTCATTGTTTTTCATTATTTGTGTATAGTAAAAACTTAACATCATGAAACATCTTCTAATGGGTGTCTTCCAAGTTTGTTCAAATAAAAGCCTATGTACAGGTGAGCGACCCCAGGGCCATCATGGCCCTCTTGTCCTTATATGTATATTGTGAAAACTTTAAAAAAAATCTTCTTTTAAACCCTAGGGTCTAAATTGCGGCCCCCACATTTCCCCTGCCCCCCCTTCTTCTTGGAACTGTTGTTTTCCCTTAGCAAAAGCAACTAGTAATGTTTTTACACATACACTATATTTCAGATACAAACATGTAGTTTGTGATATCAGTTTAAGATTTAGATTTTATATCTGCTTTTGTTTATAGTTTACCTTATTACTTGTTCCATGTTTTGGAGAGTTTCTTTATTCAGGTGAGCGATTTCAGGGCCATCATGGCCCTCTTGTTTCAAACATTGACCAGTTAGTTTACTGTCAATCCAATATTTTACCAATTACTGGTTAAAGATGAGAAAAAAATGTTATAAGAAACAACCTATCAGATAATTCTTATAATTATTGATTATTTTTAGCTCCACTTTTTTATGCCACCGCAGCATCTGCGATGCGGTGGCATATAGCGATTCACCTGTGTGTGTGTTTGTTTGTGTGTGTGTGTTATATAGATTATATAGTGAACTTAAAAAATCTTCTTGTGAAAAACCACTACTCCAATTTCAACCAAACTTGGCAGGATTGATCCTTGGGTGAAGGGCTTCCAAAGTTGTTGAAAGAATTTCATTCCATGCAGAAATCTGGTTGCCATGGCAACCAAAAGGAATTATAAGAATAAATTTAAAAAATCTTCTTGTAAAGACCCAAAAGGCCTTGAGCTTAGATATTTTGCATAAGGCATTGTCTGGTAGACCATTACCATAATTGTTCAAATAATAGCCCTGGGGTCAAAATCGGCCCCGCCCCAGGGGTCATTGATTTTCACTATATGTACATATAGTAAAAACTTAAAATACCTTCTTGTAAAGACCCAAAAGGCCTAGAGCTTAGATATTTTGCATAAGGCATTGTCTGGTAGACCTCTACCAAGATTATTCAAATTATAGCCCTGGGATCAGAATCGGCCCCGCCCCGGGGGTCATTGGTTTTCCTTATATGTATATAGGAAAAAAACTTAAACATGACTTGTAGTAAAAACTTTAAAAAAAATTCTTCTAGTAATTGACAAATGCTAGAGGTTAGATATTTTGCATGAAACATTATGAAATGAACTTCTAGCAAGATTGTTTAAATTATAGCAATGAGGTCAAAATTGCCTTTGCCCCCGGGGTCATTGATTTTCAATATAAACATATAGTAAAAAAATCAAAAAATCTTATTGTCTGAAGGTACAAGGATTAATGCTGTGGCATAGCATTTTTCTCTAATGCAATCTTGTTTTTTTTAAAAGTAGAGGTATTGTTACAGTCATATTGCCGTTGACGTTGTCGTCTGCAAACTTGTATGTTGATCATAACTTTTTAAGTTTTTGGTGTATTGTCTACATACTTGGCCACAACAACCCTTGAAACAATACAGTTTAGTAAAGCAGACTAACCTTGACCTTCATCCATCAATGGCATTGACCTTCAAATTTAAATGTCTAAATTTTGCTTGTTTTTTGCTGATTGATTATATATGTATATATACATTTTTGTTCTCTTTTTGTGTCGCCTCTACGGAGTAGTGGCGACATATAGGGATCACTTCTCCGTTGTCTGTCTGTCCATCCGTCCGTCACAAAACTTGTCCGGACTACTCCTCATAAACTACTGGTGCAATTTCATCCAAACTTTACAGGAATGATCAGTACCAAGTCTAGTTGTGCATATTGTCAGCATTTTCAGGTTCAATGATTTTTGTCAGAGTTATGGCCCTTTAATAATTTTTAATTTTAAAGTTTGTCCGGACTACTTCTCTTATACCACTAATGCAATTTCAATGAAACTTTACAGGATTGATATGTAGCTCAAGTCCTTGCGCATATTGCACATGTTTTCCGGTTGAATGATTTTTGGCCGAGTTATGGCCCTTTGATAAAAAGGTGTTTTTTTCTGTGTGTTGCCAGATACACAAAAGCTTGTCGGGACTACTCCTCATAAACTACTGGTGCAATTCCATCCAAACTTTACAGGAATGATCAGTACCAAGTCTAGTTGTGCATATTGTCAGCATTTTCCGGTTCAATGATTTTTGTCAGAGTTATGGCCCTTTAATAATTTTTTATTTTAAAGTTTGTCCGGACTACTTCTCTTATACCACTAATGCAATTTCAATGAAAGTTTACAGGATTGATCTGTAGCTCAAGTCCTTGTGCATATTGCACGGGTTTTCCGGTTGAATGATTTTTGGCCGAGTTATGGCCCTTTGATAAAAAGGTGTTTTTTTCTGTGTGTTGCCAGATACACAAAAGCTTGTCCGGACTACTCCTCATAAACTACTGGTGCAATTTCATTCAAACTTTACAGGAATGATCAGTACCAAGTCTAGTTGTGCATATTGTCAGCATTTTCCGGTTCAATGATTTTTGTCAGAGTTATGGCCCTTCAATAATTTTTATGCCCCCGCCATATAATGGCAAGGGCATATAGTGTTACCCTGTTCCGTCCTTCCGTCATCATCAGTTTCCGTTCATTATCTTAATAACCGTTGCACATATTGAACTCAAATTTGACATATAGATATGTCATGAGAAAATACAGGTCAAGTTCGAAATTGGTCATGGTTCGATGATTTTTTGCAGACATATTGCCCCTTTTACTTTGAAAATAATATGAAATTTTCAGTTTCCGTTCATTATCTCCCCAACGGTACAACACATTCAACTCAAACTTGACATATGGATATGTCATGAGAAAATACAGGTCAAGAGTAAATTTGGTCATGGTTCGATGATTTTTGGCAGAGTTATGCCCCTTTTGCTTTGAAAATAATATGAAATTTTCAGTTTCCGTTCATTAACTCCCCAATGGTACAACACATTAAACTCAAACTTGACATATGGATGCGTCAAAGAAATGCGCAGGTTAAGTTCAAATTTGGTCATGGTTTGATGATTTTTGGCAGAGTTATGCCCCTTTCACTTTGAAAATGATATGAAATTTTCAGTTTCCGTTCATTATCTCCCCAATGGTACTACACATTCAACTCAAATTTGACATATGGATATATTTTTGGAATGCACAGGCCAAGTTCGAATTTGGTCATGGTTCGATGATTTTTGGCAGAGTTATGCCCCTTTCACTTTGAAAATGATATGAAATTTACAGTTTCTGTTCATTATCAACCCAACAGTGTTACATATTCAACTCAAAATTGACATATGGATATGTCAAAGGAATGTGCAGATCAAGTTGGAATTTGGTCATGGTTCGATGATTTTTTGGCAGAGTTATGTTCCTTTCACTTTGAAAATAATATAGATACATCTTAGGAATAAGCAGTTTAAGTTGGAATTTGGTCGTTGTTCAATGATTTTGGACAAACTTATCTTTCCTGAATGTTGGAAAAATTTTGAACTTTCAGTTTCAGCACTCATACTTTTCTGGAAATGTATATAGCCATTATTTTGGCTACAAATATGCAATATGCTGTTTTCAAAAGGTTAAGACTGAATAATTTCAGTGCCTTGAACATTGTATAAAAATGGTTTGTGTTAACATTGAAAAGTTTTAAGGGCTTTGAACATAGAATGAAAAAAATAATTTGTGCAAACAAATTTGGAACTAAATATTATAACATTTGAAATTTTGGCTGCATGCGGGGGCATCCGTGGCATGATGACACATTTCTAGTTATTTTTAAAGTTTGTCCGGACTACTTCTCTTGTACCACTAATGCAATTTCAATGAAACTTTACAGGATTGATCTGTAGCTCAAGTCCTTGCGCATATTGCACAGGTTTTCTGGTTGAATGATTTTTGGCCGAGTTATGGCCCTTTGATAAAAAGGTGTTTTTTTCTGTGTGTTGCCAGATACGCAAAAGCTTGTCCGGACTACTCCTCATAAAGTACTGGTGCAATTTTATCCAAACTTTACAGGAATGATCAGTACCAAGTCTAGTTGTGCACTGTCTGTCTGTCTGTCCGTCTGTCACAAAATTTGTCCCAACATGAAATTGGCCATCATGAGGCGACACATGTGATTACTGATCGTTCTTGTTACATTATATACACGCCTATTAAATTTTGTGTGTAATTTTCATAATTTTGTAACTGGCTATAATATATGTACACACACACACACACACACAGTAGGCGACACATGTTTTTAATACCTCGTGATCATGATAAAGGCAATTAAAAGTAATTAATACCAATTAATACCAAATTAGAGGTGTTGTAACCCATTTGTTTGTCATGATAATATTGTTTATTTGCCATCTAATACTATCAAAAGAAAATAACTCATGAAATATGCAAATGTCAATAAATAACTGATGTTTACCTGGACGGTTTCAATTACAGTCTTGTTGATGTAGCTTGAATTGTAACAGTGTTATCTATTTATAGAATGATACTTGTACGTGTGTTTATTTTAGTAAATGACTACAAATAGATTTTGCTGTAAATTTTTTATATATATTAGAATTTGAACCTTATCTTAATAATATTGTTAATGATATTTCTAGAATCCAGTTAAGTGGATTCCGTTTGTCTTCGCATAATCTTGTAACTGAAACTGGATGATTTAATAATATAGAGAGAAATGAAAGATTGTGCTTATTTTGTAATCAGAAACAGATTGAATCTGAATATCATTTTTTTATTGATTTGTTCAAAATATAATAATATCAGAAAAGATTTACTTCCAAAATATTATACGAGGTATAGTCAAAAAGTTCCCGGACTCTTACGATAACTTTGTTATTTTGTGTATGTTTTTATAATGACATATATCACATTAAAATTTAGAGAAATCGCTGCATGAATATATAAGAGTCAATGATTTTCATAAATGTTACACATATTTAACAGCCCGATAAACTTACACACTATGTCACGTACGGAGCACTTCGCGACGTCAACAACGCTAACGACGTTCAGGTGACGTTCATATTCCAGAAACAACTTACCGTCACGTTCATACTTTTTCAAAATAGTCCCCATTGTGTTCAATACACTTCCTGTGCCGCTGTACCCACTTCCGGTAAATGTAAAGGTTACACAAAGTGCACTAGATGTGCACTACTAGTGCACTTCAAAGTGCACTAGTAGTGCACTTCATAAGTGCACTTTGTAGTGCACCAGACCTATTATATGTAGCAGTTACCTTTTATTTCAATGAATAGCAATTTGAATTTTACAAAAAGATAGATAAATATAGATATCTGTATAATAGTTTTTCATAATAGATTTGAAGTTGTGAATATTGGATTTTGTAAAATATGGCGTAAAATATTAGAACAATAATTTTTCAAAGTCATTAATTTTACTGATTTTAAAACTTAATTGTTAGAATAAGTAAATATAAATAATTATAACTTTAATGTTGATAAGTGCATAAATAAATAAAATTAATTGATATTTAATATAATTCTATTTTATTATAATCTGGTAATGAAATATGAAACATTGAAATGCTAATTTTTTGGAAGGTGGGGGTGCAAATTATACAAATTATAGTTTATACCAATTAGTATAAACTGTTATTATAAAATGCAAAAATATTTCATTTTTCTTTTTTGTACTACTTGTAATGAAATTTATTTGCACCAACATCCAGAGAATACAGAATTTACATTGCCTACTTATATTTATCATCTGCCTTTTGTTATTTACCCTGAGGGGCTCTCTTATCAGCAGGGTACTATATTAAAACACCAATACACAGCATGACTTTTGACACTTCAATCTTCTGTAACAGTTTTATGCTCATGTATGGTAATTTATTAAAAGAAAAAAAAAAAAACAGATCCGCATTAAAGTGAAAAGGAAGTTGCAAAAGTTTTATAATCATGTATTTAAATATTTTCTTTAAAATATATTATCTTCTAAATGTGTTAAAACTGACAAGGTAAATTTGTCAAATCTATAATAAAAAAAATTAACATTTCCCAGCTCAGAATCTAAAAGATGATTTTAATGTGGAATTGCAAGAAATGTGGATAAATATTGATATGAGGTCATTCCAGAATAGCTAAAACTGATATTGATTTTAAACGATGAGATTAGAAAATTCCACTTCAAACACAATAATGACAATAATATTTAACATGCATATTTTATGCCATTATTATTATTTTTTACATTAAATTTTAATTATACAAAAATTATAGTCATTTATCTTAGATGTCTTACATGTATTTTGGGGAAAAAAAACTGGAAATTCTAAATAAATATTGCATACACCTGCTTTTTTGTTATTTACCCTGAGGCCCCATTATCAGCAGGAGACCAGTGTAATGTCAGAAAAATACCAATACACAGCATGACTTGAGACTGTTCTCTTGTATAAAAGCATTCCCTTTATACGTTAAGTTTTTAATATAGAAATCTTAAATAAAGTTATCAATTGTATTTATTTCATGCACAGATATATAAACTTATATTTAGCTCCATGATTTCATGAAAAAAAATTAATTATTTATATCTTTAAAAAGTATGCAAGCATTTCATGGTTGAAAACATAATATCACAGTGTATGGATTGTTTTAAAATCAATGACTTAATATTCTCTTTCAATCTTGAAAATGAGGAATTGCCTCTTAAGTTATATATTATTATACAGAGTGACAAGAAATGTGGATAAATGGATAAAATATACAAAATTCCGCTTTAGAGACAATAATATCTAATATGCATTTATGCCATTATGATTTTTTTTGTATATTTGATTAAACAAAAATTATAGTTATTTATCTATATGACTAACTAGCCTGAGTGCCTACGGCTGATGAGTCTAACATGCATTTTGCGAAAACCAGGGAATTTCAATGCATACTAATAATCCGCAAAATTGACTGTTCTTTGTTATTTACCCTGAGTCTCTTATCAGCAGGAGTGGTATAATGAAAACAATCCATCTCAGTAAAATACCAATACACAGCATGACTTGAGATTTTCTTCTTCAATAAAAGTATTCCCTTTATACATAAAATTTTTAATATTGAAATCATGAATAAAGTTATTAATTTTTTTTTTTTTATGGATAATATTTTAATTATTTATATCTATAAAACATATGCAAGCATTACACAGTTGAATACTAAATTATCACAGTATATTGATTGTTTAAAAACCAATGTCTTAATATTCTCTTTCAATATTGAACATGAGGAATTGTCTCTAAGTTATATATTATAGAAATAATATTTTATTTTAGCTTAGATATAAACCTTTCCTTGATTTGATTGAGCTTATGAAAAAAAAGTTTATGTTGTTACAAACTAAATTAATTGGGCCAGAATTATCACATTGATTTTCCCATTTGTACATTAGAAAAATTGAAATACACGGCCATTAAAAAAAGCTTTAAAAAACACTTTTACACAATTTATCCATTACGGAGCATATTTAAATTAAACCTTATTAATTCTATTAATTTGATTTTAAGGGGTATCATTTTACACTTACAATTAAATACTGGTTAATAAAAATATGATTACAATAAATAATTTTTTGTTAAATTTTAAGCTTTAACATGTTATCACCTAAAATGTTAAAATTTACTTATTTATATTCATGAACAGGCCATATATTCCCAAAGTTTTTTTCTTCTTACAACAGATTAACAATAGATGCCCTCTGTCAGTTGATATACAATTATCCAATAAACCATTTAGGTGTCACCTTCCCTGGCCAACCTGGTCATATGGTCTAGTGCACTAGAAGTGCACACGGTGTGCACTTCTAGTTCAGCTCTAGTGCACTAGAAGTGCACAAGGGTGGGAAGTTTAGTGTGAACTCAACTGTACCACTCTGGAGTGTAACTTCTTATTGCGGACCTCACACCATATTTGATCTCATCTTCTGTATCAAACCTCCCACCCCTCAAATCTGCTTTCAGTCTAGGGAAAACACAAAAGTCTAAGGGGCGAGATCGGGGCTATAAGGGGGATGACGTAGCCGCTCATATCCTAAGAAGTCAATAGTTAGGAGTGTCTCGTCTGCGCGGTGTGCTGGAGCGTTATCTTGATGAAAAATTAAATTTACGATGTAGCACCCTGCTTGCTTTTTCCTGATAGCGTTCTTAGATCCCTCCGCACAACCTGTTAATAACAAATTCATTTTCTTTGAAACTACCACAAATGTGGCAAATTATAAAAATAATAATTTCTTTCATTTTTTGATATAAATTTTATACTTTTCACCTTACATATAGATAAACATAGAAATTTAGTAAAAACATTTCATGCGACATAATTAATGCTTTCCTTTTGATAGTACTCTTTGTTGACTGTCGCCGATCTTGGCACCGCATGTTGCAACAGCATACCCTGGCTATCCATGAAGAAAATATACATGACTTTCTTCGCCGACTTGCAGGTTTTCGCCTTATTGGGGGGAGGTGATGAAGGTCGCTTCCACACCATCGACTCTCGTTTACTCTCCAGGTCATAAAAGTTCACCCACGTCTCGTCCGTAGTGATAATGCGCCTTAGGAATCGTTCGCCGTCTCTATCATATCGCCATAAAAAATTCTCTGGAAGCGACTACACGGGTTGCTTTGTTTTCATCTGTAAGTAACCTAGGTACCCAGCGGGCGCATACCTTATTCATGTTTAAATCCTTCGTCACTATCTTATGTACAGTTCCATGACAAAGCCCGACGGTGTCTGCGATATCATCAATCGACTTTCTCCGATCTTTGGCGATGACGTCCTTCACATCTTGGATTGAGCGCTGATCGTTACCCGGTCTTCCGCTTCGTGCACTATCGGTAATTTCCGTCTGACCTTCCCTAAAACGCTTGTGCCAGTCAAACACAAGTGTCCTAGAACAATTATGAACACCCTCCTTCTGATTCAAAAACTTCCAGGTATCAGTCGGGGGTCATTCCAGACATCGCACAGAATTCTATTTCTGCCCGCTGCTCCGTACGTTTTTCTGAGATTGACATTTTTTCGTACAGAAATTTTCACGTGGCTTGAATAATCGTGCACAAAATGGCGATACGTCATCCTATCACGCTGAATTTTTGCAGTTGTTTACTAGTAACGTTCAGCTAACGTCACATACAAAAATCACAACGTTCTGGCGCCAGTATTTTGATACATTCATGAAAGAGTATTATTCACTTCTAGAAAAATCAAATTAATTCTGAAATGCCCCGTACCAAGTTGCGGGTGTGTTTCATGTGAAAAATAATTTCCAAATATTTACTAAATTGATTTTTTTCATACATGTTGCTACTCAAATTAGTTAAAAATACCTACATGGTAAATTTCATGACAGACCGCCTTCGTGGTCGAGGGGTTAGAGTCGATGACTTCTAATCCAGTTACCTATCTGGCGTGGGTTCGATCCCCGGAGATGCTTTGGTAGTTTAGCGCGGAGGACAGTAGTCTTGTACTGGTGTAACTCTCCAGGAACGATGATTAGGAAACTACCCGACTATATGACTGAAATACTGTTGGGGAAAAGGCGTAAAATGAAACAAACAAACAAACAAAACAAATTTCATGACAATCGGACATCAATAATCTTTTTAAACAGACCAGTCCGGGAACTTTTTGACTATACCTCGTACATCTTGGCCTTCACTTAATAAATTTGTTGCATTAATGAATAATAATAATAAAACTATTCAAGTAAAATTAGCAACTTATATTAAAGAGGCATTTAAAGTAAGAACACTGGCTATTGAGCTAAATGAATTTTTACAGACAAACAGTGCTTAATTGTAAAAAAATTTTCATTGTATTGTAATGTTTATATATTATGTGTTTGATAAATCATATGCATTTGAATTATTATTGTACATTGATATGTTATTTTGTCTTGGCCATATTCTATAATTATTTACTTGTAAATGGCCAAAGGCATATTTATGCCGATTGCTAAATAAAGATTGATTGATTGATTGATTGATTGTTAAAATGTTTTTAATACTAGCTTGGCAGTTGTATTGCAATATTTTGTGAGAACATTTTACCAAAATTTTCATTCCCTGAAGCCATAACTTGACTGTGCAATCACTTGATTGAATAATTATCGGATAGCAGTATTTACGTACTGATCTTTAATCGAGCGCAACCTGATATTATATTTATTATTATTTTAATATTGTTCTTAATTATAACAGTGTGTTTTAACAGATGAAATTTATTTGTTTTTCGCTGTTTGGGACTCGCTTTAGCCGAAAATTCATTTTAAGCGAGTATGTATTAAGTGATGTGATTAAATATTAAATAAAAAAGGAATCAGCAGGAGATTTCAGATTAAGTTTGCTATAAATGATAATTCGTTATAAGCGAGTTAGTTATGAGTGGAGTCGACTGTACAATGGTCAAGCACATTGAGATGAGGTGCAGTGTACAAGAATCTTAACTCCATTTTGACTAATTACAGAGTTATTGCCTTTTTTTGGGTGCGCAAGCCCCCAGTGTAATTACGATAAATTCAGCTTACTACCTTTTGAACGCATCTAGGCTATCTAGCTGCGCTGAGCAAAAATAGTTCCAATATTTTGCCATAATATTCAGATAATTATAATATCTTATGTGTTTTAAATTGACTGGTCATTTTATTACTAAATTATAAATCCGTTCATCACAAAATTACATATATCATTGCTTTACGTGATTTGAATATTACTACGCCAGCAGTCGATAGAAAATTTAAGAGAACCAGTTTATTTATCTACCTTCTGGTTCCCGATGCATGAGAGCCAAAGTACGTGCATAAATTTAGTGCCAATTTTATCAAGTCATAAATTAACTAACTATCATAGAACACAATAATTCAGGAAAAAATGGAATATGATTTTCATATTAGATAACTTTCAAGCTTAAAATGCTTAAAAAGTATGAATGTCAGAGAAAAAAATTGTATGCATATTAATACGAACTATTTTCCCTCTGGCGTCATTTTCCCGCAATTATAATTGGCCAGTTATTCGAAGAAAGATTGAGAAGATTTGCTACCGATAAGGAAGTCCCAGGTGTTTAAAAGAGTTGTAAGTTTTATTATACAAACACTTAATCTCCTTTATTCCCTGCGGTCTGGAGACCGCAGGGTATTGGTACGCGTTTAACTTTTGAGGCATGGAGGAGCACGTGACCTGTTTTCGGTACATGGATGAGCATGTGATCTGTAAACCGTACACGATTGGTCGAAAACCTGGCTAAATACTGTTTATCGGTACGTTACGGAATTACCTCTAGCAAATTAGTCAGAATTACACATAATAAGAACAAAAAACTATTACGTGATATTTCTAATTTTCTATAATTAATTTACTGTTTAAGGTGGAAAAACTTGAATGATATATTCGAAAATTATCATTGTTTCTTTAATATATGTATCTCAAATTTTACAAACAATAAATTGTTTATACTGAAAATCTACAAAATTAAAATATTCGTAGTGGCATCTGTCATAATAAATAGAGATATTTTCTGCGTAAACTTGTATGTTTACTTTATTTTTTTTTGCTTGGAATTATTCATAAAATGGTAGGCCTATTTAATCATTTTCTTATAAAGAAATATTTGTTTCATGTTCAACGGTCACCAGTTTCCAAAGACCTTCTTCTATTTTGTCTAACTTGTTATACAATATGGCTAAAGTTCAGATCTACTTATTTCATACATGAAGATCTGATTTCCACAGTTTTGACTTCATCAGATGTAGGATTTCATGATATTTATGGTCAGTCCATAATTTTATAGATTTTTATGCCCCCGGGCATATAGTGATTGAACCGTCCGTCCGTCTGTCCGTACGAGGTTAACCTAGAACGGCAAGTTGGATTTTTCTTAAGTTCTACCTGTACCAATGCCTTCTAAGTTTACACACTTACTAATCAATACAGAGTACATGATCTGGGCAAGTAACATAACTCTGGCTTTCATATTTACCAAGTTATTGCCCTTTTAAGCACTTAGAAAATGAATAATGGTTAACCTAAAACGGCAAGTTGGAAATATCTTAAGTTCTATCTATACTAATGGCTTTATAATTTATAATTTCCACAATTACTTATCAATACAAAGTACATGATATTGCCAAGTTATATAACTGTGTCATCCATATTTCCCAGTTATTTCCCTTTTTTCACTTTGAAAATAGGGCCTTGTCTGGTTAACCTATTTCGGCAAGTTGGATTTATCTTAAATTTCTCTTAAATGCTTAATTTCTTTAATGATATCTTTCATATTTAGTAGGTGGATACCTTTGATGGTCCTCTAATTTTTTGTGGAGTAAGCGGTCTCTAGGGTCAAGGTCAAGGTCACTGGTTTGAAAAATAAATATAAACATTTTTGCTCATACAGCCTTTATATTTTAGTTGATGTCTTAGTTTAATACAAACATGCCAAGGGAAATCCTCCTTCTTTGGTTGTAGTAAGGGGTCATTTGGGTCAAGGTCAATGTTACCAATGTCAAGGTCACCAATGTTAAAAATAGATTTTTACAATTTTACCTTATTCTATAGATAGATGTTATTTATAATTGATAGAAACATAAACTTTGATGGAGTTAGTGGTCAGTTGGGTCAAGGTCACCAGTGCTAAAAATAGATTTTTACACATTTGCTCATACAGCCTTTATTAAGTGATAGATATATTTTATATTTGGTAGGAAGATAACTTGCATGGTATTCATCCTTTTGATTGGGGTAGGGATCAGTGGGTCAAGGTCACCAGTGCTAAAAATAGATTTTTACACTTTTGCCCATACAGCTTTTATTTATTGACAGATGTATTTCATATTTGGTAGGAAGATAACTTGCATGGTATTCTTCCTTTGGATGGAGTAAGGGGTCAGTTGGGTCAAGGTCACCAGTGCTAAAAATGGATTTTTACACATTTGCTTATACAGCCTTTATTAAGTGATAGATATATTTTATATTTGGTAGGAAGATAACTTGCATGGTATTCATCCTTTTGATTGGGGTAGGGATCAGTGGGTCAAGGTCACCAGTGCTAAAAATAGATTTTTACATTTTTGCCCATACAGCCTTTATTTATTGACAGATGTATTTCATATTTGGTAGGAAGATAAATTACATGGTATTCTTCTTTTGGATAGAGTTAGGAGTCAGTTTGTTTACGGTCACCAGTGCTAAAAATAGATTTTCACACTTTTGCCAATACAGCCTTTATTTATTGACAGATGTATTTCATATTTGGTAGGAAGATAACTTACATGGTATTCTTCTTTTGGATAGAGTTAGGGGTCAGTTTGGTTAAGGTCACCAGTGCTCAAACTAGATTTTTACACTTTTGTCCATACAGCCTTTATATAATGACAGATGTATTTCATATTTGGTAGGAAGATAACTTGCATGGTATTCTTCCTTTGGATGGAGTAAGGGGTCAGTTTGGTCAAGGTCATCAGTGCTAAAAATAGATTTTTACACTTTTGCCCATACAGCCTTTATTTATTGACAGATGTATTTCATATTTGGTAGGAAGATAACTTACATGGTATTCTTCTTTTGGATAGAGTTAGGAGTCAGTTTGTTTAAGGTCACCAGTGCTAAAAATAGATTTTCACACTTTTGCCAATACAGCCTTTATTTATTGACAGATGTATTTCATATTTGGTAGGAAGATAACTTACATGGTATTCTTCTTTTGGATAGAGTTAGGGGTCAGTTTGGTTAAGGTCACCAGTGCTCAAAATAGATTTTTACACTTTTGCCCATACAGCCTTTATTTAATGACAGATGTATTTCATATTTGGTAGGAAGATAACTTGCATGAAGTTGAATATTTTTCAACTTCACAAGTCTGAGCAATGACTTGGCAACTTATATTTTTCACAATTACAAAATGCCATGACTTTGTCAAGCTATATAACTTGTGTTTACAATTTTTTGGCAATTTTTCTGTCCATAACTGAGTGAATGGGTAAACATTTTTTGAAATATTGCTACTGACAAGAATCTGAGCCGGGGGCATTTGTGTTTAACAAACACGTTCTTGTTTATTTGTAAATTTATAGACATTTATATGAAAATAGTAGTTGTATTAAAATTTAAAACCACAGGTCAATAATAATAACATTACTGATTATATTATTAAATATAACAGTATGGTTATATTTAGAACAATTTGATGACTATCAATTTTCACTTTAAACAAAAATTTAAAAGTCATCATACACTGATGAAACTTACCTCATTACCTTTGTTGATATAAACAATCAATAAAAACTTGTCTTTAGCAGCGGAATTTTATATACATCATATTTAGTCATCATTACTTTTATTGTTTAACATCTATATGATTATTATACTAATAGTATTCAAAAGTCTAATTGATGTAAGTATGTGAATTGGTAGAGGAAGGAATAATTAATCATGGCAGTGGCTAGCAGTATGAACCAGTATTGTTTGACAAAAGTGCTGGCTGTACGCGAGCCACATACGACTAGCATATATACTCACTGTTGAGGCTAGCCGTACAGCATTTTAAAAATGATTTGCCTAAAACAATAATATGCAAACTTATTTTTCTAAAAGAAGATTTTATTGAATATCATATACAATTTACAGTTGGTATATTAATTTTTAGTGTTTGATGAAAAGAAGATTTTTTTTCCTTCTGAAAATCATAGACTTGCATAATTTAAGTCTGTGTGAAAGCGCAAAGAGAAATAGACTGAAAATTAATTTATTATTTCTATGGACAGTATAGATGTAATACATTTGTAATCAAACATGTGGGTCAATTTCAAGCAATAGTTGAATTATGACAAAGTATTTTTAATAATTTTATTTAACTTTTAGCTACTTGAAAATTTCATGCTGGATGTTTGCTTACCATTACATTTTGCATAAGAGCTCTATAATTGACAATAAAGTCCACGAGCCAATTTATTTCTGATACAATGTAGATCTTTTCGATATCTTGTTATAATATAAATGGCTGAACATCATCATAGAATTATTGAGAAAAAATATATATGTTTATTCTTTATAAAAATGTTAGAAGACTTGCAAGTAACTGACTTTATCATTGCATTTATTTATTATTGAAAAAATGCTGACAGGGTGTGTAATAGCTCAGAACTCTTCGGTTTGCCATTTATGGCCAACTATATAATGAGTCTACCAGTCACCACCGTTTGCTTGTCAAACTACTTTAAACCCCGTTGTTCATCAAGTTTTCTCAGAGTACCTTTTGTGTATTCAGGTCAGACAATAACTTGGCTCACAACAACGCCACTTCAAGTAGATCCAGACTAAACTGACCTTCATATTAATCCATTCGCCAAGGTAAAGATGCTCTAAATGTATTTCTTGATTTTTTGCACTATTGGAGTGGGCTATACACTTTGTTATGGTTTGAAATGGGATTGTGCTCTCAAACTTGTAACCACAACAGCCTTTCAGGGAATAAGGGACACATGATTCACTCATAACATGTTTTTGAAGCTTTTTGTGAAACAGAAGTCTGTGCAGAGTGATACAAACCCAGAACAATTTCATTTACTTGATTTTGCAACTTCTGAGACAATGGATTTTAAAAATAATTGTTTTCGTAAAATTGCAGGACAGTATAGTAGGTTGTAAAGACATTTAGTACATACTGTATATACACTATAATTACTATAGTATACTATAAAAATCTTTGTGCTTGGACAATTTTGAACAAAGAGTTTCTTAAGTTAAATTATTGATTTGATATGAACTAACATAATTATTGGGATATATATGTATATCTAATAATAAATTTATTTTATCTTTCCAACATTATTTGCTTTGCTTTGCTTTGATTTTTACAATGCATCAGCAGTGAAGGTCATAATATGGTTACTGTCCAGCATGACTGGTGGAGTCAACAACCTTGACCACTCTGTCACAAACACTCCTTCGGACAAGACATCCAAGAAGATTAAATGGAACTTGACCTTGAATTTAATTTTTGACATATTGTTTTTGCCTTCGCCATCTGTTCGTCCGTCAGGTCGTCTGTATTAAGCTTGTCTGGCCTTCACAGGTCAAACTACTGGTGTAATTTCAACCAAACTTTACAGGAGTGATCAATTCCATTCGTTGTTATGCACATCACCGACATGTTCCGATTCGCTGCTCAAAATGGCCACCAGAGCTAAAAATAGAAAAATCTTGCCCGGCCTAAGCAGGTCAAACTACTGGTGGGATTTCAACCAAACTTTACAGGATTGATCAGTACCATCCCTAGTTGTGCACATTGCCTGCAAGTTCCGTTTCGCTGCACAAAATGGTCGCCACAGCTTAAAATAGAAAAATTTTGTTCACAAGTCAAACTACAGCACTTCTAGTGCACTAGACCAAATGGCCAGGCTGGCCAGGGAAGGTGACACCTAACTGGTTTATTGGATTATTGCATAGTCCAAGTGACAGGGGTCATCCGTTGTTAAGCTGCTGTAACAAAAAAAATTTGGGAATATATGGCCTATTCATGAAAGTTAATTTTAAAATCAGCAGTTTTAACATTTTAGGTGATATCATGTTAAAGCTTAATTTTTTTAGCTCACCTGAGCACGAAGTGCTCAAAGGTGAGCTTTTGTCATCACTCTGCGTCCGTCGTGCGTCTGTGCGTTGTGCGTCCTTCAAAAATGGCGTGAAACTTTTCAAACAACATCTCCTCCTAAACCACATGGCCAATTGCAACCAAACTTTACAGAAATGATCCTTAGGTGGACCCCTTTCAAAGTTGTTCAAAAATTTAAAATTCCATTTAAAACTCTGGTTGCCATGGCAACCAATAAGAAAAAAACTTAAAAAATCTTCTTCTAAAAAACCCTAAGAGCTAGAGCTAAGATATTTGGCATGAAACATCTTCTAATGAGTGCCTACCAAGTTTGTTCAAATCAAAGCCCTGGGGTCAAAATTGGCCCCGCCCCAGGGGGTCATTGATTTTCCCTATATGCATATAGTAAAAACTTAAAAAATCTTCTTTTTAGCTCGACTTTTTTTTTTTTTGAATAAAAAAGTAGAGGTATTGTTATAGTCAGGTCGGCGTTGCCGTTGCCGTTCCCGTCCGAAAACTTGTACCTGGATCATAACTTTTTTATTTCTTGGTGTATTGTCTTCATACTTGGCCACAACAACCCTTGGGACAAGACCTTTCAGTAGACCACACTAACCTTGACCTTCATCCATAAATGACCTTGACCTTCAAGGTTAAAAGTCCAATTTTTGCTTGTTCATGCTGTTATTGGCTGTAACCTTCATTCATAAATGACCTTGACTTTGAAGGTCAAATGATTGAAATTTTCATTTTTATGCCACCGCAGCATCTGCGATGCGGTGGCATATAGCGATTCACCTGTGTGTATGTATGTGTGTGTGTTTGTTTGTTTGTTTGTGTGTGTGTGTGTTATATAGATTACATAGTGAACTTAAAAAATCTTCATGTGAAAAACCACTTGTCCAATTTCAACCAAACTTGGCAGGATTGATCCTTGGGTGAAGGGCTTCCAAAGTTGTTCAAAGAATTTCATTCCATGCAGAAATCTGGTTGCCATGGCAACCAAAAGGAATTATAAGAATAAATTTAAAAAATCTTCTTGTAAAGATCCAAAAGGCCTAGAGCTTAGATATTTTGCATAAGGCATTGTCTGGTAGACCTCTACCAAGATTGTTCAAATTATAGCCCTTGGGTCAAAATCGGCCCCGCCCCGGGGGTCATTGATTTTCACTATACATACATATAGTAAAAACATTAAATACATTCCTGTAAAATCCCTAAAGGCCTAGAGCTAAGATATTTTGCATAAGGCATTGTTCTGGTAGAAATCTACCAAGATTGTTCAAATTATAGCCCTGGGGTCAAAATCGGCCCTGTCCGGGGGTCATTGATTTTCACTATATGCATATAGTAAAAAACTTAAAAATCCTTCTTGTAAAGACCAAAACGGCCTAGAGCTAAGATATTTTGCATAAGGCATTGTCTGGTAGACCTCTACCCAAATTGTTCAAATTATAGCCCTGGGGTCAAAATCGGCCCCGCCCCGGGGTCATTGGTTTTCCTTATATGTATATAGTAAAAACTTTAAAAAAAAATTCTTCTAGCAATTCACAAATGCTAGAGGTTAGATATTTTGCATGAAACATTGTGAAGTGAACTTCTAGCAAAGATTGTTCAAATTATAGCCCTGGGTGAAAATTGCTCCCGCCCCGGGGTCATTAATTTTCAATAATTTTATATATACATATAGTAAAAAATCAAAAAAATCTTATTGTTCTGAAGGTACAAGGCCTAGAGCTTTAATATTTGTTAAATGATATCAATCTATAGGTACTCTACAAAGTTGTTCAAATTTTGCCTCTAGTGTCAAAATTAGCCCTGCCCCCGGGCCATAGGTTTTACCTTATATGTATTTTGTAAAAACTTAAAAACATCATCTTCTCTAAATTTACAAAGGCTAGAGTTAAGATATTTTTCATGAAACATTATGTAGTGAACCTCTAGCAAGATTATAGCCCTGGGGTCAAAATTGGCCTGGCCCCACCCCCAGGGGTCATTGATTTTCACTATGTACATATAGTAAAAAATAAAAAAATCTTCTTGTCTGAAGGTACAAGTGCTTAGAGCTTTGATATTTGGTATATAATATCATCTATAGGTCCTCTACTAAGTTGTTTTAATTATGCCCCTAGTGTTTAAAATTGCCCTGCCCCAGAGGCGATAGTTTTCCTTATATGTATAAAGTAAAAACTTGAGAAAAATCTTCTTCTCTGAATTGAAAAATCTTCTTCTCTGAAATTGACAAAGGCTAGAGGTTAAATATATGGCATGAGACTTTGTGAAGTGAACCTTTACAAAGATTGTTCAAATTATAGCCCTGGGGTCAAAATTGGTCCCGCCCCAGGGGTCATTGATTTTCATTATGTACGTATAGTAAAAATAAAAAAAAATATTTTTGTCTGAAGGTACAAGGCATAGAGCTTTGATGTTAGCCTTCATAATAATACTATCTATAGGTGCTCATACACCAAAGTTCGTTCAAATTTCCCACCTGGTTCGAAATTAAGGCCCTGGCCTCCGGCACGTGATTCTCATTATCGTAGCACATAATAAAAACAGAATCAATCAAAACAAAAGTTTTCCTGAAATGCGGAAAATACAACTTAAGCATATTGACATCGAAATGTTGTTTGGTGGACCTGTTTCAAGACTTGTTGGACTATGTAAATCCTTGGGTCCCAAATATTTTGGCCCTTTGCCCAAGGGACCAATTTTGAACCACATGATGGTGCAGCAGTTTAAGTTTGTAAAATTGAACCTTTGATCATTCAAAAGGATGACCAGATTTTTGATGAATGGTGCCCTCTTTCTTGTCTTTTGATGTACACTATGAAATTGAACCATTGGCATACAGATTTAGGGATGAAAAGTGAACTTTGATTTTCACATGAACCTTAAAGATTTTACACAGTGTCCTTACTGTGTTGCATTTGGCATGTTAGTCATGAAATTTCGTAGCTCGTGTGAAAATTACCTTCATCCACCTAATTCACCTACGAACTCGAGGTGACATGATATTTCCTATTCTATCTCTTTATCTCGAACAAGAATTTAACCAACTTAATCTGATATTAAAGAATTAATAGGTCAGGATCTATGCATATGAACAATCTTCAAAAAATGTATAGAAACCAAAAAAAAACTGTTCCTACAAACTCTACTATTTAGTGTTCGTATTAAATGCGTCGTTGGCAAAGTATTACTTTCTCAAAAATGCAGATCTTGTTTTGGCTAATTAAATTCGCTTACACTTTTGTGTTATCTTTTGATGGATTGTCTTGAAAGACTCTTGAAAACATCAATAATCCTTCAACTAGATAACTGTTAAAGCATATCACAAAGACCCTTGACTCTTGCCAACTCCATTAATTGAAGACATTGTCTTTCGAAGGATCAAAAATTATTGAAATTTTCAATTGTCTTGGCGGTAACTAACTGAACTTTGCTAAAATATTGAAGGAATAAACTTCAATAATTATCGCACAAGAAACATTCTCTAAAAAAGACCAGACCCTTAGTGTTATAACCCCAAATTCTGGTTGGGCTCTTACATGACTTGACCTGCAAGGTTATATCTAACCTGAACTTTTCTCCAATCTTGGTCGCGCATTACTTGTGTTTGTCATAATTATGATATCATATATATATATCATCGTCATATGACCGCGAGCAACGCAAACGCCAATCGGCGCCGGCGTCGTCTCATACAGACCGTTCACGTCACTTCCATCTTGTTATTGTTTTACTATATTTGTATGTGAAATAAATGCTAACTGAAGAAGGCTGCAAGGCCGAAAGCTAACGGCAAATTTAAATAGCGTTTTGCTTATGCTACGGCAAGTTAGAGATTTTACTTTTATAAAACAACAACAAATATGAAGCAGACTACGGGAAGCAGTGGAATTGAGCCGCCTACGGAAATTGATAGAAAAAATAAATCGAATATGATAGTCCATAAACATTTTTTGAAGGAGTGCTTAGAAAACAATTAGTGCCAAACGGTTTTGATATCAAATGGAAATTGGACTTTGACATAAATGGAGCGGCAAAAACGGCGGGTAGAAGATATACTTTCGTCAACTTCACGATTCATTGATGAATGTAGCAGTAGATGTTTGTAACAGAGTAGTGTCTAGTGCAACAAGAAAACACGAATGAAATTGGTACAGTTACATTTAAAATTACATGTTATGTGAAGACATTTTCCTACACAGACAATGAGTAATCTCGCGAATCCTACTTTTCCAGTTACAATCCGAAGATAAAAATCTTCTAACGCTTTGAAAAAGCCAAAAAAATGAAAACAACTTAACAACACCACCGCGACAGAATAATCCAAACGGCAGTTTGATAGAATAGAAAAAGATGGGAATTCGTTATCTTCCGTCTGTGTTGCTTATGCAGATTCTGGGGATTCATCTAAAACATAGAGAAGTTAGGAACTACGAGCAGTAGAATATACATAGAAAATAATCGATTGTACTTTTCAAATTTGATTGATGGCAGTTTTAGAGATCATGTACGGAACATGCTATTAGTAAATGGAGAAACGTGTTCATGGGCTACTGAGGCGGAAGTTACGGCTGCAGCAATGTGTTTATGGTATCGACATATATGTGAAATGTGATATGTGGTCTACAAAATAATTCGCCTTAACCTTTCCTATGCAAGCGAAGGCCTGATCTCCATCAAGAAAGATGTATTATCGCTTAGAACATATGCAGTGATCATTTTGAACTGTTTTTGCGCATTGCCGCACAATCCGGTAATTAGATTGTCATCACACCCCAATCCGACCTTGGAGGTTCATTCCCCAAGAACCTGTTCAAATTGGGATAAATTAAAGAAGGAACGTCACCGGAAGCCCTATAAACTATCAAAATTCCGGAATTCCATAGATAATGGTAAACCAGGAACTGTGTTAACGATGTCGTCAACAACGCTGAGTTACGCAAGCAGCTATCTTACATCAACCAAGGATGTGAAAAATTCTGTCACGACACCGCCGAAAACTATAGATAGGCAAAACTTAATAACTGCATTTCAAACACGTGGAACCGCCGAATTCGAAGAACTCACAAGAGATTTTCAATGACAAAGTAAACAGAAAACCGATACACAACAATCGAATATGCACAGTAAAAAGCAAGCAGTCAACGTGAGATGACCGCCAAGTGCGGAAGTGAATAAATGTTAGACTGCTATAGCATCAAGAAAGTAAAAGATGACTATACTAATCCGGCTAAAGAAAATTCAAAACAAATATTACAAGAACCTGAAGAACAAGCAGATGCAAGAAGCTCTTAAATATGATTACTTTACCGTACTACGTCCGGCGGATAGGACGGCTATCTCGCTTGTTATGATACCAGAGGACTAGCAGAGTACAACTTCACTGCCGCAGATGACCTACAAATGCAAATTATATGACGGGAAACGGAAAGAAAGAACGCAACACTATGAAAACCAAAGGAAAGATTGCACAGGATGCATATTCGCAAAAGAAACAGGATCAAATGTTCCAAAAAGATTTAAAAGATATCTGACGGTCGTCTGGTGGCTACATTCCGGTAACTCGCCAAGCTAGAATTCCTGAAACGCACTAACACAGGGCTGCCTCACTTGAGAAAAACGTCAAACTGCGACGAAATCAATCCTACGCGAGAAAATGGTCAGAAAAGTAAACATGGGAGCCTAACGCCCGCCACTGGCACATCACTTCCCTTCATACTTTATAACAGACACGCACGGATTCCTAGAAAAAAGCAATATTAAACAACACTTCGGCAGAAACAATTCTTCTGTTTAGCCGTGAAACTCATACCCAAGCTTCCACGGCAGCAGGCACGAGAGCGGTTGCACGTGCATATAAATCAACGTGCCAACCAACATACTCCACAGCAGATGTTCTATATATGGACACTGGTCCTTGAAAATAACACTATGTCCATTTAGATCGGAAGATAACATTCGTACCAGACCAAAGGAACCAGCGATTGTGCTTCACGATTAGGGATAATCACGCCCATCTACATATCTGGATCTACTTCGGTAATACGCCTATGACGATAACCGTATAAACAGTCCGCTTTGCAGTAATTTTCGGTAATGTCTGAGAACGTTTGGCGGCTTTTGGAATCTCACCGGTAACCCCCACCCACCACATCTCGATCGTTAAAACATTCACATGCAGCTGCGCGAATCACACTTCATCACCCAAAGAATCAAATAGAATTAAGATACTTCAGCCGCTGCAAAAACTCGCAGTTACTCGCACGAAAGACGAACGATCCAGGCATGCCCGCCATTTTATAAACACGCACCTATCACAACTAAACCAGACCGATAAACACCTGTGACTTGCATTAAACACATTCGGTTCTCATCCGGAATCCGACAAAAAAGTCAATAACCATATGGACTCTGCCGCAGTGCTAACGAATAGTACTACTTGAATGCGACTACAAACAACATACTTAAACACTCAATTACCCAGAAAACCGAAGGGCCTATGAAGATCGATCATAATTGACAACAGATTAATATAAGTAGACTAGTAAGCCAATAAGACTGTGCCGACTAAGACAGGGGCGATAAACGTTGCTCCAAAGAGCAACCTTCTAATTATCCAGATACGCAACCAAAGTACAACGACCGCTCAAGCGGACCGCATCTTTACACAAGAACAAACGTTAACCGATTCTTTCGATACCTGGGCTGAAAAGCCTATAACGCGGAAACCAACATACAAGAAAATTTGTGGGAAAAAATAAGAACCTAATATCACCGTAAGTTAACACACCAAAGAATGACCCGCGGCTCACCAGCACCCAACGCCACACGGCGGGCGTCGTTCATTGACGTTACGTCACTTTCATTGTTTTGTTTGATATATTTGTATGTGAAATAAATGCTGCTGAAGAAGGCCGCAAGGCCGAAAGCTACGGCAAATTTAAATAGCGTTTTTGCTTATATATATTATATATATATATATATATATATATATATATATATATATATATATATATATATAAATATATATCATATATATATATATATATATTATATATATATATACATGCATATATATATATATATGCATGTATATATATATACACACACGTATATATATATATATATATATATATATATATATAAATTGCGTCATTTTTTCTATTTTTAGAAATTGCATCATTTTTTTTCTATTTTTAGAAATTGCGTCATTTTTTCTATATATATATATATACATATATACATCTATATACATTATATATATATATATATATGCATGTATATATATATATATTATATATATATATATATATATATATATACATATATGCATGTATATATATATATTATATATATATACATATATATAGATATATATATATAAATATATATATATATAATATGCATGTACATATATATATATAAATTGTGTCATTTTTTCTATTTTTAGAAATTGCATCATTTTTATGCTCCCCGAAAAATTTCGGGAGAGCATATAGTCGTCGGGTTGTCCGTCCGTCCGTCAGTCTGTCCGTACGTACGTCCCGAATTCGTGTCCGGACCATAACTTTGTTATTTGAAGTCGGATTTTAAAATTATTTCACAGAAATGATCACCATATTGAGACGACGTGTCGCGCGCAACATTTGGGTCGCTACCTTGAAGGTCAAGGTCACAGCATGACCTTGAAGCAAAATCGTGTCCGGTCCATAACTTCATTATTTGAAGTCGGATTTTAAAAAATATTTCACAGAAATGATCACCATGTTGAGACGACGTGTCGCGCGCAACATTTGGGTCGCTACCTTGAAGGTCAAGGTCACAGCATGACCTTGCAGCAAAATTGTGTCAGGTCCATAACTTCATTATTTGAAGTCGGATTTTAAAAATATTTCACAGAAATGATCACCATGTTGAGACAACGTGTTGCGCGCAACATTTGGGTCGCTACCTTGAAGGTCAAGGTCACAGCATGACCTTGCAGCAAAATCGTGTCCGGTCCATAACTTTGATATTTGAAGTTGGATTTTAAAAATATTTCACAGAAATGATCACCATATTGAGACGACGTGTCGCGCGCAACATTTGGGTCGCTACCTTGAAGGTCAAGGTCACAGCATGACCTTGCAGTAAAATCGTGTCCGGTCCATAACTTTGTTATTTGAAGTCGGATTTAAAAAATATTCCACAAAAATGATCACCATATTGAAATGATGTGTCGCGCGCAACATGTGGGTCGCCTTGAAGGTCAAGGTCACAGCATGACCTTGCAGCAAAATCGTGTCCGGCCCATAACTTCGCTATTTGAAGTTGGATTTAAAAAGTATTTCACAGAAATGATCATCATCTTAAGGTGACGTGTCATGCACAACATTTAAGTCGCTACCTTGAAGGTCAAGGTCACAGCATGACCTTGCAGCAAAATCGTGTCCGGCCCAAAACTTCCTTATTTGAAGTCAGATTTTTGCGACGGACGCGCCCTCAGGCGCGTTCAGAGCTAAGTCATCTACACATGGGATTTCGTTGGCTACACTCGCGCAATGTGTCCTAAACCAATTAACAGCCCAAGAAATAGTACATGAATTTGATCCTTCAAAACTCCCATACTTTGTCTGGATATCTTAATGTCTTCCATATTTAGCCTTTTCAATTTCAAATTAAGTTATCCAAGTTAAAATATGAACGTATATTATTGATAAAAACGTTGTAGTCCCGTAGTATTATTGCGCAATATGCAAATTACTGCTGAAACGATTTACCGCTGTCGAAAAAGTAGGACAGCACATTATACTAAAATAAAGGTGTAACCTCTGAGTTCCAAGACATTATTAGTAGGAAATAAATATTTCTACATTATACAAAACATTATTATTAACAAATCAAAAGTTTTTCGTGACTCTAGGATACCTCGCGCATTAATAAAAGAAGAACTATTTTCGTGACTCATACCGCGGGTTTAGCTGAATATTCAGCAGTTATTAATAGATTAGATACAGTACAATGGCTAGTATAAATATCTATTTTTGAAAATGCATGTAAGACACTTTACCGCCATGTAGTCTTTCATGGTAAGGAAGTTATAATATCAGTTCTACTTCCGATTCTTGTGGTTTGTTTACATATTTAACTAGGTCACGATATGAGTTAACCTTCGCTATTCTAAAAATAGATTCTGCATCACCTGTTCTGATTTTTGGACAGGCGATTAGGAAGTACACATTAAACATGTAATTAATAAACCAGCGGATTGTAATGCAATACTTTTAGAAATGCTATACAATTGTAAGAAGCAAACAAGTTGAAAATGGAATTTAGTGTGAAGTTGAAAAGGACAACTAAACACTGTAGTGCTTAAGTGACATTTAAATTAAAATAAAAACGATGTGCTCTGGCCTCTACATCTTTACCTTGTAAATAAAAAAAAATCTAAGAAATACACTATTAATTGCTGATGATTTTAACCAATTTTTTTTTATTGAGACATATCCAAGAGAAATAAAAATACAAATGACTTATATTTTATTGTCTGTATGCCCACTATGATATAACACGAAGCAATTCTAAATAGCATTCTCAAATGTATAATGTATTATGTTTGAAGTTTATTTGCCTGGATTTATTCTAGAAATATTTCGTTTTTTTCTATTTACATATCATTTCTTAGAATAAATCGATAAGGACACTGATTTACAAGTTTGACCAGAGTTTTTAGGCATAAATTTCATTCTGTATTTAAGTGCTTGAAAGTAGAAAATCTGAATTATATCAACTTGGGACACAAAATATATTGCTCTACAAATCTCGAACTTGTATGGTACAAATTTTCTCTGTTATATATTTTGTGTGTTTTTTTGTTTTTTTTCTAAAAGAAGCCTTAATATGTCTCTCCGGTTGCATGTCCGTCGCATTCAGTGCTGCAGCACTTTGATTAAAGTATTTCACAAAAATGATCACCATATTGAGACAATGTGTCGTGCTCAATATTTGGGTTGTTTTTACACTTTGAACTTTGTCTGTGACATAACTCTGACACAACAAGAGGTATACCTTCCTGTGTCCAAAACCTATTCGGGGAGCAACACCCGGTTCAACCGGCTCTTGTTTTCTATTTTTAGAAATTGCGTCATGTTGCTATTTTAAGAAATTGCGTACTGTTGCTATTTTTAGAAATATGCTTAATGTTTCTATTCATATATATATATACAAAATATATAAACAAAACTAATGTGACAAGACAGACCAACTAAATTTATAAAAAGGAAACGTTAATATATGTTCAAAAGTAAAAAGTCGAGTGTTGCCCCCGCCCGGCGGTGGCTCTTGTTAAGAACTCAAAGAGCTAGAGCTAAGATATTTAGCATGAAACATGTTCTAATGGGTGTCTACCAAGTTTGTTCAAATAAAAGCCCTGGGGTCAAAATTGGCCCCGCCCCGGGGGTCATTGATTTTCCTTATATGTGTTTAGCAAAAACTTAAAAATCTTCTTTGAAAAAACCCAAATAGCTAGAGTTTAGATATTAAGCATGAAACATCTTCTAGTGAGTGTCTACCTAGTTTGTTCAAATAAAAGACCTTGGGTCAAAATTGGCCCCGCCCCAGGGGGTCTTTGATTTTCCCTATATGCATATAGTAAAAACTTAAAAATCTTCTTTTAAACAACCCAAAGAGCTAAAGCTAAGATATTTAGCATGAAACATCTTCTAATGAGTGTCTACCAAGTTTGTTCAAATAAAAACCCTAGGGTCAAAATTGGCCCCGCCCCAGGGGGTCATTGATTTTCCCTATATGCATATAGTAAAAACTTAAAAAATCTTCTTTTAAAGAACTCAAAGAGCTAGAGCTAAGATATTTAGCATGAAACATGTTCTAATGGGTGTCTACCAAGTTTGTTCAAATAAAAGCCCTGGGGTCAAAATTGGCCCCGCCCCGGGGGTCATTGATTTTCCTTATATGTGTTTAGCAAAAACTTAAAAATCTTCTTTGAAAAAACCCAAATAGCTAGAGTTTAGATATTAAGCATGAAACATCTTCTAGTGAGTGTCTACCTAGTTTGTTCAAATAAAAGACATTGGGTCAAAATTGGCCCCGCCCCAGGGGGTCTTTGATTTTCCCTATATGCATATAGTAAAAACTTAAGAATCTTCTTTTAAACAACCCAAAGAGCTAAAGCTAAGATATTTAGCATGAAACATCTTCTAATGAGTGTCTACCAAGTTTGTTCAAATAAAAACCCTAGGGTCAAAATTGGCCCCGCCCCAGGGGGTCATTGATTTTCCCTATATGCATATAGTAAAAACTTTAAAAATCTTCTTTTAAAGAACTCAAAGAGCTAGAGCTAAGATATTTAGCATGAAACATGTTCTAATGGGTGTCTACCAAGTTTGTTCAAATAAAAGCCCTGGGGTCAAAATTGGCCCCGCCCAGGGGGTCATTCATTAGCTCGACTTTTTTTTAGATATATACATATATATATACATATATATTTAATATTTATATACATATATATATATATATATATATATATATATATATATATATATATATATATATATATATATATATATATATATATATATATATACATACATACATATATACAACCAAGTTTGTTCAAATAAAAGCCCTGGGGTTTAAACTGGCCCCACTCCGGGGGC
Organism: Ruditapes philippinarum; assembly: GCF_026571515.1. NCBI lineage: Eukaryota > Metazoa > Mollusca > Bivalvia > Venerida > Veneridae > Ruditapes > Ruditapes philippinarum. The sequence continues at coordinate 200,921 of NW_026853962.1, forward strand.
CTATATACAGGTGAGCGACTTTGGGCCATCATGGCCCTCTTGCTTATTTATTGTAATCATATTTTTATTACCCAGTATTTAACTGTAAGTGTAAAATAATACCCCTTAAAATCAAATTTATAGAATTAATAAGGTTAAATTTAAATATGCTGCGTAATGGATTATTAAATAAGTGTTTTTAAAGCTTTTTATGTCCTCACAAAGTGGGTGCATATAGCATTGCACTTGTCCGTCTATCCGTCCGTACGTCCGGAAATCTTGTGAACGCAACTTCTCTTAAACCGGATGGCAGATTTTGGTTAAACTTCCAGGGATGAACAACCTTAATGTGTAGATGGTAGTAAAGGAAGGAATTTTCGCTGCCACCAAATTTAAGAGAATTATGGCCCTTTGTTGATTTTTTCACTACATACTATGTAGAAATTTTGTGAACGCAACTCCTCTTAAACCGGATGGCAGATTTTGCTTAAACTTCCAGGGATGAACAACCTTAATGTGTAAATGGTAGTAAAGGAAGGAATTTTTGCTGCGACCAAATTTATCAGAATTATGGCCCTTTATAGATTTTTTCACTATATACTATGTAGAAATTTTGTGAACGCAACTCCTCTTAAACCGGATGGCAGATTTTGCTTAAACTTGCAGGGATGAACAACCTTAATGTGTAGTTGGAAGTAAAGGAAGGAATTTTTGCTGCGACCAAATTTAACAGAATTATGGCCCTTTGTTGATTTTAGCTCACCTGTCACAAAGTGACAGGGTGAGCTTTTGTGATCGCTTTTAGTAAGTAAGTAAGTAAGTAAAGGCTTTATTTATCAAGGCTACACATTTGGTTTCCCAATCTTCCATGTGGGCCTCTATGAAACATAATTTACAATATATACAACTACAATATTACAAAAATAATTGCAACAACATTGTGTTACAATGTACATTGAAATTGTCAGAACAAGAAATACATGTTAAATAATGATATACAGTCCATTAATAGCATAATACATGTCAAAGAAGTACATATCAAATGAAATACGTTTTAGTGGAACATCAAATGATTAGATTCTAATTTTGTTATAAAATGATTAATTTAATGATGAGAAATGCCAGGATAGATATGAAGCTTGAAATTCCTGAACTGTTTTAGATTTTCTTATGTTAAGAGGGATATTATTCCATAATTTAGGGCCAGAGTATACTAGGGATTTTCTAAAAAATTCTTTCTTAGGTCGTGGAACAGCTAGGTCTGAACTATTTGTAGATCTTAAGTTGCGCTCATGTTTTTGGTAAACAAATTGGAATTTACTTTGCATGTATTGTGGATATGGTATGTCATTGATAGATTTAAACATTATGATTGCTTTTTTGTATTTCATTCTTTCATCAAATCTCATCCAATTTAGTTCTTTAAACAAATCACTGGAGGGTGCATCATAACTTTTATCTAGAATTATTCTTGCTGCTCTTTTTTGAAATTTTATGATTTCATTGATCAGATCATTGCTGCAATTGCCCCAGATAGTACAGCAATAATCTAAGTGTGGTAAGATGTATGAGTTAAAGAATAGGTATTGCTTGATTCTGAGAAGTAGGTATAACTGAGAGTTGCATTTTTTAAGTATCATTTCTATTTGGATCTTCCATTTTAGTTTACTATCAACAAAAACACCTAGTAACTTTTCGGTTTCAGAAAATTGGATCATTTGATCTTGAAGGTGTAAAGGTGGTAAATGAAGCTGTGTTTTATTTGATGTAAGGTGCATTGCCTTTGTTTTCTGTGTATTTAACACCATTGCATTTTGTGTTTACATGTTCGAGGTTAGTTTGAAGTTTATTATGTAGTTCTTGTGGTGAATGTCCTGATGCTGTAAGTGTGGTGTCATCTGCAAACATGTCTATTTCTGAGGTCTCTAAATGAAGTGGGAGATCATTGATGTATATAATGAAAAGCAGGGGCCCGAGGACAGATCCTTGGGGAACACCTGATATAACCTCTGCATATTCTGAGAGTTTACCTGATATACTGACTTTCTGTGTTCTGTTTGCAAGATAAGATGAAAACCATTTAATTGTATGAGAAGAACAATGGTAATAATGCAGTTTCTGAATAAGAATTTTATGGTTTACAAGGTCAAATGCTTTGGTAAGGTCAAGGAAAATTGTGCCAACTAGTTCTCCATCATTTATTGCATTTATCCAATTGTCAACTGTTTGTTAATGCTGTTTCACAAGAGTGCTTGGTCCTGAATCCTGACTGGGTCTTAAAAATAAACTTATGAGTTTCTAGAAATTGTTTTAGATGGTCAGATACGTGCTTTTCAAATATTTTAGAAATGAGTGGAAGTACAGATATTGGTCGGTAATTATTTTTATCAGAATTTCGTCCTTTTTTATAAATGGGTGTAACTTTTGATTGTTTTAATTTGGTAGGAAACTTTCCTGTTTGAACACTTAAATTGATAATAGTAGATAAAGGTCTATATATTACAGAAGATGCAGTTTTTAGAAATCTAGCACTGATTCCATCAAGCCCAGTGGCCTTTTTGACATCAAGTGAGTCTAATGTTTTTTTAACATGATCCGGTTCAATTGGTGGTATCACAAATTCTGGAATATCTAAGTTAACTTTACCTTCTAACATTTCTTTTAATATAGATTCATTTGCTTTATTCAGTGCTGAAATATTTCCTGATTTTTTAAATACGTTTGAAAAGAAAGTATTGAATATTTCTGCTGTTTCTTTTGGGTCAGAGACTGGATTTCCATTGTCATCATTTATATAGTTTGTTTGGAAGTTGTCAGTTTTGCCAGATAGTACTTTTAGGTTCTTCCATAACTTTTTAGGATTTTTATTCTGTGAATTTATTTCTTGATTAAAGAAGTCTTTTTTTGATTGATGGGATAGTATTTTAACTTGTGATCTCCAGTATTTGAATTCTTCTGTTTTATTTTTCTTTTTAGCATAATCTCTCATATGAATAGCACTGGCTATTTCATCTGTGAACCATTCATTCTGGTTTTTGTGTTTTACCCGTTTTTGTCTATATGGTGCATGTGAATCAAGAACTTTTAAAAATAAGTCATAAAATGTGTCAAGAGCATCATCTGGTTCAGTAAAAACATCAATCAATGTCCATGGTTGATTACTTAGATCAGCTAAAAAATGTTCTGCATTAAATTGCTTTAAATATCTATAATTGATAGTAAGGTGTAATGGGCCTTTTTAGCTCACCTTGCACAAAGTGCAGGTGAGCTTTTAGGATGGCCAACCAAATGGCGTCCGTCGTACACATTTTATTCAGACGACATCTTCTACAATACCACTGGGCCAATATTAATGAAACTTGGCAGGAATACTCATTGTATGAAGCTCTATCAAGATTGTTCAAAAAATGCCATTCCATGGTAAACTCTGGTTGCTATGGCAACTAAAAGAAAAAACTTATAAGTTCTTATACTTCAAAATGGAAAGGGCTAGAGCTTAGATATTTCTCACAAGGCATTAGCTTGTTAGTTCCTACAAAGTATATTCAAATTATTATCTAAAGCTGAAAATTGGTCTCTATTTTGGTAGTTAAAGGTTTTTTTATTGCAAGGTTATATAGACTTTCTTTGTAGGGATAAATTGAGACAGTGTATCTTGTATTATTTGTCTGAACAGACATTGTTATGAAGATTTTTCTTTTAAAGCATTAGAAGGATGAAAAGTTTGTTGAATGTGAATGTTAATTCAAAACAGAGTCGATCAGAATAGCACAAATTTGAGAGCTATAGTGAAGTTGATTTCCCTATTCAATAATGGATTTTTCCATTAATTTCGTAATATCATCAGAAAGGAAGACTGTGTCATTTCCGAAATTAAATGCATTGTATTTTGGTTCTTGACATTGACTTGCACATTTTCTTTGTAAGATATTGCACAAAGAAACGAAAGTGAACAAAAAGTGTTGTATTTCTTTCACAAAAAAATAGCTTATTAAGATAAAAGTTTAATTTACAGTGCGGATATGACTTAAATTCTTCCTTCCGGTTTGCGGAAAAAATCATATATTCAACATTGTGTACACCGGTCTTACTGAATCTGCTGAACGATTTATGACATAATATTTTATTCTGATTATAAACATACAATTCAAATCATTAAATAATAGATATCAATCAGTCCTGAGTCTTAGAAAAGATCTGTATCAATCTGACCTATACACTAAACTAAATCGGATTACGGGAATTAGGACAAAATGGCGACCTTGAACAAGGAAATTGAGAAATTTTGTAACATAAACTCGTATTTCAAAACAAAGAAGTGAAGATGAATACAATTATCGATGTGCTTCGTTGAAACAGGTTTTTTGTTAACTATTTGTGAAGTATTAAGGGATGACATTTAGTATTTATGTAAATATCACCTCCCGTGATATGATTTCCAAAATTATACATGTTTTCGGCGATCTCCGAGGTCATTTTTCTGAATGACGCAAATCCGATGAGAAATCGGGAAGGGTGTGTGAGCATGCCTCATTAATTAGCGTGTGCACATTGCTTGATAATGCTTGATATATATTTTAAAATAAATTTGTCCATCTCAGACTCGTTTGTATACGAATCAAAACAATTACGGAGATTGCCGATGAAAAATTGAGCTAGAATATACAAGATCAGATTTGATTGGTCGTCGTTTTTTACTAGCCAATGAAATCGTTTGTTGCATAGTCATTTGATGTCAAAATACATGTACAAATACAAGAAGTGTTTACCGCCTGGTCTGAAAAAGGGTGCAAAAAACAAATGGAGGTGGGAGTGGTTAGCGGAAAAGGACTCTAAATGTGAAAAATGGGATGCTTGGTTGAAGAAACCAAATGCAATGGGCTTTTGTGAAGTCTGTTCCAAAACGATCAACTAGACAAATCGAACAGAAAAAGGTGCTTCTTAATCACGATGAGCTGAAGATGAGGACCACTAAAAGAATCTTAGACCAAGTAAGATCATTTCTCTTTGTAGTTTAGCCACTATCTAGAGTAAGTAACGAAAAGAGGTTTAGTTGTGCATTGTGTAGTTAATAAACAATTCACATTACCCCACCCTCTTTTTCTTCTGTCTTCCCCCAACTTTCATGTGGTCTGGGCAAGGGTTGGGGGTTGAATTAAAAAATGGCCTTGTGCAGGCCTATGCCCAAATTTTTAATAGGTCTGGAGATTTTTTTTTCAGCTTGATATTATTTTAAGGATTAGAACACGATTTTCTTTATCTATGTTTTTTTTAGTTTGATTATCTCCTTGTTTCCAAACTAAATTGACAATTTATGAGTGTGATATTTTATTTGATATGTTTCATACATCTTTTATTTGAAAATTGTCTTTTTCAGGTACTGCCAGGCTCATCAAAAGCTGTGGACAAAAAGATTGAAAGTATGCAAGACCGCATTGCCATACAAAGAGCAATCACAACTGCCTTTCTTAGTGAACATTGACTGCCATTTTCCATAGCAGGCGATCTCTACGTTTAGCTGAACACAAGCCTGCTCTTGAAAAAACTTCTCTTTCTCCAACCAGTGCAATGTACATAACAACACATGGTGTAGCCAAATCTGTTAAGGTCAAAAGTGAAAGACAAGTTAATATCTTTGAATATGGATGAGGCAACTAACAAAAAACAATAACAAAGTAATCTTTTAGTACTTTGATGATGAAACTAGTCAAGTAGTAATGGATCATTTAGGATTGAAAATTCAAAATGTTTCCACATCTGAAGAAATTGTCAAGTCAGTTGAAAGTGTGCTACATTAACAAGTGGAAGACAATGGAAAAGGATTAAATTTAAGATATGAAATTGAAAGTAAAAGAATGAACATAATTTGTTATGTGGAATGTGTATATATTGCTTAAATAGTATTGCTCAGTGAATTTGTGTAAATTTTAACATATCAGATTAATTACATCTGAAGATATATAAAGCACTTGAGTATGTATCTGAGCCTTTTTTGAACTTTTAAATTCACTAAATTGCAAAAGCTTCCAAGGGCCTCCAGCCCCCTGACCCCCAACTTTTTCTTTCAGAATTTAAGTTTCTGTAACTTTTACCCCTGCATGTACACATGTGTTTATCACCTCAATAAATGTAAGTGAAAATGGAACAATAATTATGGTAATTATCCATGGTGCTAGAAATACTTAATTATCTTTATCATGTTAACTAAGCAAGAAGCTTATAATTGTTATCAATTTAAACTTGAAAATCTAGTCTAAATGACTTCCCAAACAGTAATTTCTGAAAACATGAAAATGATTCGTGTAGAAAAATAACACAAGAAAAAACTGATTTGACTCATGAAATTTTTTGGCCAAACAGTCTGCCACGTGAAATTCTGACCTTCCTGAGATCCCTGCTGTTTGTTTTTTTTTCTGTACGAAATCTGCTGTGGTCATAGTATTATTTTTACAATAGTTTTATCTCTTGGATTTGGTTCGCTAAATTGCTAATCATGGTCATGCAACTACATAGTTAGATGAAGAAGCAGGCGCTTGTTTTGGTTGAGTCTATTATGTTTTGTTTAGGGGGTTGAGTTGTCATACACAAATTTACAATTTATATGCATTTATTTTTTTCCAATGATTGTTATTATCTTAAATGCTTCTGGGATTGTTGTTTTATCAATTCATTTGTAAATAAGATTGTTATATGTCTATTAACGGAATAATTTTAATGAACACGAAATTAGTTCACACCTACATGTGTATTGGTATTAACGTGATGGTTTAAGCCAATGAAAACACGTCAATATTATTATACTCAGGCAGAGAAAAAGTGTGCAAAGAGTAAATCGATAATCTTTATGTAGCCAGCAAACTTTGAATTGCAAGTATTTTTTCATATCTTTTCGGCAGGATAAACTGTCCGAGGATTCGTATCGTAAAATGGCTGCCTTTTACAGTATCAAGTGATTATCCCAAGCACCACCGCGACTTAGCGCGGGAATTTTAATTATAGCTAACCTCTGCGCGAATACCTTTTTCATATTTTATTGTAATAAATATTTACAAACTGTGTCTTTCGGGGTTTTTTTTATCAATATATAGCCAATAATGATGTTAATATGAATAAATAATCATATCTCAAATCTTTGACTATGATTTACAATGAAATTCTACCTTTAGTGTATTAAAAAGGTTTTTAATTTCCTGTAATTTTATTTTGTGATTATGCTTCAAAGCAGTCAATTGACCGTGAATTTTCTTTTCATATTTTGATTTCCTTGAAATCATTTTTCTCATCAGAAGGCATGCAACTTTAATATGGTGATACATTAATTACATTCCATGAAAATGTTTAAAGATATAAAATATCTCATGACATGTTTGTTCATTTTACATTACACCTTTTATTCAGCAAGAATGAAGTCTTCACAAAAAGTAGTATGCAATCGTACCTATATTACATACGAATGTATGTAATATTTTTCTTGTTTAATAACATTTTACATGATTTTATTAACCAGGTTTTCCGAAGGAAAAAACTGGTTATTAGATTGAGGTATGTCGGCGGGCGGGCGGGCGTAAACAATTTCTTCTGTGCGCAACTCCTCCTACATTTCTCAACAGATTTTGACCAAACTTTCACAGAAGCTTTGTCATCAAGTGCCCTGGCGCATATTGTCCGGGTTTTGCCATTGGATAATATTTGACCTAATTATGGCCCTTTGTTGTTTTTTCTTATATAGAATATATAGTGAACAATTTCTTCTGTGCGCAACTCCCCCTACATTTATCAACAGATTTTGACCAAACTTTTACAGAAGCTTTATCATCAAGTGCCCTGGCACATATTGTCGGGGTTTTGCGATTGGATAATATTTGACCTAATTATGGCCCTTTGTTTTTTTTTATATAGAATATATAGTGAACAATTTCTTCTGTGCGCAACTCCTACATTTCTCAACGGATTTTGACCAAACTTTCACAGAAGCTTTGTCATCAAGTGCTCTGGCACATATTGTCCGGGTTTTGCGATTGGATAATATTTGACCTAATTATGGCCCTTTGTTTTTTTTCCTTATATAGAATATATAGTGAACAATTTCTTCTGTGCGAGACTCCTCTTACATTTTTCAACGGATTTTGACCAAACTTTCTCAGAAGCTTTGTTATCAAGTTCCCTGGCACATATTATCAGGGTTTTGTGATTGGATAATATTTGACGTAATTATGACCCTTTGTTTTTTTTCCTTATATAGAATATATAGTGAACAATTTCTACAGTGCGCAACTTCTCCTACATTTCTCAACAGATTTTGACCAAACTTTCACAGAAGCTTTGTTATCAAGTGCCCTGGCGCATATTGTCGGGGTTTTGTGATTTGATAATATTTGACCTAATTATGCCCCTTTGTTTTTTTTCCTCAATATATAATGATCAAATTCTTCTGTGCTGAACTAGTCCTACATTTCTCAACAGATTTTGTTCAAACTTTCACAGAAGCCATATCATCAAGTGCCCTGGCGCATATTGTAGAGGTTTTGTGATTGGATACTTTTTGACCTAATTACGGCCCTTTGTTTTTTTTCCTTATACAGAATATATAGTGAACACTTCTTCTGTGGCAATTCCTCCTTCATTATTCATGTTTTACATTGCACATAGTTACATTGTTTATTGCTTGTATTTGTATTTCAAATACAACATATTTATCTACAATGGAGATAATTGAAAACCTGGTTTCGTGGCATTGCCATGTTTCTTGTTTTATGATTAAACCTGTGTATAGAGCCACTCATGTGAACAGGAAGAAGTTTTTGTAGAAAGGGATGTCCAAATATGATAAACCATAGATGCTTGGGGGTTAGATCCTGTCTCCAACATGATACCCCTGAGTAAACACCTTTATCAAAAATTATTTTAATATCTAAACACTAATGGGATATCTGGTACAACTATAATACTGGTTTTCGAAAAATTTTACATAATCATATGCAAAAAAAATACTGTTTACCATCATGTATTGAGACTTAATTCCGGGCAGACAGGCGAATTGGTTGGGCCTTTTTGGTAACATTTTTCTCAGCAACTACTCTAGAGAACCTCATAATATTTAGTTTACAGCATTAACACATTGTCCCATACCATGGGATTCGATTTCAGGTCTGTCGCTCATCCACTTCATGTTAACTGACTTAGTTAAATTCATAATAATGGTCAATGGTAGGAATTTTTCCTAACGATTTTCTCAGCAACTACTTATCACAGCCTCTTGATATTTGGTATGCAGCATCAACATGTAGTCACATACAATGGGATATGATTTCAGGTATGTGGCTCATTCACTTCCCGTTTGATGACTTAGTTGAATTTTTGGCATTAATTGTAAATGGAAGGAAATTTCTGTAACAGTTTTCTCAGCAACTACATAACACAGCCTCTTGATATTTGGTAATGTGACTGCATTAATATGTGGTCCCAAGTTCAGGTCTATCGCTTATCCACTTCCTGTTTACCGACTTAGTAAAAAGTTCGACATTACTGGTCAATGGTAGTACATTTTTGTAACATCACAGCCTCATGAGTCATGTTATTTGGTATACAAATGCAACCCGGCCATTTTTGTCTTTGACCCATTTTTATTGAAGTATTATCCAAATTTGTACTTCGCCTTGTTAATTATGATGTCATTGTTAAAATTTTCATGATGTAAACACACTACAGGGAGTGTATTTTTTAGCAACCTATACTTTAAAGAAAAGAAAAAAGAGGTATTTCTATACACTTGATTGCATTCCTCTTGCTCAAAAATACTTTACATTTGACACTAACTAAATAACATTTTAAGTATTTTATAAACATGTTGCTTGTTTTAAATAAGAAAAATCCAGTTAACATCTATTTCTTAAGGTGAGCGATATAGGGCCATCATGGCCCTCTTGTTTGATTTTTGACTTAGTTTTACGGGTAAAAACAATGGGGGAATGGTCACTTATTGAAAGAATTGGGACCTTAATATTACATATATTTTGAGACTGATTTGTGTAGAGATGGTCAATGATAGTTGAGGATGTTGGCGTGACTCTAGTAGGTTGTGTTATTAGTTGATTTAAATTGAATGTACTGATTGTATTATTCCATTTTCAATTAACTGAAATAGAATTAATAAAATTGTAGTTGAAATCGCCAAAGAGAATGATTTCTTTGTTTTCAACGTATAAGGTTTCTAATATTTTTTCAATTTCTTCAGTCCATGAATTAAGTGATGAAGGGGGCCTATAAATATATCCTACAATAAAAGGTTTTTGTTTGTCAAGCTTCATTTCTATCCATATTGCTTCAATATCACTTAAATTAAGGTCTGTTCTACTCTCACAATGTAAGTTTGATTTTACATATAAAACTATTCCTCCCCCATTTGATTGTCTGTCATGCCTGAAAAGTTGATAATTTGTTTAATTAATTTCATTGTTTGAGAAAGCATCACTGAGAAAGGTTTCTTGTAATCCAAGAATGTCAATATCCGGGAGATTATCAACTAGAAACTGAATTTCACTGAATTTTGGATATAAATAATGTATATTGAGATGCATAAAGTTAAGTCCATTTTTGTCTAATTTTAAGTCTTGGAGTTTTAAGTCTTGATGTGATGTGTCCAGATTGTTATTACTTATTTTAAGAGGAAATTTATTTTCTTGACTATTTTCATTTTCTTGATGAGTATGTAAAGATGTAGAATCATTAAGAGCTTCGAAATGGAGTTTGTCACCGATTCCACTTTGTACAGTTAGTATGGTGCATGATGCACTGGTGTCCATGGATATGGCCTCTGCATCCATATTGGCATCCTTCTGTTGAAATTGTGTTGGGGAATCCTGTTGTGACCTTGATATTGCTGTCTCCTCTTATGTTGGTTTCTGTTGTTCCAATAAGATTGATGTGGTGGTATTCTGTGACGGTTGTCCCTGGGAAAATTTCGAGCAGACTGTGCTGGAGAACCTTTGATGTTTAGGGTAGATTTAATGGCTGCCAAAATTTGCCCTCCGAGCACAGCACCACCAGATTTATTAAGGTGGACTTCGTCATAGTACAGCCTTTCATTGATGTTTTCATCCGTTGTAAATGATTGTGTATTGTCCACAAATGTGTAACCGTTTCGTCCGGGTCCGTCCGTCGTCCGTCCGTCCGTAAACTTTTACTTTAAATGACATCTCCTCATAAACCACTAAGCCAATTTCATCCAAACTTCACAGGAATGTTTCTTTGGTGGTCACCTTTAAAAATTGTTCAAAGAATTTAATTCCATGCAGAACTCTGGTTGCCATGGCAACCGAAAGAAAAAAACTTTAAATATCTTCTTTTAAAAAGCCCTAAAAGCTAGAGCTTAGTTATGTGGCATGAAACATCTTCTGGTGAGTGTCTACGAAGTTTGTTCAAATAAAATCCCTGGGGTCAAAATTGGCCCCGCCCCAGGGGGTCATTGATTTTCCCTATATGCATATAGTAAAAACTTAAAAATCTTCTTTTAAAGAACCCAAAGAGCTAGAGCTAAGATATTCAGCATGAAACATCTTCTAATGAGTGTCTACCAAGTTTGTTCAAATAAAAGCCCTGGGGTCAAAATTGGCCCCGCCCCAGGGGGTCATTGATTTTCCCTATATGCATATAGTAAAAACTTAAAAAATCTTCTTTGAAAGAACTCAAAGAGGAGCTAGAGCTAAGATATTCAGCATGAAACATCTTCTAATGGGTGTCTACCAAGTTTGTTCAAATAAAAGCCCCGGGGTCAAAATTGGCCCCGCCCCGGGGGGTCATTGATTTTTCCTTATATGTGTATAGCAAAAACTTAAATAATCTTCTTTGAAAAAAACCCAAATAGCTAGAGTTTAGATATTAAGCCTGAAACATCTTCTAGTGAGTGTCTACAAAGTTTGTTCAAATAATAGCCCATGGGTCAAAATTGGCCCCGCCCCGGGGGGTCATTGATTTTCCCTATATGCATATAATAAAAACTTAAAAAATCTTCTTTGAAAAAACCCAAATAGCTAGAGTTTAGATATTAAGCATGAAACATCTTCTGGTAAGTGTCTACAAAGTTTGTTCAAATAAAAGCCCTGGGGTCAAAACTGGCCCCGCCCCAGGGGTGTCATTGTTTTTAACTATATGTGTGTAGTAAAAACTTAAAAATCTTCTTCTAAAAAACCCAATGAGCTAGAAATATCTTCTTATGGATGTCTACAAAGTTTGTTCAAATAAAAGCCCTTGGCTGAAAATTGGCCCTGCTAGGGGGAGGACGGGGGGTGGCTGAGATCATTGTTTTTCTTTACATGTGTGTAGTAAAAACTTAACATTGTGAAACATCTTCTAATGAGTGTCTTCCAAGTTTGTTCAAATAAAAGCCCTGGGGTTTAAACTGGCCCCGCTCCGGGGGCCTATACGCAGGTGAGCGACCTCAGGGCCATCATGGCCCTCTTGTTTCACTATATACCATATAGAAATATTGTGAACGCAATTCCTCTTAAACCGAATGACAGATTTTGCTTAAACTTCCAGGGATGAACAACCTTAATGTGTAGATGGTAGTAAAGGAAGGAATTTTTGCTGCAACCAAATTTAACAGAATTATGGCCCTTTGTTGATTTTTTCACTATATACCATATATATGTTGTCAGTGGGGGCATCCGTGTCCTTTGGACACAGTTCTAGTTTTAATGTTTTAATGGCCATGTATTTCAATTTTTCTAGTGTACAAATGGGAAAATCAAGTGATAATTCTGGCCCAATTAATTTAGTTTGTAACATTATAAACTTTTTTTTCATAAGCTCAAACAAATCAAGGAAAGGTTTATATTTAAGCTAAAATATTATTTCTGTAATATATAACTTAAGAGACAATTCCACATTTTCAATATTGAAAGAGAATATTAATACATTGATTTTAAAACAATCAATATACTGTGACAATCAATATACTGTGATAATTTAGTATTCAACTGTGTAATGCTTGCATATGTTTTAAAGAATATTATCCATAAAATATATAAATTTGATAACTTTATTCAGTATTTCAATATTCAAAATTTAATGTAAAAAGGGAAAAATTTTATTGAAGAGGAGAATCTCAAGTCATGCTGTGTATTGGTATTTTCTGAGAGGGACTGTTTTCATTATACCACCCTCCTGCTGATAAGAGGGCCTCATGGTAAATAACAAAGAACAGTCAATTTTGCAGATTATAACTATGCATTGAAATTCCCTGGTTTTCTCAAAATGCATGTTAGACATAAGCCTGGGGATTCATCAGGTGTTGGCACTCAGGCTAGTTAGTCATATAGATAAATGACCATAATTTTTGTATAATAAAATATACAAAAAAAAAAACAACATTATGGCTTAAATGCATATTAGATATTATTGTCTCTAAAGCAGAATTTTCTATATTTATCCATTTATCCACATTTCTTGCCATTCTGCATAATAATATATAACTTAAGAGACGATTCCTCATGTTCAAGATTGAAAGAGAATGTTAATTCATTGATTTAAAACAATCCATACACTGTGATATTATGTTTTTCAACCATGAAATGCTTGCATACGTTTTAATGATATAAATAATTAAAAATTGTCCATGAAATAAATAGAATTGATAACTTTATTCAAGATTTCTATATTAAAAATATAATGTATAAAGGGAATGCTTTTATACAAGAGGAATTAAGTCTCAAGTCATGCTGTTGTCCTACCTGTATTTTTGATGGGGGGGGGGGGGGCTTTTGTCCTATGTGTAAATTTCATTGGGGGGGGCTGTTGTCCACCTTGTCATTTTTAGACGGGGGAGAGGGCTTTCGTCCGGGGGGGGGGCTTTTGTCCTACACTCGCACTTATGAAGTGCACTACTAGTGCACAACTTGTGCACTTTGTGTAACCTTTAGTGTGAACTCAACTGTACTAGTGGGAATTCAACCAAACTTAATAGAAGTGATCAGTACTATCCTTTGTTGTGCATATGGCCAGCACGTTTAACTTTGCTGCACAAAATGGCTGTCAGAGCTATAAATAGAAAAATCTTGTCTGGCTTTCACAGATAGAACTGCTGGTTAGATTTTAATGAAACTTCACAGGAGTGAACAGTTCCATCCCTAGTTGTGCACATTGCCGGCATGTTCCGCTTCACTGAACAAAATGGCCCCCAGGGTTAAAAATAGAAAAATCTATCACATGTCAAACTGCTGGCTGGATTTCCGCCAAATTCAAAGGAGTCATCAGAACCATACACAGTTTTAGAAGACATATGTTTTTGTGACAAAAACCCTTCCAAGTTCATATATGGCCTTTATTTGATAAACAAATCTTTGAAGTTAGCTGGAATTGTCATTACTTTGTTATTTTTTTTACAGATATGATTCATGCTTGGACAAACAAACACACCACCAACATGTTGAATTATTCTGATTTAACTTTGACCTTTAACTGACCATTACCTCCAAGGTTATACAATTTAATTTGCTCACATTTTCATAACTTTGCTTTTTGTCTATGATTTGATTCATTCTTGGACAAAAGAACACTTATCATTCAACTATGACCTTTACTTAAATGTGTTGACAGTCAAATTCAAATTTGAAATTTACTTTATACACTTATATTATGTTTTCTAGGAGGACTCTTATAGATACTACAATATTCTCAAACTGATGTGTTTGACTTTCTATATAAGAAAAGGCCGAGCATGGCCCAAGCTAGGTAGTGGCTCTTGTTTTCAATGTCAACTACATTATATGTATCCATTCCAATTTACATTCTCACATGTATTATGTATTGTGCTTGAAAGGTTTCTACAAAAAATAAGTTTGTTCTTACAGTCCTGGTTTTATTTTAGAAATATTTTATAGACAGTTAAATTTTCTGTTTATTTTCTATTTGCATAATCATTTCTTGGAATAAGTAAGTGCACTGATTTATGTGTTATACACTCACATATGGAAGTCCTTTACATGAAAATTGGTTAAAAGAAAAATTTAGATAAACTTAAAAAACTATAGTTTCCCAACAAATTCTAATGTCATATTTTGAAATGTTTATTCATGATATATATGATATCAATTATGCATTTTGCCTGGGTTTGTAAGTATGCTCTTGGTTTGGAAGCAATACTTTTATATTGTATACAAAATGGGCACTTATTCTACTTTGAAAGTAGGAATGATATCAGCTTGGAATACCTGAAATAGATTGCTCTACAAATTTCGAACTTTTGTATGCAACATATTGCACCCCCATCAGTGCTTTCAGCACTTTGATTCTTTTTCTTGTTAGGAGCATACTTTGAACTGTTCTGGTTGGAATTCAAAACAAATTCATACAATAGTCAAGCACAATAAGAGGAAATGCAGTGCACAAGAACCATAACGCTATCCAGAATATTTATAGTTATTGCCCTTTGTCACTAGTTGGAATTCAATACACTTTCATACAATGGTCAAGCACATTGAGAGGAAGTGCAGTGCACAAGAACCATAACTCCATCTTGACTAATCACAGAGTTATTGCCCTTCATTACCTTTTCTAGTGGACTAAGTCCAGTTCATAACTTGAAAAATAATGGTTGGAATTCAATGCAACTTCATACAATGGTCAAGCGCAGTAACATGAAGTGCAATGCACAAGAACTATAACTCTATTTGGACTAATTGCATAGTTATTGCCCTTTGTTACTTTTTCTTGTCCTGTCCATAACTTGAAAACTAGTAGTTGGAATTCAATACAACTTCATACAATGGTCAAGCGTAATGAGAGGAAGTGCAGTGCTCAAGAACCATAACTCTATCTGGACTTACTACAGAGTAATTCAATAAAACTTCATCAATGGTCAACCACAGTGAAAGGAACGTACAAGAAGCACAAGTATCTTTGATTGCCCACAACCATAACTCTATTTCAATTCTTTTACAAGGTATTCTGTTACTAGTAACTTCCTCATTTCCGAAGCACTCGGGGGGGGGGGGGTATTAATCACATTTAGTGATAGCTCTTGTTGTTTTTCTTCTTCTTAAATTAGTGTGACTTGACAGACCTATAAAAATTAAAACAAGAAATATCTTTAAAAAGGATTCTCGGGCAAAGTAAAACTGGTAAGCATGCAAAATTATGTTACATGTATTTCTAAATATTCAGTACAAAAAGAAATATTAGCAGTTCTTGCCTAACAATGACATAAAAATTATTTCTTGTACCTAAGATAATGCCCATTTTGTAAACATTCAAATTGAATTATAGTGATGATTTTTCAGTGTAGGATAACTTCTCTTATAGGCATCTCTTTAACTTGTTTTACGTTTGACTTTATAAATTTTGTAATCACTTACAAATTAACCAAAAACTTAAAGAACTATCCTCATTCTTGTACATTTTATTACCTTTAGAAAATTTTACATGGATGATCACCAAAATTTGTCTGTAGCATTCTTAGGAAGTCTTGTTTCAAATGTGTATGACAACTCACCCCCTAAACAAAACATAATAGACTCAACCAAAACAAGCGTCTGCTTCTTTATGCATGACCATGATTAGCAATAGCAAACCAAATGTAAGAGCTAAACCTATTGTAAAAATACTATGACCACAGCAGATTTCGTACAGAAAATAACATTTGAGTTAAACGTTGATTGGATTTAGTTCAAACTTGATTCATTAATTTAAGCTCGACTGCTACGGAGGTCATAAAAGTTTAATAATTCTACCAACTCCGCGTGTTGCAGTATAGTTGCTATAGAGGAGACACGTGACATTGATCAATGGGCCCTAATCTGAACTAGTTGACTGACTCACCCATATATAGTATATTTATACCCCCAAAAACGAAGTTTGGGTGGGTATATAGGAGTCACCCGGTGGTCTGTCGGTCGGTCCAGCGGTCCGTTGCATTTTTCTTGTCCGGAGCATAACTTGAAGACTAATGGTTGGAATTCAATATAACTTCATACAATGGTCAAGCACATTGAGAGGAAGTGCAGTGCACAAGAACCATAACTCTATCTTGACTAATTTCAGAGTTATTGCCCTTTGTTACTTTTCCTTGTCTGGAGCATAACTTTAAAACTACTGGTTGAAACTCGAAACAACTTCATACAATTGTCAAGCACAATAAGGGCAAGTGCACTGCACAAGAACCATAACTCTATCTAAAGTAATAACAGAGTTATTGCCCTTTGTTATTTTTCCATTGCTTTCTTTTGTCCGGACTATAACTTGAAGACTAATAGTTGGAATTCAATATAACTTCATACAATGGTTAAGCACATTGAGAGGAAGTGCAGTGTACAAGAACCATAACCCCATTTTGACTAATTACAGAGTTACTGCCCTTTGTTACTTTTCCTTGTCCGGAGCATTACTTGAAAACTACTGGTTGGAATTCAAAACAACTTCATACAATTGTCAAGCACAATAAGGGGAAGTGCAGTGCACAAGAACCATAACTCTATCTAAAGTAATTACAGAGTTATTGCCCTTTATTATTTTTCCATTGCTTTTTTTTGTCTGGACTCAAACTTGAAGACTAATTGTTGGAATTCAATATAACTTCATACAATGGTCAAGCACATTGAGAGGAAGTGCAGTGCATGAGAACCATAACTCCATTTTGACTAATTACAGAGTTACTGCCCTTTGTTACTTTTCCTTGTCCAGAGCATAACTTGAAAACTACTGGTTGGAATTCAAAACAATTTCATACAATGGCCAAGCACAATAAGGGGAAGTGCAGTGCACAAGAACCATAACTCCATTTTGACTTATTACAAAGTTATTGCCCTTTGTTACTTTTCGATTGCTTTTTTTTGTCCGGAGCATAACTTAAAGACTACTAGTTGGAATTCAATATAACTTCATACAATGGTCAAGCTCATTGAGAGGAAGTGCAGTGCATGAGAACCATAACTCCATCTTGACTAATGACAGAGTTATTGCCCTTTGTTACTTTTCCCTGTCTGGAGCATAACTTGAAAACTACTGGTTGGAATTCAATACAACTTCATGCAGTTGTCAAGCACATTAAGAGGAAATGCAGTGCACAAGAATTATAACTCCATTTAGAAAAATTACAGAGTTATTGCCCTTTGATACTTTTCCTTGTCTGGAGCATAACTTAAAACATACTGGTTGGAATTTATAACAACGTCATACAATTGTCAAGCACAATAAGAGAAAGTGCAGTGCACAAGAACCATAACTCCATTTTGACTAATTACAGAGTTACTGCCCTTTGTTACTTTTCCTTGTCCAGAGCATAACTTGAAAACTACTAGTTGGAATTCAAAACTATTTCATACTATGGTCAAGTATATTGAGAGGAAGTGCAGTGCACAGAAAGCATAACTCTTTTTTGACTAATTTAAAAGTTTTTGCCCTTTGTTACTTTTTATTGTCCAGTGCATAACTTGAAAATTAATGGTTGGAATTCAATGAAACTTTATACAATGGTCAAGGGCAGTGAGATCATCATCAGATGAAGTGCAGTGCACAAGAACAATAACTCTATTTGGACTAATTACAGTTATTGCTTTTGTTACTTTTTTGTCCAGTGCATAACTTGAAAACTAGTAGTTGGAATTCAATACAACTTAATACAATGGTCAAGCGCAATGAGAGGAAGTGCAGTGTACAATAGCCTTTACTCAATCTTCAGTATTTATAGAGTTATTGCCCTTTGTTCCTTTTCCTTGTTTTTCTGGACTTCTTACAGAGTAATCCAATAAAACTTCATCAATGGCCAACCACATTGAAAGGAAATGCAACATACAAGAACCACAACTATCTTTAATTGCCCACAACCATAACTCTATATTTCAATTCTTTTACAAGGTATTCTGTTACTAGTAACATCCTCATTTCCGAAGCAGTCTTGCGGGGGGTATTAATCACATTTAGTGATAGTTCTAGTTAAAATTTGTTTTTATTTGTGAATCATTATTATACAATACAATACAATACAAATCACTTTATTTTCAATTGTCACAGATTACATAATACACATTTAACATGTATCAAGCAATAACATGTGAACGAAGAGTAGCATAAATAATTAGTATGGGTAACAACATTATCAAAAAAATTCTAATTTATTATGTTTTGGGTTTTAGTGTTTCTGTATTCGATGGGGAAAGCGGACAATATTTGAAGTATTTGAAAGCGGTGAAATATTTCATTTCAAAGTACAAGACATTAGGCTTACTATTGTCTAAAATTTTGAAACTACATGTAGTAAATACCTGTTGTATTGCTGTATTACATACATGACGGAGGTTTAAATAAACAAAACGCATCTGTTATATACCAATCATTTATAAAGATAGCAAAATAATTCATTGTATAAAATGTTAACAAAATCAATTACCTAATGTAACTGCATTACGTTAAATACATCTTATACATAACAATTTGAAAATTATCGCCCACTTTATACCAAAATTTATAACAAAAAAAATGTCAATTTATTATGCAATGACGGATCGTCTAAATGTAGACGCCACATTTAACTCAATACAGAATTGGAGCAGTACCTCTAGACGCTTGCAGAAATCATGATCACAAAATAGACAAATATCGTTTTTTTATCATACATAAATCGCACTTGCGGATGATCACGTGACCAAAATTGTACAATGGGCTCATAAAATGGCGGCTTTAACGCTCGGTAAAAGCAGTGAAATTGAGGTAAGCATACAGTTAACGATAAACTTATATGTAAAACTAGGCGCAAGGAACCCCTGTATAAAAACCACGTACTGTTCTGTTATTGGTTACTTTGTGGCTCTCTCTGTTTAGGCCTGAAAGACGAAAAGGTTGTTTTGGGTGATGAGTACAATGGCCGAACAGGTACTAAAATGCGTTGTTTTCAGTAAAAGAAACGCATTTTGAGCAAAATGAGCAATGACATCTTGTGCACAATTGCAAGTTTGCCCGTCATGAACAATTTACATCCTTTGTAAAGTTGCATAACGAAGTTGTGCATCTTTTTAAAAAACGAGTACAATGGTCGAACCAAATTTAATGAGTACAATGGCCGAACGATTTTATTGCCTGTCCTATTTTGCCAATTTTTTTCATTGAATTATGCTTGTTTCTACTTTTACTTCCTGTTTTTGTCATCATACAAATTTAACATTTGAAAGTGAAAAGTAGAAAAAAGTTTAAATTAAATGAATTCAGTTTCCTTTGTAAACATTCTCATCTTAATAGTATTCTGCTTTGATAACACACGTGTACATCGGCTTAAAAGTATTTACAATACGAAAATAAAATACAAACATGTACAATATATAGAATCTATTTCACCAGCAAAATATATGTTTCATTTACATACATGAAATGTCATACCATTTTGACAATTTATTTTAGAAATAAAGTCGGTTGTTGGTGTTTTTTTTTTTTGGTATTTCAGACGCAGAAAAAGGTGTTCCTTTAAATGAAAAGCATGTTTACGTATATCTATGAAATAAATACATGTATTGTTTATTTTAGATTTAAATATTGTGCTTATATTATCGTTAAACACATTTCATCACACCATATTAAGAAATTCAGTATCTTTACAGGAATCGGAAATTCTGATGTGTTTATTTGCCGGCATTATGAAAACGTATAGAAGGCGATCAGCTTCATGTCGTCACGAGCAGGTACACAAGGGGAAGGTACCCCATACATGCTGTGGGACATGTTTCCTAAGTTTCGGCAAATTGCAAAGACATAGGTTTGTAAATTGCATATAATACATGAAGTACATAGCTGTCTGATATTTCTACATACGGCATGAGTGTCTAAGATGGAAAGAACACAAAGAAATGGTTACATGTAAATAAAGAAAAGCTATAAAGAAAAAGAAATTAGATAACCCTGGGGCAATATATTGCCCCATTATTTGCAATAAGGAGCAATATACAATGTACCCTTTGTGCTAAAATGAACGCATTATATATGTTCCGAAATAGATACAATTAAATTACAAAATTTCTTATTAGGACAAATATTATGAAACCCGGTTATAATAGCTCCAACACCGTTAAACACAACATGGAAGCTATATTTACAACAATAAACTGATTTCTAAATTCTAAGTTGTTTCAGAGCAAACAACCATGGCGGAGCAAAACTGCATCAGTGCAAAGAATGTGGCAGTTCGTTTGCGACAAAATCTGAGCTTGAGCAACACAAGTTATTCAATGCTAACCCACTCTAACTTGCAGCATCTGCCCAAGGCTTTTCGAACTAGGGCAATGCTGATTGATCACCTTTCTTCCCATTCCGGCAAAAAAAAACACAAATGTACTTGTGGAAGAGCCTACATATATAGTCAGGGTTTGAGTAATCACTGATCAAAGTGTATAATATCAAAGCAAACTCAGTGAAACTTTGTTTGTTCTAGTCATTGTCACAAAAGTGCCTCTTATTAAGTCATCAGACTTTGTTTTGGTCATATCATGATATTTTTGTCACGTGCAGAAATGTCAATCAAGTTTATTGAGTGAATAACTTGTGTTGCTTAAGTTCAGATTTTGTCGCGAACTGACTGCCTGAAACGTTTTAGTCCGCCATGGTTGTTTGCTCTGAAACAACTGAAACACATTTGAATTTAGAAATACTATCAGTTTATTGATGTAAATATAGCTTCCATGTTATGTTTAACGGTGTTGGAGCTATTATAACCGGGTTTCATAATATTTGATCTCATAAGAAATTTTGTACTTCAACTGAATCCTTTTAGGAACGTATGTAATGCGTTCATTTCTCAACACAAAGGGTAGAGTGTATGCCGCTGCAAATAATAGGGCAATATATTGCTCAAGGATTATCTTATTTCATTTTCTTAATACTTTTTCTTTATGTAACCATTTCTTTGTGTTCTTTCCATCTTTGTCACACAAGCCGCATGTAGAAATATCAGACAGCTATGTACTTCATGTATGATATGTAATTTACAGACCCAGGTTTTTGCAATTTGCCGAAACTTAGAAACAATGTCCCACAGCATTTATGGGGTGCCTTCCCCTTGTGTACCTGCTCGTGATGACATGAAGCTGATCATCTTCTATACGATTTCATAATGCCGGCAAATAAACACATAAGAAATTTCAAATTCCTGTAAAGATATTGAAGTACTTAATATGACGTATTTAACGATAATATAAGCACAATATTAAAATCTAAAATAAACATTACATGTATATATTCCATAGATATATGTAAACATGCTTTTCATTTAAGGAACAACTTTTTTCTGCGTCTAAGATACGAAAAAACAACAAAAACGGAAACAAAAAAACCCAGACTTTATTTCCTTTTATGTATGTAATTGAAACATTCATTTTGCTGGTGAAATAAATTCTATATTAATATGTACATGTTTGTATTTTATTTTTTTATTGCATATACTTCTTTTAAGCTGATGTACACGTGTGTTATCAAAACAGAATACTGTTAAGAGGAGAATTTAAAGCAAGCAAATTGAATTCATTTAATTTAATACTTCTTCCTACTTTTCACTTTCAAATATGATATTTGTATGATTTCAAAGACAGGAAGCGAGAAACAAGCATAATTCAATGAAAAAAAAAATATGGCAAAATAGGACAGGCAATAAAATCGTTCGGCCATTGTACTCATTAAATTTGGTTCGACCGTTGTACTCGTTTTTTAAAAAGATGCACAACTTCGTTATGCATCTTTACAAAGGATGTAAATTGTTCATGACGGGCAAACCTGCAATTGTGCACAAGATGTCATTGCTCATTTTGCTCAAAATATGTTTCTTTTAATGAAAACAACGCATTTTAGTACCTGTTCGGCCATTGTACTCATCACCCAAAACAACTTTTTTCGGCTTTCAGGCCTAAACAGAGAGAGCAACAAAGTGACCAATAACAAAACAGTACGTGGTTTTTATTATTTGTTTGGGTCGTCAGACCAAACAAATAATGGTAGCGAAATTTCAGAGTATAATGTTCGTAATTGCAAATGCCGAAAGTAGTCCACTTTTTGAAGCGGTTACTTCCCTTTTGTATGTACACTAAAGCCGAAAAATTCAGGGGAGATCACTGTGTAAAGATGGTCAAAGACAGGCGCATCAATTTTCAAGCAAAGTAATTCCCGAATGGTCGAAGGTTTCTAATATTGTTTTATTGTATTTTCTGATCGAAAATAACTAAATACAAAGCGGACATTCAATCTCTGAACAGAAGTTTACAACAAACCTAACAACAAGTAGTTCTCAAAACAGCTTAAAACTAGCGATTTAAAAGAAAGAAATATTTTATTTTGTTACAAGTATCCAACAAATTACAACGCATTTAAAGTTAAACAATAGCGTTGGCTTATAGAATTGTCAATAAATGCACAATCACAAATTACGCGGATGAATATGATTTTATCAATGAAAATACTATTTATAACCGAATACTACACAAACCGAGTAGTGGAATATATAGATTCTACATGTCGGACTGTTTGGGCGAGAGGATTTTCGCTAAAATATTTACTTCAATTTTAAACAACAGGTTTACCCTGAACAAAATACCTCGAAATTAATAAGGATTACAAACCCGAAATGCAATGGAAGTTCTCAATTTATAATGACTTGATATTATTCAGACTTGTTGTGTATAACTTTTCCGTGGTACAGTGGTAACGCGCTCGCTTAGTGAGTGAGAGGTCTCGAGTTCGAATCCCAGTCGAGGAAATTTTTTTTTTGATAAATTCTTTTTTAAGTGTTTTTGTTGAGGAAGTAGCCATGATATGCAAGGATAAAGTGTGACTGTCGTAAAAAATGAACATAAATGATTTTTTGATGCAACTCTAGTTATGCAGAATTCCGTATGTATCAAACTCTGGTGCCTTGCAAAATGAATTATAATACATAAAAATAAACCTTTACAGGAAAATGCATACAGATATACAGTACGATTTAGCTTGCAAAGATCAGAAAATACCACAGAACTTGCAGCACTTTGATTTTTTATAAATATAAATGCTTATCGTAAGCTCCAGGATTATTTACATCTGTGATAAACAACAGTTAAAGTCGTTACAAGCCCTAATTTAGAATAATATGGTTTTCTTCAGCCCGTTCACATATAAATTCACCGTGGCTGAAGGGTTTTCGGGCTCGCTTAGGAAGCGAGAGGTCTGGAGTTCAAATCCCAGTAAAGGTAACTCATTTTTTTTTCTAATTGTTAAAGTCAAATAAACATTGGATTGAATATCAGTGTTGCAATTAGTCTTATAGCCAATTTACTACAATTAAAACGCTGGAAAGCATTGGTGGCACTATACATATAATCTCACAACCTGCACCTTTCTTACATTCTGAGACCCAAACAAATTCAGCAACTTCTGTGCTTTGATTTGTTTGGGTCGTCAGACCAAACAAATAATGGTAGCGAAATTTCAGACTCTCATGCTGTTAATTGCAAGTGCCGAAAGAAGTTCGCTTTTTTGAAGCGGTTACTTCCCTTTATATGTAAACTAACGCCGAAAAATTCAGGGGAGATCACTGCGTAAAGATGGTCAAATGACAGGCGCATTAATTTTCAAGCAAAATAATTCCTGAATGGTCGAAGATTTCTAATATTGTTTTATTCTTTATAGATATACATGCTTATAGTAAGCTACATTATTATTTACATCTGTGTTAAACAACAGTTAGCGTCGTTACAAACCCTAATATAGAATAATATACAAATGTAGTTTTCTTCAGACTGTTAACAAATAAATTCACCGTGGCCGAGGGGTTGGCGCGCTCGCTTACGATGCGAGAGGTCTGGAGTTCAAACCCCTGTTAAGGGATTTTTTTTTTTCAAATTGTTTAAGTCAAATAAACATTGGATTGAATATCAGTGTTTAAATTAGTCTTATAGCCAATTTACTACAATTAAAACGCTGAAAAGCCTTGGTGGCACTTTACAAAAACAAATTGGTTTATAATCTCACAACCTTCACCTTTCTGACATTCTGAGACCCAAACAAATTCAGCGCCTTCTGTGCTTTGATTATACAGGGGTTCCGTGCGGCCTAGTTTTACATATAAATATAACGTTAACTGTATGCTTACCTCAATTTCACTGCTTTTACTGAGCGTTTAAGCCGCCATTTTATGAGCCCATTGTACGATTTTGGTCACGTGATCATCCGCAGTGAATCGGTGTGAAAAGATGAATTAGACCTATTAAAGTTCATAAAGCAAGATTTTGGCATTTTACGATTCAAGCGCCTTGCCCGGTATATACCGGAATACGGTATTTAGTGTGGTGCTCCAATCCTTTTTTTAGTCCTTTTTAATGAGATAATTCGTGTGCCACTGCACTTCTGGCCACTGCAAAAGAAAAAGAAAATAGCTCTCGCTGACTGGCGTTTAAAAAGGTTATTGCAATAGACATGTCCATGAAGATATCTATCAGCGACCATTGTCTATTTCCTTACTAGAGGCGCTGACTCTGATGTTGTGCTGGCAAAAGATATTTCTGATGTTTGCGATTTAATTGAAGACTGTGCGGTGAAACAGCCACCAGGACGGGGTTTAAATCTAGTAATTCGCCTATTTTCTGATATGTTCGTATACCTAACTGGAAGTTCAGCATGAGATTCTCGTGTTTCACCCTGTCCATGTTTTTTTCCGCCAATTAAGACATCTTCGGTTAAATCTAACACATCGTCATGATCATAAGATTCCACTCTCATCCACTTTGTTTTAGCCCATGCCTTTCTGCTTTGATCTCGTCTTGTATACCTTTCGTCTTCTTGATAAAACGCAACTTTTGGCCATTCACTAGATGGCATGCTGGCTTTTAATCTTTCTGTGTCATCTGCTCTGTTTGTTTCTATTTCTTTTTTTGCACCTATTTCTTTGGCCGTTTCCAAATAACTTTCACTTTTTAAACCTAACACTGTCATTTCAATATCTTCTTCATTTCCGGAATCGTTATCTGGATCTTTAATATCAGGGTCAGTTTCTGAATTTTTGTTGTTCTTTTGCACAATATAAAAAGCTCTCTGTGGAGGCTTATTGTGCTTAATTTGCATCCGGTGTTTTAAACCCGTTGCAAGGAATAGAAACAAGGCGGCGGCGGCGAGAACGCATGGTCCTAGGGGACGGTATAACTCTTTTCGTTTATAAAACTCCGTGTTTTCTCCGAAAGCCTTGATGGAACTGCACAATGTAATAGCAATGCCCGCTATCCACAATATCACGTCTAGCACATACAACCAACGTATAGGCCGTGCACCACGTTTCTTAGCAAGAAGTTTCCTTTTCCTCTTTCTTTCTAACCTGCGTCTGACGTGTTCCACTTCTTTATGATCTTCATTTTCAAAGAACCAAATGCTGAACTGTTTAATGCGTTCTTTCATAAGAGACATTTTTGTTCTCTTCTTACTTTTATTCAACCTCAAGTTGATACAGCCACATTCCTCAATATTGTCTTGTTTAGCAACGATGCTATTTCTGGAAGAAGAAAAAAATAACCACCATCCTTAAGTTAAACCGTTTGGTAATCTTTGTTTGTAAAAAAAAATAAGTTACGATAAGAGCAGGAACAAGTACAAAACATAATAGCAAATTTGTATATATTATAACTCCTCACCTCTTGTCATAGTAGCTTGTACCTCCATGGCCTCCACCGAGTCCACTTACAAAAGCCATGTTTGAAATTTACAAACTCTTTAGAAGCTGGCTTTCTGTTTTAAATACCTGACAGAGCATGTACTACTGACTGATGTTCCTCTAGATTTAGGCAATGATTGGTTGTAAATGTGTTCTTTACATCGCGTGTATTTATAACATTATCATAAAAAGATTGTATTCAACACAGCTTAATATAATAACAAAACAATTAGATTGTAATTAAACCCTTGTTCATTAATTGATCAACAATAAATTAGTCGCCACTCAAGACTTATTCTTCACGAGTTTATCAGCGTGATTTAAATTCAGGGGTATTAGATGACATTTTTTTTTGCCTGTTTTCAAAATAAAAACTAACCCTACATTTTTCATTAATTGACTACGAAATTGATTTTAATAAATCATCTATATGATCTGGAAGGTATTGCACCGGAGCCGATATTTGATATACATGTAGTCTTTGCGACGAACCTCTTCGTTCTGGTGCTTAATGATATTAAAGGCCCATTATGCCTCAGAAAAGATTTTATGTTTATTTCTCAAAAGCTTTGTAATTTTGTTGTACTTTTACAATATCAAAATGTTACTCATTGGCCAATTATTGTCCAACAATATTGACTTGGCACTTCATTAATTTCCGTAAAGGTCAGGCGATAAACAGTGGTATCTAACAAATATATCGATATCATTGTTAACTTCACACGTCAATGAGTTGTGGTGTATTGGTATAGATGCCTGACTACTGATCTGAAGTTACCTGGTTCGATACCTTATCAACACCGCTTTATGAGGACATGCATTTTTTTTATTTCATGCAATAATTAATTTGAAATCGTTTTACTACATCTTGTTTTTAGGATACCTTTACAGTAGTGGTTTTTATGCATTTTTTTTATTCATTACATTATCTTCAATAAGACAATTTAAAAAAAGGACGGCACGTTCATAATACAAATTAAAATACTACACAGATAGAATACACAACCAAAAATCAAAACGTTTTGCACGAGTTAAGAGAGAAATGGCAATTTTAAAATAAGAAAAGAAAAAATATAAAAGTGGCTGAACCAGGATTCGAACCTTCGAGTCAGTGCACGTCTATATTCTTGAAGTGAAAGCCCTTAACGACTGCGCTAAGAGGGTTTTGTAATTTAGAACATTTAACAACTGGCTATATACATTCATATCGATTTACAAATAGATAGTTTAACTTAACGTTTACGGAATTTACCGAATATGGGGTCAAATTCAAGAGTGCCAGGTCAATGTTGTTGGACAATACCTGTGCCATCTTTTCATCTGTTGTTCGTTAGCAATAAGTAAAGTTATAGTGAATAAGTGTTTTGTCTTCCATACAAAATACTACTTTGTTTACATTTCGTTACTTTTATAACACATTATTTCACATTTATCGCTACTTTCTTTAGGTAATAATCATCTAACATTCTCTAAAACCATTATTTAAACATTATAAAATATATGTTAGCCCTTTCTGAAGAATTAAAAATGTATTTGTTTCTGAGGTATAATTTTGCCTTTAAAGCGTTTTTATTTATCTTGATTTTTCAGCGGATGAAAATGGTATTTGCCAAGAAAAAGCCGATGGAAAATCTTGAAAGGAGAGATGTATCGAGAGCAATGAAAACAAAAATTAAAGATAGAAAGCTGCTGAGTAGGTTTGTTTGGACCTGTTTATGGGACATTATCAATCTTAAGAACATAAATATTGAAACCAATTGACTTCATACGAGAAAAACATTTACATCAAGTGCGGGGCAACTGTTTATAATTGCCTTACAGCACATTAACACGATTAAGAACAAGTTATTTTGAATATTAAAACTAAGTAAACGAAAGAGAAAGAAAAATGCGAGCTGTCTATTTAATTATTTATCCCTTTTCATTGAACCAACATACTCGCATAACGCATGACGTTACTTACGGTCGAATTCAGTCGTCATGTCTATATTTGTCATATCTAAAAAATTGTACCTCTAATTTTGATACACGGTAATATATGATTATTTATCTGTATCAGAATATCATAAGCACAGTTTTACGAGAAAGCATGCGTTGTTAACTGAATTTGAATCACCGGAAACGCTGTGCATGACCGTTTGCACTAATGCGTTCTATAATGCTACTTTACATGGCTCACTAATTGCAGACGACACTGTTTTTGAGTCACTATTACGAGGCGATTGTGTTGAATCACTATGGGCATATGAAAATTGTATAATATCCTCAACTTCAGAAGTCGACTTTGAGGTTAAAGACGTAGATTTTTCGTTGCAATATGTTATTTCAATATTAGGCATACCATGAAAGGAAGAGTGACCTGTACATTCAGTATTGTTCAGACTTTCTAAATTCATATCCATAACTTTAGCCCAATGGTCTGATGAATATACTCTCGGTATAGTTCCTGGCATGTTTGTACTTGACGCCGAAGCAATACTAGAACAAAGAAATCCATCTTCATAATCTTGTTGCTTATTTGTGTTCCACAATAGCCTTTGTCTGTCTAATGCAGGACAAGAAGGATCATAAGAGCTTGCATAGGAGCATTTGGAAGTTTGTCGTCTGAATTTGTTTGGATCCTCCTCTAAGAAATCTGGATGAACGACCGGTTTAATCTCTTCAATACCTGCTTTTTTCAGTTTTTCCCGACTAACGTTGTCTAGACCAACTGTAACCAGCAACAATATAACTCCGACTATTATCAGTGTCACGCCACTTATTTTAAACTGATGTTTAAAGGTCCAAAAAATAGTTCCGTCACCTAAGGTACGTATCGTTGCACCAAAAACGAACAATATTCCTAAAAGTACTCCAAAAAGGGAAAGGTAATATAGTCTCTTTATAGTTCGTAGTTTTGCACCAATGTGTTTCCGAAAAAGTTTTCGTCTCTCTCTGATATTTTTGTATTCTTGATTTCTTTGCCATTCACCGGGTTTTTCGTTAAGTTCGCGTTCTTCAATTTTCTTCATTATCACAGATTTTCCAGATCTGAACAAAATAAAACAGAGACTTATTCAAAGATTAACTTATTACAGTGATTAATACATAAGTTGGTTTAAAGTTGTTGGCTAGAAAGTCCGTCCAGCTTCCCTATAAATCAAAAGAACACCGCTTACAATTTTTTAATGTTTTACACGATGTTTTTATTTTGTGCTTACACAACAAACTCTGTGTGTGTGTGTGTGTGTGTGTGTGTGTGTGTGTGTGTGCGTGTGCGTGTGTTTATATGTAAATATGATTAAAAAAATGCCGGAACAAGAAAAAATATACTGAAAAAAAAACTGACAACTGGATTTTCTCATTTTAATTTATTCTATAATCATTAGAGCAAACATATATGTACATGTATACTTACCGTCCACCTGAACTTCTGTTGCTATTTTGGCGGGATATTTGTCTCCCTATTTTTGCCGCCACAGCACCGGATTGACTTGGCAGCAGACTCTTATTTCCGCCATTTTCACCATGTTCCTTGAAACTGAGCCACATCGGCAACGGCGAATCTTCTGTCCTGTAAACAGATAAGTATATCGAAAATAAACGCGTCTCTTCTTGATTCCTCATAACTGAAACACTTTACATGTTTGATCAGGGAATTAGCCAATAGTTTGTAGTCCAGAATATTTCTATATAACAGAAGCATATGTTCAAATTGTACGATTTATGTGCTGGTTTTAATTAACTTAGAAAATTTTACAAAACATAATAATTGTTGTGCCTATTAGTCACTGATTCTCATAAGAATTGTGAAATTGACAGATCGAAATTCGAAAAAAAAATCGATCTTCGAAAAATCGAAAAGTGACATTATGCCCATCTATAGGTATATAATGAATGAACAGGAGAGAGTCAAAATAAATTTAAACAGTCAATCTCTTGAAATATAAAGTCAATTTAGCTCAACTTGACAATGAAAATATGAGCATAATGTCACTTTAACAGGACCTAATTTCGAAAAGTAGACTTAACTTTTTACCCCATTAGCATATTGTGAAAAATGGCCGTTGTCATTGACAAGCCTCCTGTTACAAGTTCAAACTGCTATGGAACTATGAAAAATACTTCAATACTCAATAAACTTGGCACAAATGTTGACTAGACCATAGCCTCAATCGTAAATTCCCTGTTACCATGGCAACGGGGAGACGTCTCAAAATTGCCAAAAATCACTATTTTGCATTGTTTTTTTTCCCATCAAAACTGATTTCAAATTGCTGCAACTTCTCAAAGAATTGAGATAGAGTAAAAGGCTTTTCAGCGTCGGTTACTAGTTACCCTAAGATCGACCGGAGGCCATTTTTAGCCTGTCACATGTCCAAAATTTTCTTGGCGATGAGTGGGACCACCGCCCCCTTCAAACCCCCAAACAGAAGGAAGGCAACCCCCTGATGTACCATTTTGATGGGGGTGGCGCCGAAAAAGTGGTCACTTTTATATTTTGAACATCAACCAGATACTTCGCGTATACTACTCTTTGAAAGAAGCAACCCTATTTGTAAAAAAAATATCCTGTTGTAATGTACGCGACTACCATTTATTAATTAAAACATTCAGAATTTCATAAGAAATATTAAACAAATTCACTTCAGGGAACTTAATTTTTACCATTTATTCATTGCATTTATCAGATACCAAAAAAATTACTACGAAAGCGCTTGAAATATTTTTTCTTGAGCTTGCAAAGTAATCGCCTACAAAAGTACCTTTATTTAAAATGCGGAATTTCTGACTATTACTGATATCAATTCCATTTCCCTTTTTAAATTTGTTCTTATATTTTATAATATAGTGACGAAAACAAACTTTGCATTCAAAATAACTGACTAAAATTTTGTGGTTGTGTCTTTTTGACAGAACATCAATTGTCTCGGACGTTTCGGAATCCTGTAAAAATAGTCGAAGTGGGGAAAATTATCGTTATTCTTATTATTATAATTTTATAATCCATTTTTGTGTCGCCTTGAAAAGGTGACATATAGGGGTTACTTTTGTCGGCGGTGTCGGCGGCGTCTGTGTCGGCGGCGTCGTTGTCGTTGTCGGCGTCGGCGTCCCCTAAAGCTTGTCCGGAGCATAACTCAGTCACTATAAGTCTGATTGACTTCAAACTTGGTATGCATGCTTCTTTCAATAACCTGAAGTGCAGTGCACAAGGACCGGTACTCTGCAGTTTCTTATTTTTTGAGTTTATTGCCCTTTGTTAATTTCATACTTTGATTTTGTCCGGGCCATTTCTCTTCAACTAAAAAAGCTATGGACTTGAAAACTTCATAGGATGATAGATCTCATTAAGAAGAAGTGCAGTGCACAAGAACCGGTACTCTGCACTTCCTAATTTTTGAGTTATTGCCCTTTGTTAATTTTCATACTTTTATTTTGTCCGGGCCATTTCTCCTAATGTATAAAAGCCATGGACTTGAAACTTCATAGGATGATAGGTCTCATTAAGAAGAAGTGCAGTGCACAAGAACAGGTACTCTGCATTTCTTATTTTTTGAGTTATTGCCCTTTGTTTATTTTCATACTTTAATTTTGTCCGGGCCATTTCTCCTTAAGTATAAAAGCTATGGACTTGAAACTTCATAGGATGATAGATCTCATTAAGAAGAAGTGCAGTGCACAAGAATCAGTACTTTGCATTTCTTAATTTTTGAGTTATGGCCCTTTGTTAATTTTCATACTTAATTTTTGTCCAGGCCATTTCTCCGAATGTATAAAAGTTATGGACTTGAAACTTCATAGGATGATAGATCTCATTAAGGAAAAGTGCAGTGCATAAGAACTGATACTCTGCATTTCTTATTTTTTGAGTTATTGCCCTTTGTTGATTTTCTTACTTTATTTTTGTCCTGGTCATTTCTCCTCAAGTATGAAAGCTATGGACTTGAAACATCATAGAATGATAGATCTTATTGATAAGAAGTGCAGTGCACAGAAACTGCTGCTCTGCACTTATTATTTTTTTAGTTATTGCCCTTTGTTATTTTTCATATTTCATTTTTGTCCTGGCCATTTCTCCTAAACTACATTGTTCACAAGGCGACACATCCGACTCGCGGAGTTCTAGTTATGTTTAAGCTTGATAATATTTATTGTGTTCATTTATATAATGCTTGGGTAAATAATATGGCACTGACAAGGTATATCACCAGTATAACTATGTATCTGGCATACAAAAGAAGTTATATACCTGTACGTTATATTAATATCAATGTCATAATACATATTTACTGTATATCTGTATGTATTTTCCTGTATAAGTTTATTTTATGTACTTTAATTAATCTTGCAGGGCACCAGAGTTTGATACATGTGGAATTTTGCATGACTATACATGTAGTTGCATCAAAAATCATTTTTGTTCATATTTAGCTCACCTGTCACAAAGTGACAGGGTGAGCTTTTGTGATCGCTTTTCGTCCGGCGTCCGTCCGTCCGTCCGTCCGTAAACTTTTACTTTAAATGACATCTCCTCATAAACCACTAAGCCAATTTCATCCAAACTTCACAGGAATGTTCCTTTGGTGGTCACCTTTAAAAATTGTTCAAAGAATTTAATTACATGCAGAACTCTGGTTGCCATGGCAAACGAAAGAAAAAACTTTAAATATCTTCTCTTAAAAAACCCCAAGAGCTAAAGCTTAGATATTTGGCATGAAACATCTTCTAATGAGTGTCTACCAAGTTTGTTCAAATACAAGCTCTGGGGTCAAAATTGGCCCGCCCCAGGGGGTCTTTGATTTTCCCTATATGCATATAGTAAAAACTTAAAAAATCTTCTTTTAAAGAACCCAAAGAGCTACAGCTAAGATATTTAGCATGAAACATCTTCTAGTGAGTGTCTACCAAGTTTGTTCAAATAAAAGCCCAGGGGTCAAAATTGGCCCCGCCCCAGGGGGTATTTTATTTTCCCTATATGCATATAGTAAAAACTTAAAAAAATTTCTTTGAAAAAACCCAAATAGCTAGAGTTTAGATATTAAGCATGAAACATCTTCTAGTGAGTGTCTACCAAGTTTGTTCAAATAAAAGCCCTTGGGTCAAAATTGGCCCCGCCCCAGGGGGTCTTTGATTTTCCCTATATGCATATAGTAAAAACTTAAAAATCTTCTTTGAAAAAAACCCAAATAACTAGAGTTTAGATATTAAGCATGAAACATCTTCTAATGAGTGTCTACAAAGTTTGTTCAAATAAAAGCCCTGGAGTCAAAATTGGCCACGCCCCAGGGGTTCATTGATTTTCCCTGTATGCATATAGTAAAAACTTAAAAAAATCTTCTTTTAAAGAACTCAAAGAGCTAGAGCTAAGATATTTAGCATGAAACATGTTCTAATTGGTGTCTACCAAGTTTGTTCAAATGAAAGCCCTTGGGTCAAAATTGGCTCCGCCCCG
Organism: Ruditapes philippinarum; assembly: GCF_026571515.1. Lineage (NCBI taxonomy): Eukaryota > Metazoa > Mollusca > Bivalvia > Venerida > Veneridae > Ruditapes > Ruditapes philippinarum. Next base: position 234,970 of record NW_026853962.1, read on the forward strand.
GGGGTCATTGATTTTCCTTATATGTATATAGCAAAAACTTAAAAAATCTTCTTTGAAAAAACCCAAATAGCTGGAGTTTAGATATTAAGCATGAAACATCTTCTAGTGAGTGTCTACAAAGTTTGTTCAAATAAAAGCCCTGGAGTCAAAATTGGCCCAGCCCCGGGTGTTATTAATTTTCCTTATATTTGTAAAGGAAAAACTTAAAAGTCTTCTTTGAAAAAAACCAAATAGCTAGAGTTTAGATATTAAGCATGAAACATCTTCTAGTAATTGTCTACAAAGTTTGTTCAAATAAAAGCCCTGGGGTCAAAATTGGCCCCGCCCCAGGGGTGTCATTGGTTTTAACTATATGTGTATAGTAAAAACTTAAAAAATCTTCTTTTAAAAAAACCCAATGAGCTAGAGCTTAGATGTTTAGCATGAAACATCTTCTTATGGGTGTCTACCAAGTTTGTTCAAATAAAAGCCCTTGGGTTAAAATTGGCCCTGCCAAGGGGGGGAGGGGGGCGGAAGGAGGGGGGTAGATTGTTGTTTTTCATTATATGTGTGTAGTAAAAACTTAACATCGTGAAACATCTTCTAATGGGTGTCTTCCAAGTTTGTTCAAATAAAAGCCCTGGGGTTTAAACTGGCCCCGCTCCGGGTGCCTTTATACAGGTGAGCGACCTCAGGGCCATCATGGCCCTCTTGTTTTATGACAGCCACACTTTATCCTTGCATATCCTTAACAAAGAAACTTAAAAAAAAGAAAATAGTTGCCTCGAATGGGATTTGTACCCCACACCTCTGACACACTAAACGAGCGCGTTATCCCTGCACCACGGAGAAATTATACGAAGAAAGCCTAAATAAAATCAAGTCTATGGTATCATCTGAAGGTCCAATACCAAAGTTGTACAAATTTTGTCCCTAGTGTCAAAATTGGCCCCGCCCCAGGGGGTCATAGGTTTTTCTAATATGTATATAGTAAAACATAAAAAAATCTTCTTCTCTGAATTGGCAAAATCTACAGGTAAGATATTTGGCATGAAACATTGTGTGGTAGACCTCTACCAAGATTGTTCAAATAATGGCCCTCGGGTCAAAATTGGCCCCGCCCTCGGGGGTCATTGATTTTCATTATATACATATAGTGAAAACTTGAAAAATCTTCTGGTCTGAAAGTAAATGGCCTAGAGCTTTGATATTTGGTCTATGGTATCATCTATAGGCCCCAAAACCAAAGTTATTCAAATTTTGTTCCTAGAATTAAAATCGGCCCCGCCCTGGGGGTCATTGATTTTCCCTATATGTATATAGTAAAAACTTAAAAAATCTTCTTTTAAAGAACCCAAAGAGCTAGAGCTAAGATATTTAGCATGAAACATCTTCTAATGGGTGTCTACCAAGTTTGTTCAAATAAAAGCACTGGGATCAAAATTGGCCTCGCACCAGTGGGTCATTGATTTTCCCTATATGCATATAGTAAAAACTTTAAAAAAATTCTTTTAAAGAATGCAAACAGCTAGAGCTAAGATATGGAATCGGGAGGGGGGTATAGTTTTGGCGTTGTCCGTCCGTCCGTCCGTCCAAATTTCGTTTCCGGAGTAGTTCTCTACAACTACTGGCTGGAATTCAACGAAACTTACGGGGAATCACCAATATCAAGAGGAGATGCGCATATCGTCGGCTTGTTCCGGTCAGACACTTTAACTCAGAGTTATGGCCCTTGATTAGTTATGCAGTATGCATATAGAGTAAAAAATCGTTTCCGCACTACTTCACTGCAACTACTGGCTGGAATTCAACGAAACTTTATGGGAACCTTCAATACCAAGAGGAGATGCGCATATCGTCGGCTTGTTCCGGTCAGACACTTTAACTCAGAGTTATGGCCCTTGATTAGTTATGCAATATGCATATGGAGTAAAAATCGTTTCCGGAGTAGTTCTCTGCAACTACTGGCTGGAATTCAACGAAACTTTATGGGAATCATCAATATCAAGAGGAGATGCGCATATCGTCGGCTTGTTCCGGTCAGACCCTTTAACTCAGAGTTATGGCCCTTGATTAGTTATGTAGTATGAATATAGAGTAAAAATCGTTTCCGCCCTACTTCTCTGCAACTACTGGCTGGAATTCAACGAAACTTTATGGGAACCTTCAATACCAAGAGGAGATGCGCGTATCGTCGGCTTGTTCCGGTCAGACACTCTCTAACTCTGAGTTATGGCCCTTGATTAGTTATGCAGTATGCATATGGAGTAAAAATCGTTTCCGCGCTACTTCTCTGCAACTACTGGCTAGAATTAAACGAAACTTTATGGGAACCTTCAATTCCAAGAGGAGATGCGCATATCGTCGGCTTGTTCCGGTCAGACACTTTAACTCAGAGTTATGGCCCTTGATTAGTTATGCAGTATCCATATAGAAAAATATTTGTTTCCTCGCTACTTCTCTGCTACTACTGGCTGGAATTCAATGAAACTTTATGGGATACTAAGAGGAGATGTGCATATAGTCGCCTTGTTCCGGTCAGATACTTATAACTCAGATTTAAGGCCCTTGATTAGTTATGTAGTATGCATACATCTCATTGGCATTTCCAGATTTTACTATTTAACACAAAGTTATGGCTCTGTTATTGCCCTGAATATTTATCAAGTTCAAAGAATATTACTGTTTATGCCATGATTAATATATAAATAAATCCTTATGTCTTCAGTTGTTGTGTTAATAATAACCAGTACTCGGCGGGGGATATAAATTCAACGAATTTGCTTGTTCAAATAAAAGCCCTGGGGTCAAAATTGGCCCCGTCCCAGGGGACATTGATTTTCCTTATATGTGTATAGCAAAAACTTAAAAATCTTCTTCGAAAAAACCTGAATAGCTAGAGTTCAGATATTAAGCATGAAACATTGTCTAGTAAGTGTCTACAAAGATTGTTCAAATAAAAGCCCTGGGATCAAAACTGGCCCTGCCCCAGGTGTGTCATTGTTTTTAACTATATGTGTAAAGAAAAAAACTTGAAAAAATCTTCTTTTAAAAAACCCAACAAGCTAGACCTTAGATGTTTAGCATGAAACATCTTCTAATGGGTGTCAACCAAGTTTGTTCAAATAAAAACCCTAGGGTTTAAACTGGCCCGCTCCGGGAGCCTATATACAGGTGAGCGACTTTGGGCCATCATGGCCCTCTTGTTACAATACGTAATGCGTAGGGCAAAAGCGCAATAAAATTGACAACAGTGTATGATACTTTAAGGCTTTAATAGTCGTGATTCCATGTTATATCAACCAGAAAACGGGAAGGGGCAAAAGCCGCCCCGGACGAAAGCCCCCCCCCCCCCCGTCTTAAAATGACAAGGTGGACATAAGCCCCCCCCATGAAATTTACACATAGGACAAAAGCCCCCCCATAAAAAGTAAAGGTAGGACAAAAGCCCCCCCCCATGGTCAATCAAATTTACATATAGTGTATTAAAGTTGTGTTTTTTATGTGTTTAAAAGATATGTATGGACATCACATGTAGGTGACATAAAGCACAGGATATTAATTTGATCCCTTTACAAATTTACAAAAGTGATTAAACATTACTACTCTTCTGACCCTTGTTGTGTATATGAAAAGCTATGAATTCAGTATCGCATGCATGCATTATTTCATCTGTTATCATATACTTTGTTATCACTTCAATATATACATTATAAATAAACATTTAAACAAATTCTTTTCATTTTTATTTAGAAGTTTGTGTGAAATTTGATGAATTTGAGCACCTGTGCATGTGAAAAAAGATGGGGGGCTTTTGTCCTACCTGTATTTTTGATGGGGGGGGGGCTTTTGTCCTATGTGTAAATTTCAGGGGGGGGGGGGGGCTTTTGTCCACCTTGTCATTTTTAGACGGGGGGCTTTCGTCCGGGGGGGGGGGGCTTTTGTCCTACACTCCGAAAACAGTTATTTTGGGATGACTTAAAGCGGTAAGTACTTAACCTGTTCTGTTCTGTTCTTAAAACGTCAATTGATATTTATAACAGATATTATAAATATGCAGGACTAATAATCCAATGGTCAAAAGGCGCATACAAAAGACGTCTCATTAGATGACTTTTTCATCCGTAATTTAAATTTAAACAGCAGGGAGTTAAAGATTAAATTCTATTACCCCTGTATTACATAATATTACACAATGTGTATTGTACACTAACTTTGGATTGGATTGGCCAGGCGGTAAGTGTCAAACAGATTGACACGCTGCCGTGGTTGTTTGTTTCCAGCTAGATATTGTATAAATATCATTCAACCGGGACGTTTTAGAACTATCACATAGTTAATCACGTACAATTATGAAAATCGTAATTTAAGTAACTTTAATATATACCATCTCATCAATGTTTATTGATTTGTGAAGTGACAATTAGTGTGACTTGCATTAAAAAAATATTAACATGTGTTACGAGGAACTTGATAAAATGAGTGTTATTTCACTTTCCTTAAAGATTTTGAAGGAAAAAACAATTTAAAATATATTTATGTGACTTAAAAATTATCTGTTTTGCATCACAGTCAAATAAAGGATAAAATCAGGTAAACTGAACACTAAAAATGCATTATCACCGGGCCTGTTCTGACTATTTTCAGAATGCTAATTAACCTCGATTTCATATGTTATAAAGTTTCTTTTATCTTTTTTATGAACTATTTCAACAACAATTTAGTTGACTCCCATTTGAATAATAGATATAATTCCACACTTTCTTTTAAAAAAAAGCTCAATGTCAGGTCCGTGACCGTAAGCGGGCCCACCGTAAGGGGGAATTCTTAAACAATTTCCTTTTCCATGCCTTTTTATGGCAATGTTGGCAACAAAGCTATAAAGGAATTTTTTCTATTTTTGTTTAAAGCTGTTTTATATAATTTTCTACCTTTTACCTTAAACTAACTCGGAATTGTCTATGAACTTCTTCTATATTTTCTATGTAAGACTATGCTTTTTTGCCCTACGCAGATTGCACATGTGCGGGGAAATACTACTTCCGGTCGATTTATCATTGCAACGGACCGCGTCGTAAAAAGGTCTATACATTGCTTGATAATATAATCCATTTTTGTCATCAAGGCCATGTTGATTTTAACCTATTGACCTCAAAATCAATATGGGTCATCTTCTGGCCAAGGTCAATGTCCCTAACAAGTGACTCAAACTAAGGCTTATTTCTTCCTAAGTTATTAATGAGACAAGGAAAATATGACGTTCCTACTGTGTATTGCTAGGCAAGCTGATAGATGAGCAATAAAGAAATCGATCAGTTTGTGAAACACCCGTTAATGGACTGCAGTATAGAATATTGAAACAGTAATATTGAGTCTTTAGTGATGTTATCTAATGAAAGACATGACCTGGCTTGAACTCTATACAAAGTCAATTAATTGAATCATCCTACACGACTTAATTACCAAATTATAGTACAGTGAAATTTGAGAAAACCGGGCGCTGAAAAAATCGGAACTCTCTAAATACCGGACGAATTATTCAGTCCCAAATTTTCCCTTCTTTAAACATTGACAATACCGGAATCTGTAAAAATCGAATATCGGACAGTTGATAGGGGACTACAAAGTCAATTATATAGACAATTACCCTGACAATACCGTACGACGAAGGTGTGTACGACCTTGTGTACTAAAACGCTACCTGAGCGGTATCTGAACACTGATTGTCTTATTTGTTAATTATGTCTCTTTTCACAGTTTGATTTATTGTAAAGCATAGCTTTTACCGTTTTATATAAATGCCAAAATGCACGATGAATTGGTAAGTTAAAATCAGTATGAATAAAGAATAGAGTATTTTTATATTGCGTTGCTTTTTGTATATTCATTTCCCAAAATGACAACGCAATGGAAACGACATTTATCGGCGCTAAGTTCTATTCCATGGCCGAAAAGAATTCGACGAGAACTGTCGATAAGTGACAAAGTTAAATAAATTAAAGACAGTGACACTTTGCCTAGACCTACTTTAAAAATCTTTATCTGACAAATATGGCATCGGCAATATTTACAATGGGAGCATTATTATAAACAAATAAAGTAAAATATGTTCGTTAAATCATTATCCATTACCCAAATGCATATACGGATGTAATCGGACCATATGAGGTAACTGCTGTTGGTTTAAATCCAAAATTTTATTGTATTAATAGGACAACAAGATAAAGTTTCCTTTTAAAAGGAAAGGCTTGCTCAGTTGTGCCATCATCCCTTCTCTTTAAAATTGTTTTTTTTTGTTTCAATTTATTATCACAATTTTTTTTTAATTACGTATTTGTATATCATAAAGGGTTTATTTAGTGTTTTTTTTCTCGAAAAAAAGTTTCACTTTTAAACGGATATGTAGGGTTTTTTCGTTTTGGCAGTTGCTAATTTCATTTATATAGCAGCTTTATAGACAAGTAAATGCACTAAAAGACTTCGTTAACGTGGTACCAATTAATAAGCATGCACCTAAAATATCTATGATCGACAACACAGGAGATCAGCACGTGGCAAGGTTAATGATATGCATGGGCTATTTTTAGATTACCTCACCAAGACGTTTAAACTCTGTCAGTAGATCTAAATATAACTTGATCATGCACTAATATTCTGCGTGATTCGGTCACGATCTTTTGATAAGCAGGACCGCCCTTTGGAGACGGAATACTACTACAGTAACCATTCTCTATTGTATAAAACTAATAAAGACAAAAACCAATTATAAAAGAAACTAACTTTTGCGTCTTGAAAAAGAATTGAAACGGAATCAAGTAAAAATAGAAATCCTATTTATATAAACAAACTTGGATTACCGAAGTAACTAAAATAGCTTAGATTTCCGTAATATTACTACGTCTGATTCCGCAGTATGACGGAATCGCCCGAATGTCACGATTGCAATCGGAACTACATCGGCTATTATCATTAATCCGAAGAGTGACGGAAAGGGCCGAAAAGTTGCGATTGGCACGATTGCAGCTGGTTTCCCGTTCAACCATGCACTAACAAATGTAAGCAGGAAACCACCTAACCGGAACAAGTTTTCCAAATCAAATGTCTTGCAGCCGTGGCTAAGCCAACAAGCAAGAAATGCATCAAGTGAAGATGAACTAGAAGACATATGATGACAAGATATTCTTATAAACTTTTCAATGGTTTTTATCAGAATTGCATATCACTTATGAATGAGCGGACGAAAGACATAGTTCATTATGAACTTTGATTGGCATGCTAGAGATTAGAATATTACTTGTTATTTCTTTATGATCGTGGTTATTTATAGCAACGGATATACATGTATACAATCTTTTATAATCCATATGTGTAACGCATGATCAACACCACACTTGTGTAATTGTCCCTTATTATTTTATCGCTATTAGCGAAGACCCCCTCTTAAGGTATCTGTTCACACTTAGTAAAAATATGACACTGGTTATATTACCATGTTGATCATGTTGAGCATAATTGTTTATTATACAATAATTGTAATATCTATTAATTTTAATAAAAAATACAGATTTTATTAATATTGTTATCTTTTTTGTGTGTTTTATGTGCTATTTTAATACTGAGTTTTTATGTTTACTACTCTTTTTATTAAAATTGTAAAATAAATTTTAAGAATTCAATTGTCATATTGACCGACGATTATAAGTCAAAACTTAACTGGAAAAAGTCAGTAAATTATGGTTAATCTTTCAATATATAATATTGTTTATTCTTAAACCATGTTCATGTACATTTCTATTTTTCTTTATCATTTTTTGAATTATCAATCAATTGAATAATTCATAAAATCTAATTTGTAACTTTGAATAATGCCTCGGCATCTTTACTAAACACGAATAACAAATTAAATAAAATGTTTCAAAGCTGATAGTGTCATATCAATACCATAAAAATGTACCTTTTTTCTAAATTATTGTACATATTTATTGTTTTTATCTCATATAGATATCAAAGTGCTGCAGCACTGAATGCGACGGACATGCAACCGGAGAGACATTAAGGCTTTTTAAGAAAGAAAAAAACACACACACACACAAGATATAACAGAGAAAATTTGTTCCATACAAGTTCGAGATTTGTAGAGCAATATATTTTATGTGTCCCCAATCTGATATAATTCAGATTTTCTTCTTTCCAGCATTGAAATACAGAATGAAATTTATGCCTAAAAACTCTGATCAAACTTGTAAATCAGTGTCCTTATCGATTTATTCCAAGGAATGATAAATATTTCTAAAATAAAACCATGCAAATTAACTTCAAGCATAATACATTATACATGTGAGAATGTTATTTAGAATTGGTTCGTGTTATATCATAGTGGGCATATAGACAATAAAATATAAGTCATTTGTATTTTTATTTCTCTTGGATATGTCTCATTAAAAATATTTTTGGTTAAAATCATCAGCAATTAAAAGTGTATTTTTTAGATTTTTTTTATTTACAAGGTAAAGATGTAGAGGCCAGAGCACATCGTTTTTATTTTAATTTAAATGTCACTTAAGCACTACAGTGTTAAGTTGTCCTTTTCAATTTCACACTAAATTCCATTTTCAACTTGTTTGCTTCTTACAATTGTATAGATTTTCTTAAAGTATTGCATGTAAACAAAGTAAATATCCGCTGCTTTATTACATGTATAATGTGTACTCCCTAATCGCCTGTCCGAAAGTCAGCACAGGTGAAGCAGAATCAGTTTTAGAATAGCGAAGGTTAACTCATATCGTGATCTAGAAAAATATGTAAACAAACCAGTAGAACTGATATTATAACTTCCTTCAATAAATATTACCATGAAAGACTACATGGTGGTAAAGTGTTGAAAAACTCTCTTGTAACATGCATTTTCAAAAATAGATATTTATACTAACCATTGTACTGTATCGAATTTATTAATAACTGCTGAATATTCAGCTAAACCCGCGGTATGAGTCACGAAAATAGTTCTTCTTTTATTAATGCGCGAGTTATTCTAGAGTCACGAAAAACTTTTGATTTGTTAATAATAATGTTTTGTATAATGTAGAAATATTTATTTCCTACTAATAATTTCTTGGAACTCGGAGCTTACACCTTTATTATAGTATAATTTGCTGTCCTACTTTTTCGACAGCTGTAAATCGTTTCGGCAGTAATTTTCATATTGCGCAATAATACTACGGGACTACAACGTTTTTATCAATCAAATACGTTCATATTTTAACTTGGATAACTTAATTTGAAATTGAAAAGGCTAAATATGGAAGATTTTAAGATATCCCGACAAAGTATGTGAGTTTTAAAGGATCAAATTCATGTACTATTTCATGGGCTGTTATTCGGTTGAGGACACTTTGCGCGATTGTAGCCGACGAAATCCCATGTGTAGATGACTTAGCTCTGAGGGCGCGTCCGTCGCAAAAATGAAACATGCTATTGTTGTTGGTGTTTTTTTTTTTTCGAATTGTATGTTTATGTATAATAATAATCAATAAATTTGAGAGTTGATCTGTGTTTATTAATAATTGTAACCAAACTAAGTGACAAACATTCATTTTGGGAAAAAGGCTTATTTATCTGTTAAAATATTTGTTCTGTTCTGTAACGGTATCAAACATCATTCTACTCCAAAACCGGGAGAGACCGGACAATAAACGTGTGGTACTATTCGCCGGTCGTCAAAATAGACCGGGAGAGACCGGAAATTATCGATAGGAGTACATCCCTCTATAAATAGATTTTCGAAATATTTAGGTCATCAACTCATCATTCTATATACATCACAGATTTATACGAGTAAAATGGTTTCCTGCGGGGAACATTTTAAATGATATAAAGATATTTCATTTAACTATTTTCAGATAAATAAACGTTTGTATCAGGAATATAGTTAACAATAATCGATCAATGTTTGTGCCGAATTACAGCTAATTAAGAACAAGAAACTATTACGTAATATTTCTAATTTTCTATAATTATTTTACCGTTTACCGTTTTTATATTTTACAAATACTGAAAATATACAAAATAAAAATATTCGTAGTGACATATGCCATAATAAATAGAGATAATTTCTGCGTAAACTTGTGTGTTTACTTTATTTTTTTTTGCTCGGAATCATTCATAAAATGGTAGGCCTATTTAATCATTTTCTTAAAAAGAAATACATTGTAATTGTTTTATCTTCGGCCTTCTCCCTTCTTCAACTAATATTTTTATTTTGTAGATTTTCAGTATTTGTAAAATTTGAGATAGATTTTAAAGAAACATTGATAATTTTCAAACACATCATTCAAGTTTTTCCACCCTAAACGGTAAAATAATTAAATAAAATTAGAAATATCACGTAATAGTTTCTTGTTCTTAATTAGCTGTAATTCGGACTAATTTCCTAGAGGTAAATCTGTAACGTTTCGGCAAACGGTATTTAGCTAGGTTTTCGAAAAGGTCAATTAACCAATCACGTACGGTTTACAGATCACATGCTCCTCCATGTATCGAAAACAGGTCACGTGCTCCTCCATGCCTCAAAAGTTAAACGCGTACCAATACCAAGAAAAGCATTGATGCAAAGCACTACAGACCGAATATCGTCAGATTCCACAGGCGACTATCCGCACTGTAAGGTCTATGAGGCGACGATGTACATTTGTAAGAGTCGCTGACGTTTCTAAATATCCCGACGGTGACATTACGAATAGACATTTATGAGTGACTTTGTTTTGGATTTTCATTTTGGTTTTTGCCTTTGTTACGTTTGCATTACTGTGATGACAAAGTGTGATACCCGTGGTTCTTCGATTTACTGGTGTATATTTGATTTTAAATATTTTGAATTATTTTCAGTTGTTAAGTTTGCGTTTTGTATTAAAGTTATGATATATATCTAATAGAGTCATTAGTGTTTTGTTTTCATGTAATAAGATGCATTTAGTGCGGGCGTGCGTTTTCATTGCCCTTAAGTACATATATGCTGGTGTGTTGTAATTATCTCTAGACATTAGTTTTCAAATGAATGACTTTATCGTTTATTAATAAAAATGAATTCTATAATCAAATCAATTCAGTTAACAAACGTCTATGCGAAATATCATACGACCAGGAATCTTTTGACACAGCAATACCAATTAATCTAGTATTTAGTCTACCAAATAGTGGATATAAACACCAACTCAAATGAAGAAAAGACTGACAAAGGTACCAAGAAACGCAAAAACAGAAGCAGAAACATAACCTGGTATAACCCACCATATACCAACATTGGAAAAACGTTTCTGAAAATACTAGACGAAGAATTTCCCAATGTTTAATAAAAAAAAAATGTTAATGAAATCGGTTGTATATAGAGCTACAGTGGAAACAAACGATGACAAGCCTGAACAAACATGTAGGACTAACAGAAAATACCTTCAAAACCCGATTTACAAACCATAAAGCATCATTTAGAAATCCTAAGCTTAAAACAGCACTGAATTTAGTAAATATATCTGGGGACTTAAAGAAGAAAACATCGACTTTAACATAACATGGAATATCTTAAAACAAGCCTCACCCTACAACCCAGCCTCCGACCGATGCAACTTGTGCCTATGGGATAAATTCTACATTATCTGCAGACAAGAAAACGCTACACTTAACAAAAGATACGAACTTGTATCAGCCTGCAGATATTCCAGGAAATACCTATTAAGCAACTTTAGAAACGAACCACCACTAACAGTATAAGTTACGCCCCTTTATTGAGAATCCACCATCTACACTTCATAGTTACGACCCTTTATTGAGAAACTACCATTTACACTTCTGATGATTGCGTTTTGCGCATGAAACTAATTAGTTAAGGACAATGTGTTTTTCAATGTGTTGATTGAATATAAGTCCACACACACATAATATATATATAAAGAATGTTCTGTTATAATATGAAGTAGATCCATTCAATAATAGCAAAGTAACAGCCAGTTACAGCCAAAAAAAATGAAAAATTCAATAATTTGACCTTCAAAGTCAAGGTCATTTATGAGTGAAGGTCAAAGTCTGTCTGGTTATTTTAAAGGACTATCCTTTAAGATTATTATGTTCAAGTTTGAAGACAATCCATTCAAAAATAACAAAAGTTACAGTCAATAATAGACAAAAAAATGACAATTTCAATAATTTGACCTTCAAAGTCAATGTCATTTATGAATAAAGGTCAAGGTCTGTCTGCTTATTTTTAAGGGATATCCTTAAAGATTATTATGTTCAAGTTTAAAGACAATCCATTCAAAAAAGTTACAGCCAATAATAGCAAGAACAAGCAAAATTTGGACTTTTGGCATTGAAGGTCAAGGTCATTTATGGATGAAGGTCAAGGTTAGTGTGGTCTACTGAAAGGTCTTGTCCCAAGGGTTGTTGTAGCCAAGTATGAAGACAATACACTAAGAACTAAAAAAGTTATGATACAGGTACATGTTTGCGGACGGCAACGGCAATGCCGCCAGGATCTACTTTTTTTTTTCAAAAAAAGTCGAGCTAAAAATGAAATCTGTAATCAAATCAATTCAGATGTACTTTAATTTTTTCATTATCATATAGTCTGCATTTACAACCTTTCCAACAAATTCATTTATATTGGAAAGAAAGTTAACAAGGTTTTTTCCATTATCAGGCTGTGTGACATACACAGTATTGAGTAAACATTTTTCTATTTTTGGCTACTGCGACCTACTTCTGATTTTCAACCAAGATGGTCCATGTTCAAACTCGGAGCAAAACCGTCAAACACATTCTTACCAAGTTTTGAGACAATTAGGGCAAAAGTCTGACCAGTAGAGTGTTAACAAGCAAATTCGTTGAATTTATATCCCCGAGTACTGGTTATTACTAACACAACAACTGAAGACATAAGGTTTTATTTATATATTTATCGTGGCATAAACAGTAATATTCTTTGAACTTGATAAATATTCAGGGATATAACAGAGCCATAACTCTGTGTTAAATAGTAATATCTGGAAATGCCAATGAGATGTATGCATACTTCATAACTAATCAAGGGCCATAAATCTGAGTTATAAGTGTCTGACTGGAGGCGGCTATATGCACATCTCTTTGTATCCCATAAAGTTTCATTGAATTCCAGCCAGTAGTTACAGAGAAGTAGCACGGAAACAATTATTGCTCTGGTTGTATACTGCATAAGTTATCAAGGGCCATAACACTAAGTTAAAAAGTCTGACCCGAACAAGGCGACGATATACGCATCTCGTCTTGGTATTGAAGGTTCCAATAAAGTTTTGTTGAATTCCAGCCAGTAGTTGCAGAGAAGTAGCGCGGAAACGAATATTTTTCTATATGCATACTGCATAACTAATCAAGGGCCATAACTCTGAGTTAAAATGTCTGGCCCCAACAAGGCATTGATATGCGCATCTTCACTTGGTATTGAAGGTTCCCATAAAGTTTTGTTGAATTCCAGCTAGTAGTTGCAGAGAAGTAGCGCGGAAACGGTTTTGCTCTATATGCATACTGCATAACTAATCAAGGGCCATAACTCTGAGTTAAAGTGTCTGACCCGAACAAGGTGACGATATGCGCATCTCCTCTTGGTATTGAAGGTTCCCATAAAGTTTGTTGATTCCAGCCAGTAGTTGCAGAGAAGTAGCGCGGAAATGATTTTTGCTCTATATGCATTCTGCATAACTAATCAAGGGCCATAACTCTGAGTTAAAGTGTCTGACCCCAACAAGGCAATGATATGCGCATCTCCTCTTGGTATTGAAGGTTCCCATAAAGTTTCGTTGAATTCCAGCCAGTAGTTGCAGAGAAGTAGCGCGGAAATGATTTTTGCTCTATATGCATTCTGCATAACTAATCAAGGGCCATAACTCTGAGTTAAAGTGACTGACCCCAACAAGGCAATGATATGCGCATCTCCTCTTGGTATTGAAGGTTCCCATAAAGTTTCGTTGAATTCCAGCCAGTAGTTGCAGAGAAGTAGCGCTGAAACGATTTTTACTCTATATGCATACTACATAACTAATCAAGGGCCATAACTCTGAGTTAAAGGGTCTGACTGGAACAAGCGCATCTCCTCTTGATATTGATGATTCCCATAAAGTTTCCTTGATTTCCAGCCAGTAGTTGCAGAGAACTAGTCCGGAAACGAAATTCGGATGGACGGACAACGCCAAAACAATATCCCTCTCCCGATTCCATCGGCGGGGGATAACAAACAAAATGACCAGAAGAGTGTTAACAACTAAATGTCATCGTCGGATACGCACGGTTGATTAACATGTAACATGACATAACTGATAAATGTTAATGGTTCGGCCTCGGGTATCCGACGATGCTATAAATGTGGACAGACCGGCCACAGTTGACATAAGATGGATGATAATTTGATAAATTTGGCACTGATGTAAACACAATACAATCCATTCTAAGACGTAAGTTTTTATTGTTGAAAACTTAATAAAATAACTTTTTTCTTCTTATTATTTCTTTTGTTTAATAATTTCTATATCTTAGCAAAAGTAGGGTGCGAAATCGAACAGCATTATACGAAAATCGGCACTGGAAGTTATTTCCGCTTGAAAAAATAACGTTAGTGATCTTCTTCTAGAATCGAAATAATATCGGTCTGAGCGGTCTTTATCGGCTATTTAACACCGGTTTTGTCGTTTTGATGCGAAAAAAATAACCACTCAGGCCTACGGCCTTCGTGCTCAATTCCTACGCATCAAAATGATAAACACCGCTCAGACCGATATTATTTCTTAAATCAAACATCCGCAGATGTGTTCATAGGGCGGTTATCATTGAACCTTCAATGTGACACTTTCGTGCCATTCCATGAAAAGCGGCGTATGGTCCCCAAGTAAAATGATGCGTGTGCAAACAATGAACTAAATAAAATGGAATTTTGGAAGGGAATTTTATTTCAATTTTTTGTCCCACACTAAACAAGTTTACATAAAAGGAAATTATAAAAGAAAATAAAAACAACTATAAATGTGATAGATACAAAAAAGAAAGGAGTGAAAGCAATTTTGAATATATTTTACCTACAAGTCTTTATCCGAATAAAGTCCGTATTATTATTTAATTGTGTCGTATAAATAAACGATCGTTCTTCAAAAATAATCCGTGAACTACTGCTGATTAAATAAAATTAGTTTAATCTTGCCAAAATTTGCTTTCATTATTGGTATTTTTCAATGTTTTCATATACCTACTTGAACTGTGAATACGTCGATATGTGGACTTAATTTGACTTTTAAATACCATAATTTCAACAAACACAGATTGTACTACGTATTCAGAAACATAATTATTCCTAAATGCATATTATACATTCTTAAAGCGTCGTTGTGAATTTTTGTAAAGTGTGGCTGCAACTTAGCAGAAACATTTAAACACGTGCAATAAATTTGTAAAAAAAATATCTAGATCACATATTTCATTACTGGACGATATAAAGACGATATTGAATGAGTGTACGTTTAACGAATTGAATAAAATTATATTATGCGAGCCTCTGTTTATAACATAAACTACGGCGTAGGAGTGTAATAAATAGAGGATACAAATGTATTCAAGTTTTTTTTATAAATTGAAAATAAGTATTTCATGAGTGGTGGCAGCAACGAGTAAATAGAGGATATTAAATGAGTGTAAGTTTAATACTGAATTTATTTAACGAGTTGAATAAAATAATATGTCATATAACATATCGTTATAGCGGTCTAATGTTAGTGTTAGACTATAATTATATAGACGCGTCAACGAATATAGAGAAGGTTTATCCGATGAGCTTGGCAAGCTTTAGCATTTGGAGGCGTATTTTACTCATTTGTGTCACAAGAATAGTAACAATTGTTTTTTAAACGTGCAAATATTAGAGTGGATTAAATGATAGTATGTGCAGTCGTGTCGGATAGTAGATGCGCGCGCGAGTAAAGCTATGGTTATGTCACTATACTTTATTTAATTTAGTTTGTTTTATATAAAAAATAAAAGCGACACGGGCCTTTAAGGAAACAGAAACGAAACAAACATAACTACATATTCCAGTATAATTCATGTAACAAATTACAATAAGTAATGACGAAACAAAAGCATGTTTTAAGATAATAATAGTCTTTCATATTTTCGACAATTCCACGCCATATATGACAGCTGGCTATTATTTTATCTATTTTAAAAGATTGCATTAAAGATTTCGTTGTGTGACGGGACAGTAATTGAATCAGTTGTACCTGTATATACGGCAGGGTTCAAAATACAAAAATGTCACGTATCACTGAACAAAATCTATAGTCAGAATGCCATAACATTGAAATGGTCGTCTGCAGAGAACGGTTTAGTGAGAAAATTAGCGGACCTTGACTTTATCAGTGTATTAAATCGTTATGATGTAATTATTCTATCGGAAGTGGGGCCTCCGTGGCCGAGTGGTTAAGGTCGCTGACTTGAAATCACAGGTCCCTCACCGCTGTAGGTTCGATCCTTATTCGGGTCGAAATCTTTCATGTGGGGAAGTCATCCAGCTGGCTTACGGAAGGTCGGTGGTTCTACCCAGGTGCCCGCTCGTGCCTGAAATAATGCCCGGAGGGGCACCTGGGGTCTTCCTCCACCAATAAAGCTGGAAACAAATCGACGAAAAAATCTCGGCGGGACGCTCTAAGATGGCCCGACTTGAGTGTACGGTCGCCCATATGGGCTTTCCGGCGGCGACCTTAAATAAACGCATTTAAAAAAAAAATTCGATCGGAAACTTGGCTGTCGAAGAACACGCACTTCAATCTTGACATTCAAGGGTATCAAAAATTTATACGGCAACAAATCTTTGAATACTAGAAAAGGACGATACAGTGGTGGAATAAGCATTTATTTAAAAAATAAACTTAAACCATACCTTAAAATAGTAGAGACAAATCAAACTGGTATAATATGGCTGAAAATATGTAAATCATTGTTGTTCTTAGATCAAGACGTATATATATATGCTGTACATATATTACACCACCTCATTCAAAAATAACTAACAGAAACGAAACAGACATATTTGAAATTCTAGAAACGGGCATAGAAATATATTTTTAACTTAAAATAATAATAGCCAAAAGTTCAGCGGACTATTTACGATTTAGCGATTAACAACATAAGCAGTTGATTAAATAAACAATACGTATAAAACTTTTTTAGTTTTATAAGGATTCTCAAATAAATTGATACATTTGTGTACATTGATAACTACCTTTTTTACATAGAACCACAACTAAAATCAAAGCACAGAAGGCGCTGAATTTGTTTTGGTCTCAGAATGTAAGAAAGGTACAGGTTGTGAGATTATATGTATAGTGCCACCAATGCTTTCCAGCGTTTTAATTGTAGTAAATTGGCTATAAGACTAATTGCAACGCTGATATTCAATCCAATATTTATTTTACTTAAACAATTTGAAAAAAATGAGTTGCCTTTACTGGGATTTGAACTCCAGACCTCTCGCTTCCTAAGCGAGCGCGAAAACCCTTCAGCCACGGTGAATTTATATGTGAACGGCCTGAAGAAAACCGTATTATTCTAAATTAGGGCTTGTAACGACTTTAACTGTTGTTTAACACAGATGTAAATAATCCTGGAGCTTACTATAAGCATGTATATTTATAAAGAATCAAAGGGCTGCAAGTTCTCTGGTATTTTCTGATCTTTGCAATCTAATTCATACTGTATATCTGTATGTATTTTCCTGTATAAGTTTATTTTTATGTATTATAATTCATTTTGCAAGGCACCAGAGTTTGATACATACGAAATTCTGCATAACTAGAGTTGCATAAAAATATCATTTATGTTCATTTTTACGACAGTTACACTTTATCCTTGTATATCATGGCTACATCCTTAACAAAGACACTTAAAAAAGAATTTAAAAAAAAAGTTTCCTCGACTGGGATTTGAACTCCAGACCTCTCACTCACTAAGCGAGCGCGTTACCCCTGCACCATTGAGAAGTTATACAAACAATGTTTGAATAACATCAAGTCATTCTAAATTTAGAACTTCCATTGCATTTCGGGTTTGTAATCCTTAATAATTTCGAGGTATTTTGTTCAGGATAAGCCTGTTGTTTAAAATTGAAGTAAATAATTTTGCGAAAATCTTCTCGCCCAAATAGTCCGACATGTAGAATCTATATATTCCACTACTCGGTTTGTGTAGTATTCGGTAATCGACATCGCTAAAAATAGTATTTTCGTTGATAAAATCATATTCATCCGCGTAATTTGTGATTGTGCATTTATTGACAATTATATAAGCCAACGCTATTTTTAAACTTTGAATGCGTTGTAATTTGTTGGATACTTGTAACAAAATAAAAATATTTCTTTCTTTTAAATCGCTAGTTTTAATCTGTTTTGAGAACTACTTGTTGTTAGGTTTGTCGTAAACTTCTGTGTCAGAGATTGAATGCCCGCTTTGTATTTACTTATTTTCGATCAGAAAATACAATAAAATAATATTAGAAATCTTCGACCATTCGGGAATTATTTTGCTTGAAAATTAATGTGCCTGTCTTTGACAATCTTTACGCAGTGATCTCCCCTGAATTTTTCGGCGTTAGTGTACATATAAAGGGAAGTAACCGCTTCAAAAAAGTGGACTACTTTCGGCATTTGCAATTAACAGCATTAGACTCTGAAATTTCGCTACCATTATTTGTTTGGTCTGACGACTCAAACAAATAAAAACAGAATAGTATAATTACTGTATAACAATAATATTTAAGATTCATTATAACTTTACATAGTGCTGTTATCAGACAATTTCTTTTGATTGTTCTTATCAAATTTTGTCAGCTAAAACCAGTCAATTTCCACATTTACTGGAGTAATTCTAGGTCATATTAGCCTATAAAAATTACACTTGCAAACTCATTCACAGAATGCAGCCTTTTTTTCTGAATAACTTACTGAAAAATGTCATCATACCAACGTAATACAAATTTTCTGCCATAATAGTAAAGATTTTTAAACAGAACATAGCTTATATTCACCTTTAAATAAATATCAAAATTATCGGTGTCGCGAAAATATGTGACAATCGGATTTTTTCCTGTTTTCTGAAGAAATATTCACAATTTTGGTTGTTGTGCAAATTGTTGTTTGGAAGTTAATACTTTTTAAATACTTTATCATTGTTTTCCACTGGCGATTTAGTCAAGCAGCTTAAAACAAAAAAAAATCAAAATTTGCAATTACTGCAATCACGTGCTGCAATTTACGGTAAATGTTGGGTTGGTCAATATCCAGTTTATCAATTTTAAGACGATTTTTTTGTGGCTAATTGACGGATATTTTATGGCTATTATAATGCCGGACAATATCTTTAAAGTACTTGTACAATTTTACATCTTGCATGTATTTTTATCGATGTAATATCCTTCATTACTGTAGTCTGCTATTTATAACTATATTGCATGATGGGTAAAAAGAGTACTGAACTTCCGGTCAAGATATAACATGGCTTTCTAAATAAACGTAGTTACAATCAAATGTGTTTCTTATAATATCTATACCCTGGACATAACATCTGGCGACGAGGATATCAAAATATGTGATTAACTGTTTAGGAATTATCTAGATATAAAAAATTTACTAGTTTATGGATGGATAACGAAGTAAACTAAGTAAAATAATGAACAACTTGCCACACTTTCCAAGTTTCGATCTTGAGACGGACAAAACAAATTCAGGAGCACGGTGGGAAAAATGGATTGGTCGTTTAGAGAATTTATTCAAGGGAATGTTAGTGGACGATGATGACCAAAAAAGAGCTTTATTATTACACTACGCCGGTGAAAAGGTTTATGATATTTATGACGTTGAGAAGAAAGAGACGGAAGAAACATATGACGCAACAAAGAAAGTGCTTGGGGACTATTTTTCGCCACAGAAGAACATCCAAATAGAGATATACAATTTTCGAACATATAAACAGTCAGAAGAACAATCCCTTGACGAATATGTAACGGAATTACGGACACTTGCTAAAACCTGTGGGTTTACAGATATTGATGGCGAAATATTGCAGCAAGTTATACAACACGGGAAATCTAACCAGTTACGTCGTAGGGCTTTACGTGAACCTGACAAAAAACTGGATGCTATTTTAACTATGGGTAGGATGCTTGAACAAAGTGACCAACACGCCAAAGCAATGGAGAAAAATGACCAAAACTTAGTAAGGAAAGTATCAAATTACGCACGTGGAACAACACGTGGGAGAACGGCTGCACGACGTGGATTTAACTCGCAGAACCGTGGGAATTTTCGGGAGACTGGCCAATCGTATCAGCGCGGGAATTATCGGCGCGCGTTGCCAACCAATAAATGCAGGAATTGCGGATATGAATTTCCCCACAGAGGTACCCCTTGTCCAGCAAAAGGGAAAACCTGCAACACATGCTCAACAGTTGGCCATTTTGCGCGGTGTTGTCTGAAATCAAAACGAGGCAAAGTAAACGAAGTAAGCCGTGAAGAGGATTTACAGTCCAATTCAGAGGAAGAATTCCTCTATAACATAACAGTTAAAAGTGTCGCAAAAGAAAACAAAAGGAAAACGCCTCAAACAAAAATAACAGTGAATGAAAAGAAAATAACAGCAACCATTGACACAGGTTCAAGTGTTAACATTATAGATGAAAGGACTTATAATTACATTGGAAAACCTAAAATTCAACGAAAATATTTACCAAAACTTTTGCCTTACGGAGGAGGCAATCCGCTTCCAGTAAAAGGGTACATGAATTTATCTGTTGAAAAGAATGAGAAAATAACCGTAGCAAAATTTTATCTGGTGAAAGGAAATTATGGAGTTTTGATCGGCTATGATACATCATGTGAAATGGAATTAGTCAAGATAACACAGAACATCTCCTTGAAAACAAAGATTGAGGATAAATACCCTGGAATTTATAAAGGTATTGGAAAACTAAAACACAAAACCGTGAAATTGCACATCAATCCAAATGTGAAACCTGTAGCACAAAGAAATAGAAGAACACCATTTCATTTGAGAGAAAAAGTAGAAAAAGAAATTAATACCTTGTTAGAAAATGATATTATTGAAGAAGTTTTAAATGAACCTACACCTTGGGTTTCACCAATAGTCACACCTCCAAAACAAAATGGCGATGTTAGACTCTGTGTTGATATGAGAGAGGCCAATAAAGCCATAGAAAGGGAAAGACATCAAATGCCGACGATAGATGAACTAATTCATGATATGAATGGAGCAAACATATTCAGCAAGCTTGACCTTAAAGCCGGGTACAATCAGCTTGTCTTACAAGAAGAATCGCGGTATATCACAACATTTGCTACACACATGGGGCTTTATCGGTATAAACGTTTGAATTTTGGGACAAATTCTGCTAGTGAGGTATTTCAAAAGACCATAAGTGAAGTAATACAGGGTATAGAGGGATCTAAAAACATTTCGGATGATATTATTGTATACGCGAAAAATCAAAGTGATCACGATAAAGCATTAGATAAAGTTTTCCGGGCTATACACGAAAGTGGCATGACATTAAACAGATCTAAATGTGAGTTCAATAAAAAAGAAATCACTTTTTTTGGAGTAGTATTCGGGCAAAATGGAATGTCACCTTCACCTCAGAAGGTAGAGGCAGTCAAACAAATGCTGGAGCCTTCAAATGTGACGGAAATGAGAAGTTTTCTGGGAATGACGTCATATTCGTCACGGTTTATACGAAACTACGCGACAATCTCTGAACCGTTACGACGTCTTACAAGAAATGACACTCAATGGGAATGGGGCAGTGAGCAGCAAGCAGCATTCGAGAAATTAAAAAGTGAACTGAGCAGTGAAACTGTCATGGCATACTTCAATCCGAGTAAAGACATTGAAGTAATAACAGATGGATCACCTGTGGGAGTCTCGGGAATACTCACACAAGAAGGCAAGGTGGTGGCTTATGCATCTCGATCTTTAACACAAGTGGAAACGAGGTACAGTCAGACAGAACGAGAAGCACTGGCTTTGGTATGGTCATGCGAACATTTTGCGATGTATCTAAAGGGAGCACCAACATTCACATGCATTACTGATTGCATGCCGTTAACTAAAATTTGGGAAAAGAAACAACCACCACTAAGAATCGAACGTTGGGGATTGCGACTTCAACCGTTCAAAATGAAAATAGAGTATAGGTCAGGGAAAGATAATCCCTCAGACTTTATGTCCCGTCATCCATTAAAATATATGGAAGAACGAAATATAGCAGAGGAATACGTGTCATTTGTCGCAGAACAATCATTACAAAATGCAATGACAGTAGATGAAGTAAAAATGGAATCATTGAAAGATAAGACAATGCAAAAGGCAGTCGAATTTACAAAGAATGGTAAATGGTATGAATTGAAAACACTGAATGACCCAGAAATAGACAAAGAAGAATTATCATCTTTTCGTAGTATAAAGGACGAATTGACTGTGTATAATGAAACATTATTGATGAAAAATGATAAACTAGTGATTTCAAAATCAAATTCAAATGAACAAAGACCGCGTGAACCTTTGAGAATGAGTGAATTGCCGTCGGGACCTTGGCTCAATATAAGCGCTGACTTTTGTGGTCCGTTAGAAAACGGGGACTATTTACTTGTGGTAATAGACGAGTATTCGAGATATCCGATAGTTGAAATAATTAAAAATATTTCAGCAAACACAGTTATACCGGTGTTCGACAAGATTGTATCAATGTTTGCTATACCGAAAGTGATAAAAACCGACGATGGGTCTCCATTTCAAAGTAAAGCATTTGCTGACTTCATGAAATTTTACGGCATAATTCATCGGAAAATCACACCGAAATGGCCAAGAGCAAATGCCCAAGCAGAATCCTTCAATAAACCACTGATGAAGAGTGTAAAATCTTCATTTTTTGAGGCGCGAAACTACAAACAAGGACTGTATGATTTCTTAAGACAATACCGAGCGACACCACACGTATCAACTGGTTATACGCCATTCAAGTTAATGTTTGGTAGAGATCCGAGGACTAGAATGCCAAACATCAGTCATGGTAAAAGTAGAAATCTTCAAACGAGAGAAATAGCGCAACAGAACGACGATTTTTCGAAAATGAAAGCAAAACGATATGAAGACGAACGGATACATGCAAGGGACAGATCAATTAACGTAGGGGATCGGGTGTTAGTAAGAAATGAAGCCAGAACAAAATCTGATTCAATATACAAACCTACGCCATATACGGTTATTGACAGAAAAGGGACAATGATAAGTGTTAGGAACGATGCTGGTCATTGTATGACTCGAAATTCGTCAGTTATGAAAACTGTTGATCCTGGAATTGTCGGGAACGAACCGGAAACATCTGAAAACGACTCGATGAAGGGGAGATAATAGGAAATGAACAGAATCCACACGCGAGTCCACAATCGGGTTTGGCGAGGACAAGGCCAACACGTGACAGACGTCCTCCGCCATACTTAAAAGATTATGCGCCGCGCTAACAGAGCGTGTATTTTAAAAGAAAGTGAATTGGCCATAATAATGCCAATCGTATGTGTTTTATTCTATTGTACATCACGGATATATATGTGTTTGATTAAATGTAGAATTATCAAAGTAATTAGGCCTAAAAAAATTGTTTTGTTCGGGTCACCCGACCCTACCTAATAATATGCGCCGACCCTACCTTTTTTTTCGTGTCCAAAAAAAAAGCGATGAAAATACCGTATTATTGAGGTACTCAATGGGCAGGGTGAAGAGCAATTCAGGCGAAAATTTCGCTGTGTATATTTCCATTTCGCTCTCCCAATTGATCAAAGAGAAGTCAGCATCGCCGATAAAATCTTAATTCCCAAAGAGTAATTACTTTCCGATGTAAAGAGCAGAGATTGTATCCGCCCATATGACGACTGCTAATTATCATTATCCAATCAGAGCGTCGCTATATACTACCCTTCTACCTGTATGCAAAGCGATAGACCGCCTACTCTAAACAGTAAATAATGAGAGCATCGGCCCGAAACGGGTATATTTTGCGAGTTTAATACGGGATTTGGCGATAATTATAGATCAATTTTTTCCGATCATCTAAACACGTGCAAATCTTCCCTAATTGATATACACGCGGTGTTTAACCGAAGTAAAGGCGATGTGCAATGGGTTTTTCACCACTATCACAAAACTGTTAGTCAATTAAAAATAATTAATTTCATTTGGATGATTTCAGTCCGTTAACATCAATTAAAAATTGTTATGTCGCTCACGTCATGGCTTGAGGTGAAATGCCCAAACCTAGCAGTAAAAAAAAGTTACTGATTCTGATACACCTAATACACGCGAAAATTTAAGAAAGCCAATTCGCAAAAATCTTATGATTGTTATGTAGTTGACAGTGAGAGTGTTTTGCATTGTTATCTTTGTAGAAATGCCAAATTTGACACAGCTTGTACGCACGTGGGCACGACATCCTAAAACTACGAATTATGATCGGCATGCGACATATCGGTCGTATATCATGTGCTCATGTATATAACAACAAAATTTGTCAGAAAAGAAGTGTTCTTATTGTTTCAATATATATATTTGTTTTAATGTCATAAATATGACGCTCAGATTAAGATTTATTAATTTTGTAAATTTCAAAAAGCATTATTTATAAAGATATTACCGAGTTTAACATTTCATGAAAATAAAGGGAGGTAATTAGAAATTTATTTTCTATAATTTCTCAGTCGAATTTTTCAATAAGAAATGAATGTATATAATTTTAGTGATCAAATATAATGTGCACAAATGTTTGCAGTACATATTTTACATATTCTTCGATATTTGAAAATTGTTTTATAAGCATAATTATATGCATATAAATGTGACATTACAACATAGAAGATCATAAAAGAAATTTCTGTAAACAGAACAGGATAGACAGAATTTATTAATCATTATCCAATGTAACTTTATCTTCTGTTAAAAGTGAGGAAAGTAAAAATATAAAGTTAATTTATTCATCATATTTTTTCTTACACATTATTATCGAAAATTTATGAGAAAGCTTATACAGTAAATAGCTGATAAATAGATTGTGTTTCTATTCTAGTTAAAGGATGTTTAGCCATGCATGTTAATGCATACACATTGGGATGTTTCCCTTCTGCCGATTTTTCATGAGGAAGTCGCTTCTCCCTTAAATTTCCCCCCAGGATGAGCCCTGGGTACGGTACAGGTTTTATCGCCGCTCTTAGTTACAAAATGGCGGATCACATCGTCAATATTTGTAAAACGGCGTGTGATCTTTACCAGAAGAACGCCGAGAGTTTAAGATTGTCACACCTGAAATGTCTTTTGAAAACAAAGAAGGGATGTATTTTTGCCACCCGGGAGGGATGTCAGAAATTTCCATATCTAAATTTCAATATATCTACTGGTGAAAAAAAAAAAAAATCCGACCTTCCCTACCTATTCCTTGAGAGCATGTTACCCTAACAAAACAATTTTTTTAGGCCTTATTATATTCGAGAACATGAATAATTAATCAAGTTAATAAATATATATAATACCCAAATAGCGAACTATATAATGAATGAATATTTGACAATACACACATATAGTGGAGCATACTGGAATATCCCCTCTGGAGTTTATTATAGGGTTTATATTATACCGATTATTAAATGCTTTTATATCAGTTAAATATTATCAAACTCAAGGATATCAAATAAAAAAAAATATAACTAATGTGTTTAATTAATAGTGATGTTGGAGAGACAAGGAAATTATCCATGTTTGTAAAGTGTAATATGTCTGATATTGCTCAAGTAGTAGAAAAGTTTCATTGACTAACGTTATTCATTGGTAATAAAGCTGTAGTAAAACTGACCTACAAACGGTTGGAATTCGGACAGTTCCCAGTTTTCCTCATGATTAATTGCTTTATAACAGACCACGTGGAGTAAGGAATGCTGATATAAACAATCTTGGACAATTACAGTTAGATGCTGAATTTGTGTTCCATCTGTAGAAACATTATATACATTAATGTACATGTTTATGATTTTGGTTATTTGAATATGTATTGTATTTAGAACTAAAAAAAAAATCATTAATTAAAAAAAAAAATATTGATTTAATAATAGTCACAATAATAAATTTATATAAGATGATGTTTCAATCCAAGAAGAGGAGGGATGTAATATCCTTCATTACTGTAGTCTGCTATTTATAACTATATTGCATGATGGGTAAAAAGAGTACTGAACTTCCGGTCAAGATATAACATGGCTTTCTAAATAAACGTAGTTACAATCAAATGTGTTTCTTATAATATCTATACCCTGGACATAACAATCACCTCGGGCAATATAGAAGGAAGTGGCTAGCCGTACGGGCCCGTACGGCTAGCCAAAAGTTCTAGCCGTACGTGAGTCACGTACGACTAGCCTAGACACACTGTATTGGCTAGCCGTACGGCACTTTTCAAAATTATATGGAAGTCGAAAATGCATATGTTATTTTGTGTCTTTAAACGACGATTTTAATCAAATCTCCGCATTTGTCCTAGTGTGTTCACTTTAATAAAGATGCTCCGCAATTTTGCAAAAAAAATGAATACGAGTAAGCGTTGTATAATCTATCTTAATAAAATTAAGTGTCAAAGTTGCATGTTATAATTAACGTCCTTAATTTTCATGCTTATGATTTGTATGAAAGATGAATTGTTAAATCTGTTAATTAAGCACATGGATCGAATAAATAATGATCGGAGGGGAATAAATAAATAAATAAAAAGAATATTAAAAAAAACGGTGAAAAGGAAAAATAATTTAATAATGCAAACTTTCCTTAATGATGGACGATGAACAAACTTCTATACCGTCGGTATTTGACGCAATTATCAGAGCCCGACAACAATTATTTTCGGTGGGTTTTTGTTTTTTTTTTTTTTTTTTTTTTCAATTTAAAAATTAAACTTAATGAAACAAAAAATGATTATTATCAAAATTTTGTAAACTATTTCAATTGATGTTATTTAACTGCAACCAAACGCTATTTTTTCTCGACGTCTTGTGATGACAAAGTACGTACATTCTTTACTGTAGCCAACACGTCGATTAATCTCTAAAAAGTAAACATTCTTGACTAAAATCCTCGCTTAAAGTCATAATTAACATATGCACTTTCGCTTTCCATATATTTTTGAAAAGTGCCGTACGTACGGCTAGCCAATACAGTGTGTCCTGGCTAGTCGTACGTGACTCACGTACAAAGAAAGCAGCACGTGACCGATAAAAAGTTATAGACACTCAATTAAATCCACCCCGCTGGTGTTAATTGGGTCTACTGCATTCTTTATCGATTTTTACACCTTATATAAACACTGTTGGATGTAAAAATTAATCGCCATATTTTGTAGCCAAAATGCAAAATTAATCGCAAATCTTATTAAATAATCGCAAATGGCGACTATGGCGACCGACAGCGCGAGCCCTGTCACTGTAAAGATTTCATAACATATGATAGATTTTTGGATACTAATGAAGAAACTTCCATAGCAAATGTATGTAATATACCATTAAGATTTAACCAGGACGTACATTAGATTCTCAAGGGAGAAAACTTATTTCAATAACACGATAAAGATGTCGGAAAATATACATATACAGGCATAAATGGATCAAGTACTGTAGATTATCTGTTATTAGACTTTGTAGATTTTGATTTTATAAAACATTTTGAAATATTAGATATCACAGAATTTTCGGACCATTCCCCGATAGAGTTCTCTTTCGAGGCGCAAATGGGGAATGATAACACAAAATGAAAAACAAACCGCATATATTGAGATAAATCCTGAACTCAATCAAAGCGCTGCAAGCACTGAGGAATACATTGCTTGACAAAACGGTCTCTATTTGTGTTATCAAGACCATGTGACTTTAATCTACTGACCTCAATAGAAGTCATCTTTTGGTTACAGTCAATTCCGAACACAAATCTAGGCTTATTTCTTCTCAAGTTATTAATAGGACAAGAAAGAGGTGTTGTTCCTACAGACTATCGCTTTGTTTTTCCAGACAGGACTACTAGTATTTGGTTTGCGAAACTGAAGAGCAATACAGAAATCAGTTTGCAAAGACCTGTTTATTATCTGCAGTATACAATACTGAAATAGTAAAATAGAGACTTCAGTGGTTTTATCTATTACTTTTAAAACAAGACCAACATGCAGGTGTGTAGTCTATAAAAATGTGGAATTGAATCATTCAGCAAGACTTAAAGTTAGGTGAACATTTTCGTTTACATGCAAAACACATTCACTGGAAAACATGCACGCCATAGTGCAATAATTGATTCAAATTGAAGTATTTGTACTTGACAAAATTTAGGCATCAAAGCCCTAAGCTCTAGCCTTGTACATTCTTAAATTTTTACTACAAGTACATAACGAAAATTAATGACTCCCTCCCCCAACCCTCGCACAAGGCAAATTTTATCCCAGGGCTAAAAATAAAACCATCTTGGTAGAGGTCTACTACACAATGTTTCATGCCAAATATCTTACCTCTAGTCTTTGTCAATTCAGAGGAGAATATTGAAGTTTTTTTCTATACATGCATATACATTTAAGGAAAACCTAAGGCACCCTGGTGCCTTGTAAACCTTGTACCTTAAGACAAGAGTTTTTTTTTAAGTTTTTACTACATTCATACCATATAAGGAAAACCTATGAAGACTCCTTGGCAGAGCCAATTTTGACCCCAGGGCTATAATTTGAACAATAGTGATAGAGGTCTGCTACACAGGTAAAGGTTTCATGCCAAATATCAAACATCTAGCCTTTGTCAATCCAGAGGAGAATATTTTTTAAGTTTTTTTCTATACATGTTTATACATTTAAGGAAAACCTATGACACCCTGGTGCTATTTCACTTGGGGCAACATTTGAACAACTTTGGTAAAGGACGTAATGATGATATTATTTACCAAGTATCTAAGCTCTAAGCCTTAAGCCTTCTGATAAGAAGATTTTTTAAAAAGTTTTTGCTATATACATATAAGGTAAACCTTAATATATGACCCCAGGGGTGAAGCTAATTTTGGGGATGTAACATGAATAATCTTGGTAGAGGTTCACTGACAAATATCTAACCTCTAGCCTTTATCAATTCAGAGGAGAAGATTTTAAGTTTTAACTACATACATATCAGGAAAATCTATGAACCCTAGCGCAGGGCTAATTTGAACCCAGGGGTATAATGTGAAAATCTTGTGAATGTCTACCAGACATGGCCTTATGCAAAATATCTAAGCTCTAGGCCATATTTAAGTCTTTGAACAACTTTGGGAGCCCTTCACTCATGGAACAACCCTGCCAAGTTTGGTTGAAATTTGACAAGATGTTTTTCAAAAGATGTTTACTATATTATGTATAAAACACTCACACATGCACGCATGCACACACACACAAAGAGGGGAATCGCTATATGCCAACGCAGCATCTACATGCATCAGACCGGCAGTCAAACACATTTTCAAAAAATAAAATGACAATTACATTACTGATGTGTCCACTCTTGAAAGCCTTGTGAAATTTAATAAAAGCTTTATAATATTTAGAATAAACTTTGATTTTTTATTCCAAACTGTAATCAAACAATATAAGGTAAGGTACATGGTATGGTCAACCTAGTGGATCTCATTGGAGCTAGGTGGGGAGGAGTGTGGGAATCCAAAGATTAGTAAATCATGTTTAAAGCATGTGGATTTACGGAGTGCATCAGAAAGTATTTAAGCACCAAGTTGAAATTTATATGGCATCATGCACTTTATATGTGTTAATATGCTATATATCAATTAATTAAATACCCAATATCTTTATTTTTATGTTTACTATAAAGAATTAATAAATTTCTTTTATATAATCTATGAATTCAGTTTATAATATCTTTTTTGGATTGACTTTTATTACAGTCTGTGCTTTTTGTGATAAAAATACTATTGTTTCCGGCACCTTTACTCAAAGTAAGCAAATGAAGTAATTGAAGACCAGGACCTTTAGTGTACTTCCTTTCTGAGTGGGGGATCTGAACATCACTGCCTGTCCTGTTCACCCTGTCTTGATATAAGGTCTGTCTTGGTACAGACCACCCTGTCTCATGGTCTGCAAGTTCCTACATGTATGGCCAGTTGTGACTGTTTAATGTCACCGAGGAGAACTCAATATAGTTTTTTGACAATCCATAAATATTTTACAATCAAATAGGAAAAAATGATTCATGTAGTATTTTATTAATCAAAATCCTTTCAAGCTATCATTAGCGTGCAAAATAAAACATACTGGTAAGGAGTTAATTAAGGGCTTCTCCCCATCATACAAAAAAGGTCAAATTAAAAAAGTAGTACTGTTACAATGCCTTATCAAAAATAAAGTCACATATACAAACTGTACATGTATAGACAATAATTAAATATTTAACAATATTGATTTAATACAAATAAATCATTAATATATGCAGTCCAGCCAATAATGAGCTGGAAATATTTATCAATATCAAAGAGTGAGAAAATAAAATGCAGCCTGACTAAAACTCAAACCAGACACTTAGAATACCATACCTCAGCACTACCAAAAAAAACCCAGAACCCTTGGAATACCATACAGCAGCTCTACAGCTTAAACATATTCATTCTCATTGTTCTATACATTGACATAATCCCCAGCATATTGAAATTTGTCCTTTTTCATTAGAACTCTTAAGTAACAAAGTGAATTGACTTATGATTGAGTTATGTACCATCATAGACTTAAATTGTCCAATACCCTAAAAGTAACAGGGTGAAAATGTCACAGGGTGAGAAAAAATGTGCAGTTTGACAGGAATCAAACCTGAATCAGAATATTATACATGTATGTGGGCTATACTGACTCACTCAGCTGAGCTATCTAGCTGGCAATGTCAATAATCTATTATACATGAGCACAGAAGTCAAAGAAACATTCATTGATAATGACCCATTATTAAAAGTAAATCATATCAGAAACATCCCTTGAAAATGATATCATTTAATTTTTGACCCACAATTATTACCACTACCTCCTAATGCGCCTAATCAAACTGAGCCTGCAGAATTTTATAATTTTGCTGTCTGTCAGACATGGCAATTTCTTATGGGTTTCTTCTTTTTCTCCATTTGAAGGGATGTAACTCATGCTTACTAAATAGTTTGTTCTTATCTGTCTATCTTAGTCATTACAGACTACTAGTATTCTAGCTGTATATAAACATAAGAAATTTTCTTTTATATTAACAAACAGAACATAATAAGATGAAAAATTTACCACTTGGAGAAATTCATCAAATGGATAGAGGTACAGGAATGATGAATATGGATAGAAATATTTTTTTTGACTGGCTTTATCATAAGTTTATGTACCTTGGCAAGGAATTTTATAATTATTCAGTTAAACCTGGTTTTTCAGTGATCTTCAGGACTCTAAATAAATTCATATATTTGTGGTATCAGGGGAAATTAAATTACTAGTTGTGCTAAAACTATCATATTAAAACACCAATCTAAATATTTAGAATGTACCTGCAGGTGTTGTCATTTTCACTCTTCACTGAGGTTATCCCAGGTCAACCCTTTTTTTACTAATGGCTTTAATTTGACTGCCCGTGCAATCATAAGCTCATTTATGGCTAATAATTTTACCTATATATATCAATAGTCTAAAGAGTTATGGAAAAAATGTTAAGGGTGGCTCAGCCTGACTGAGTGATTTGATTGTAAATAATATATTTCAAAATATATTTCTTAACTTGTGACAGACCTGAGGTTAAATTGGTGTACATTTCTAGTGTAGACAGGGCCCATGATGGAATTTTACACACACAGGGCAACAAACAGAAATCTTAACTACAACACCATTATACAGGTCCTTGTATCATAGTTTAGAGACCTTTCTGTTGAAAAT
Source organism: Ruditapes philippinarum (assembly GCF_026571515.1). Lineage (NCBI taxonomy): Eukaryota > Metazoa > Mollusca > Bivalvia > Venerida > Veneridae > Ruditapes > Ruditapes philippinarum. The sequence goes on from NW_026853962.1 coordinate 267,011, forward strand.
GTGTCAGGGTTAAATCGTATACATATACATGCACAGTGCGTTAACTGGAGTGCGGGTATTAGTTTCCCGCACTCCAGAGCATGCCCATTGATTGGCTCAATTTTGCTGGGGTTTACATATTGTGACGGCAGAGAAAGGGAAAGCGACAGAAATGTCATATTCAGATGTTCGTTCATTGGTTCATTTTTGCCGGGGTTTCATATTGTGACAACAGGGAACGTGCTTTTATGTTTGACTATGATACAAAAGAGAAAGAACACCAAAACACTCGGCAATCTGATTAATACTCGGGGGCTACGCCCCCTCGTACAAATCAGATAGCCTCGTGTTTCGGTGCTCTTTCTATTACTTAAATAATGGGAAGAAAAGGTCTAGAAAAAATATCAGGTCTCAAAAATATCAAATACTGAATTCATATTTTATTAATTCTAATATGTGTCTATAGTTTGTAAAGGGCAACTCCCTTCTTATTTTTTTTAATGTAGGCACCCAGGTTTCGGAAAGAATCAACCCGCCAGGCAAAATACTAAAATGTAAGCTATGTGTCAGGCGAAAACAGGAAAGTATGACAAAGTGGTTAATAATTTGTTGTATTTTTGTGTTTTTGCCTTGCGAAACAAATAAATACCAAGGCACAAATCTACCAACATATTATTGGCGTCCGCGCCGAAGCGCGGCGCCTTTTATGGAATGACAGATTTTGTGAAAGGGCGACAGCAACTTCTCGAGCCTTTTATAGTTGTTCATAATAAAAGCCGATCATTCCGATCGGTATGAGGGTGCTTGATTATTAATTAGTCGCGATATGTACAATGAATAGCGAACTGTGAGAATTTCGCCAATGCCAAACATTTTTCAAATTAAATAACCCTTTTCGGTTCATAAATCGCTGCTCTTCAAGCACGGATTTATAAATCGGCTCAAGGATTTAATTTCATTTGTAGTACACAGTGGATATTATGGTATGTTATTCCGAAAGCATGTACTATAAAGAGATGATAGTTGATGCACCCTAAATATCCCCCGGAAATTCTAGTTATATAAGGACTGTTTCTACTTCTGTCGGGTAGACTTCCGGCTCTCCTGGTCTATCTTTGACGACCGGCGACATCAGCTACCACACGCTTTTATTGTTCCCCCGCGCTCTCCCCGTTTCTTGTTGCTCTAGATGTTTTGATATCCGTTAAGATGTTTCAGAACAAATATTTACACGCATAAATAAGCTTTTCAAAATGAATGCGTTGTCACTTAGTTTTTGGTTACAATAATTAATAAACACAGATCAACTCTCAAAATTATTGCTTATTATTATACATAAACATACAATTCGAAAAAAAAACCAACAACACAAATCGCATGTTTTAATTTTATCTATATGAGATAAAAACAATAAATATGTACAATAATTGAGAAAAAATGTACATTTTTATGGCATTAATATGACACTATCAACTTTGAAACATTTTATTTAATTTGTGTTATTCGTGTTTAGTAAAGATGCCGAGGAATTGTTCAAAGTTACAAATCAGATTTTATGAATTACTCAATTGATTGATAATTTAAGAAGATGATAAAGAAAAATACAAATGTACATGTATATGGTTTAAGAATAAACAATATATATATTGAAAGATTAACCATAATTTACTGACTTTTTCCAGTTAAGTTTTGACTTATAATCGTCGTCATTATGACAATTGAATTCTTAAATATGTAGTAAACGAAAAACAAAAATTTAAAAATAGTGCATAAAAAACAAAAAAAAAAAGAAACAATATTCATAAAATCTGAAATTTTTTTTTATTAAAAAAATATTAAAATTTTAGTGAAATAATAAACTTTTATGCACAACATATCAAATGGAAATTTTAAAAAGTTATATTGTACAAGTTGAACAGATCCCTTAAAGGGGGGTTTCGCTAATAGCAAAAAATAAAACGGTGGGTGTTGATCACGTTACTAATAGGGGATTATAATGATTTATCATGTATGCCCCTTCTATTAATTAACCACTATAAAGAAATAACAAGTAATATCTAATTTCTACATCCAATAAAAATTTATAAATAAGAACAATTTTTGTTCGTTTTTCATAAGTGATTTAAATTCTGGAAAAAACCAATAAACCCATTGAACAGTTTATCATCATATATCTACTAGTTCATCTGCACCTGCTGCATTTCTTGCTTGGACGCCCTTTGATGCTTTGCATCAATGCTTTTCTTGTTTTCTTATCTGTCCTAAGATATGTACATGCATAAATAAAACTGTTTACTATTTAAGGGAGATAATTATGTGTAACCAGCCGGATAGCTCAGTTGGAAGAATGGTATTCCGAGAGTTAGATAGGTGTTCGAGTCCCTTACATGCTGAGACATTTCAATATATATTAATATGTTAATAAGAATACATGTAGAATGGAAGTGACTGTCTGCATATATGCATTTACAGATAAGCATTTTTCTGCATATAAATTAAATGTATTCAATTGTTTTAACACGTGATATACTGATTTACAGGTAAGTAATACAATCAAAGCTGTGATACCACCTTGATTTTTGTTAGTCAGTATACAGCACCTTCACCAGTGAACTTACTGTTGACTTGTTCCACATTTTAGGTTTACAGAAATTTTCTTTCTTTGACTTTTCTTTACATATTTTCTGTTGATTGTATTTATCTCTGCACCTGTATCAATTTGAAAAATCAACTTGCAATCATGTTTCCTTTTATTTTGGATTTTTGGCCTATTTCGACACATTGTAACCAAACTTCATCTTCACTTGATGATTCAATTTCAATTTGTGTATTTTCTTACATCTGTTCTATGAAATGATGTCTGCCGCCACATCCCTCACATAATTTACCCCATGCCGGACACTTCTCTTTTCTAAAATCGTGATTGTATCCACAATATTAAAAATTGTGATCGATTCTGATGTGGACGTTGTTGTTTCTTACCACTGGTGGTTTATACTCACGCGGTTGACTAGGACGATTCAACTGTTGTGTTGGACGGGTGCCCTGAATGAGAATAAGATGAATATGTCTTCTCAACTTTGTGGATTGGTTGATCATTTGTATTGCGAACTTCTTTCAACATGCTTATTCGATTGTTTGTAAAAGCTCGGCATATTTGATTGCCTTTCAAAGCCCATATTTTCTTCTCTTAACAGCAGTTCTTGTTCTTTTCCGTTGCTGCTAAACACAATTTTATCTCTAACTAAGCATTCTTTCTTTCCGTGTATCAAAATTACAAGACTCAACATGCTTTCAAAAACTCTGTAAGAAAAACTGTCAAATGATGTATATTCATCTGGATTTGTTACCCCCAAATCTGTGTGATTCTAGCACTTCATTTTTTTCTTGGATTGCAATAGCTTTCTATTTTGTCAAATACTTTGTCCACTTTCAGTTTATGTTCTGCGATTTCCCCCAAGTAAATTGATATAAATCCTGAAACTTAGTCCAGCACATTTGTAATAGAATTTTTTATTTAATTACAGTATTTTTTCATCTTCTCACTTTTTCCGCGGGCAGCTAGTCAAGAAAATTCCATTGGCGCTTCCATTTGATAAATTATGTAAATATTTTTTCCCATTTTAAACATCAAAATTCCAGGGGGCCCAAACGTATCTCCAGATTATTCGAAAAATACCGATTACGAAGGCAAGTTCGAATATTGGTACGAATCCATAGTAGAATTTTTCCCCCTTCCAAAAGGCTTTCGGGCGTATTTCATTTAAATGGCAGAAAATTAACAGCAGTGTTCAACAAAAAAATTTCATATTCCTCCGATGCCATCGTGTTGAGGGTTTGCCTAAAATACGAAAGTGAGATTTTTGACGAAAGTGAGCGAAAGTAACTTTTAGAATTTGAATTGTACTGTTTTAATAGAATTTTACAGTAAAGTTGCTGTTTGTATACGTTTATTATTAGCAACTAATTATATATATTATAATAAATAACCATAATCATGATTTAATCGCCATTTATTGGCCTAATTTATAATACAAGTTCAGCAATCTTCCTTTCACTTGCATATAAAAATACGAAAGTGACTTGTAAAGTATTAAATATAGAGTTTAAATTGAAAATGTACTATATCTGCATTTTGTAGAAAAGTATTATAAGAAATGAATATTATTTATTTTCTAAATTAATCATTATGATGATTTAAAGTTTTATACCTCATTTTTTGCATAATTACTATAAATACACATCAGCGATCTTCCTTTCGCTTACATTGAAAAATACGAAAGTGACTTGTCAAATATCAAATATAGCTAGAGTTTGAATTGAAAAATGTACTTAAATTGCAGTTTGTAAACACATAATATCAGAAATTAATATTTTGATATTCAACACTATATTTCAATTAAACACTATATTTGATCAGGTACGTATATTAATAAGTTGCTAATAATATACGTCTACCAACAGAAAATTCACTGTAAAATTCTATTAAAACGGTACAATTCAAATTTTAAGTCACTTTCGTCAAAAATCTCACTTTCGTATTTTAGGCAAACCGCCGTGTTGATAGGGTTCTATTATATGCAATTATATGACAATACGTTTTCAGAACGTTAACTGTTTATTCAATTCATACAGACGCTTACAATGTTACATACCACTAAATAAGGCATATATCTGTATATGCTCGTTTTGTAAAAACAGTTTGATATAGAAAAAAATATGCAAGTGTAAATTTAAGAGTTAATAAGGTTTACTTGTTTGATTTAATTCCCTGCGGTCTGGAGACCGCAGGGTATTGGTACGCGTTTAACTTTTGAGGCATGGAGGAGCACGTGACCTGTTTTCGGTACATGGAGGAGCATGTGATCTGTAAACCGTACATGATTGGTTAATTGACCTTTTCGAAAACCTAGCTAAATACCGTTTGCCGGTACGTTACGGATTTACCTGTAAACACTTTCAATATGATCTACGTAAATAACCGAGGTATATCGAGTGAAAAATGCGAGTTGCTTCCCTTATCTTCGAGTAAAATCGATATCGCTTATGCTAAAACAATACAAAATAAGCTGTTTTTAAACCGCTAGTTTGTTGTGATTAAATGTCCGATTTTAAAATGTATTACACCAATAGAAAGCTTTGGATCTTAGCTTCGTCACTGTATAAAATTCAACACATCTTTGGACTTCAAAGTATTTTAATTAACTGTTAAACCTACCATATGTCAGACCATTTAACATACGATTTATACAGTGAGATACGCAATCCGTTATCTTTACTCGAAATTCTACTGATATGAATAGCCAGTCGTCTGCTAGTTCTGAAAGTGTTTATCGGTGTTTATTTCTAATTTTCTACAATTATTTTACCGTTAAAGTTGGAAAAAACTTGAATGATACTGTCCTAGGATGATAACTTGAGCCGTTGTTTACATAACAAAGACCAATAACAATGCGAAAAATAGGTTAGGCAGATCAATGTCACAACCTATAAAAATGAAAATAAAACTACACAAGGTTAGCTTTTAAAAAAGCTAGTTGCGACTCGCTTCGTATTTTTTTTCCAGGGGTGCGTTTACATGTAAAAATGACAGTTCTGTTAGCTGAAGAGACTTCAGCGAACATCAAAATAAAAGTGACATAAAGTTATGGAAGCCAGTTTCACTCAGTTTAACAAAGAGGAATATGAGTATATATGAAGATGCATGTAAACAGATAGAATGAAGTCCCTATGCACATTTACTATATGGCCTTTTGACCTTGACCAAATAAATGTTAGATAGGTAGAATTCATAAAGATGTCTCTTTATACTAAGTTAAGTTGTAATATGATATTTAGTATTGGAATGAGTGACAGACACAAGTCCTAAAGTAAACACAAGTTGTCAATTAATTCAGCCGGGATCCTATTAAAAATATAGGGATCCCGGGAACTAACCAGTCTTAGATGCTTTTCAGATAAGCCGGGATCCTATTTAAACATATAGGGATCCCGGGAATTGACCAGTTCAAGAATATAGTTTTCAGAAAAGCCGGGATCGTATTAAAGTCTAAAGAGATCCAAGGAATTGGCCAGTTCCAGAATAGTTTTCAGAAAAGCTGGGATTGCATTAAAACTTAAAGGGATCCCGGGATTTGACCAATTCAAGAATGTAGTCTGTGATTTTTCCAATTAATTAGGCATATAATTATAAGTATTGTGATTTTTAAGTTTGTTGATAAATAGCTCTAAATATATTTATATCCAAAGTTTAATTAATTTAACGTTCATTACATACAATAAAAAAACTTAACGTTTAATGGCCTTTCATTACGACGACACCGACAATAATCAACACAAATATAGTTTATAAGTTTTTCCTCTATATCTTATACGATCCCGGATCCCGGCCAGTCCGGGCGTCCCGGATTCCGGCCAGTAAATATATACACTAAATACCAGAAAGGATAAAATGACCGGAAAAAAGGAAAAAGAAAAAAATGCACAGAACCAGGTGTACACTTATGTTAATTAACCAAACGAAAACTTACTACAGAGGAACAGGTGAAATCGCTATATAAAAAGTCAGTGTTATTATGATTTATTGAAAAGAATTTATGAAAACAAACATTTCTAATCATCATAATATCTTTGCGCTCAAAACAATACTTGCTGCTTTTTAAATATGGCGTGAAAATTGAAGGTTTTTTGACGCTTTGTAAGATTAAATTTGATTGGCTAAATAATTTAGGATCCTAGCCCTGATAGATAAATTTTTATAGAAAGCTGGAAGCCAAGCTTCGATTAAATTTTTGGATGGATTCGGAGTTTTAGGTTGTTTCTCAGTAAAATCCTAACGTAATACCGGCTCGCCGTGGCGAGCCGGCATAATCATATGACGTGTTAGCGCAGTAGGTAGAGCAACCGTGTCGGTAATGAATGGTAAGACATATTGTTTTTAGCGCAGTAGGTAGAGCAACCGTGTCGGTAATGTATTTTACCCGTACAGGCAGAAGTTCGACTACTGGTAAGACATATTGTTTTTACCTCAGAACAGTCAATGGTTCAAAAAAAAATTCATATACATACATGAATATGAGATCGAATATTTTATTACTCTGCGATCAAAAAATACAAAAAGAAAATAGAATAGAAATAAAAAAATATATACTATGCAATATATATTATAAGAAGAAATCAAAACGGAAAACGAAAAAATAAATAAATAATAATGATAAAAAACAGAGCAAGAAGAAAAAACTGTGGTAATAAAATGGCACTACGTTGGGTTCGAACCTATGAGTTCAAAATATTAAAAGTTACAATAACTTCGATCTACCGGCAGAGCCATAACGGTAATATATAAACGGTACTGTAAAGTATATGTAAGTGTTTACTTTTACGATATCGGATAATAATCCAGATAACCCCGTTTTTGGACTTTCCCATGTACCGTTAAGACCAAATTATCATCCTAGGACAGTATGTTTGAAAATTATCAATGTTTCTTTAATATCTATCTCAAACTTTACAAACAATAAATTGTTTATACTGAAAATCTACAAAATTAAAATATTCGTAGTGGCATCAGCCATAATAAATAGAGATATTTTCTGCGTAAACTTGTGTGTTTACTTTATTTATTTTTTGCTCGGAATTATTCATAAAATGAAGGCCTATTTAATCATTTTCTTAAAAAGAAATAATTGTTTTATGCTCGACCTTCTCCGGTCTTCAACGGTCACCAGTTTCCAAAGACCTTCTTCCATAGTGATCGTTAAATTTATTCAACTTTATCCCTGATACAAACGTTTATTTATCCCCCCCCCCCCCAAATAATGTTGAAAATAGTTAAAATATATCATTAAAATGTTCACCGCAGGAAACCATTTACTTGTATTTATTTTGGATGTTGGACATATTTTTATACAGGGTCAGTCGTAATTCATTCATTCTTGCACGCGCATGCGTGGATACGAAGTTTGAAGCGTAGGTGTACACAAAGCTTTTATCAATGAAAAAGTAAAATTCATATTTTTGGCTTTCATGTTTAAAAATGTTTCTTTAAACTGAAAGTGCATAGTTTTGAACTTTCAAAGCTTATTGACAACTATGCAAACAATATTTTTAATAAAAAGTGATCTAAATTAATGTGACAATCCTGCAAAATGAGGATCTACTTTTATCGAGGTTTCATCCGGAAGTGAATGTTGTTCAGCAAAACAGTCGACCCTATTGGTTTCTGAAATGCAGCTATAACTCTGTATACATTGCAAGCAATGTATACAAAAACGCATTTATCGATGACTTACAATCACAAATGCCATTAATTCAAGAAATAAGACAAAATACAAAACGAAACATGTTAGTAAATTAACCTCTCTTATTCATAAATCTGCCATTTGCATTTTTGGCAAAACTCCAAAAACAAACAACAGACCAGCAACAAACAAATTAAGAATAAACAAATCATGGTTTAATGCAGAAATGAAAACTGCAAAGAAGAATTTTAACATCCACAGAAATAAATATATAAGACATAAAACAGACGAACATAGAAAAATATACATTAAAGAAAAAAACATGTACAATAAGTTAAAAAACAAACATAAAATAAACTATAAACAGAAGAAGGAAAAAAATTGACACTACTCGCAAAAAAGGATCCAAAAACATTTTGGAGTCATGTAAAAAGGCAGTACACACCACGCAACAAAGACACTAGATTGCCAACACAAGATAACCTTTTTAATCACTTTAACACCTTATATGGTACAATAAATGATACGACTACACAAAATACCACTCATATACATGATAGCACACAAATAATGAACAGAACAATAATCAATAATCACAACTCAATGGAAAAAACTCAAAAAGCAGTTTTTTGCCCAGAACAGTGGTAAAAGCCCAGGACCAGATCAATTACCAGCAGAACTGTTTAAATACTCATCTTGGGGTTGTCCCAATTTTTGGGGAGGCTATGCCAGCCCAATGTTAATACCATTCGTCAAATCTTACTGCCGCGGTAATCAGGTCAAAAAATAGTACCTTGATTTTTTTAAGCTGACTCATCACTCATCACAGACATTTACAATATGAAAATATTTTCATTCTTTAACTTCATATCTGCAATTTGTAAAGATAATAATTCTCTGAAAAATGTGTTTATTTTTTCAAAATCACTACTCCGTGACGTCATACTGCGGCGGTAATCAGGTTTAGGCATACGTACATTGGTCATAAATAGTTCTGGTATGAAAACCCTTCTATATAATAACTTTATCAAGATCTTTTTAACAAAAAGCATAAATGAAAATTTATAAGTAAATGCTTTAATTTGGTGGCAAATATTCTTTATTATTTTTGATAACAATTTTCCAATTACTACGCAGCGACCAACTGTTTACGACCGGTCATTAACTAGAACGTTGCAACACCGTATTCTCAATATCATAGTTATAAACCATTAATAGTCCTTAATATTTTTTTAAAGACAAATAATTGTAAACTGTCGCTTACATCAGAGACATGGATCATGCTTGCGTGATAACTAAGGAAAACTAACTTATTAGTACACCCTAGGAAGCTGTACGCGGAAAACGCTCATAAACCGCTATATCATATAGCTGTTAGTAAATATTTTGCATACATTTAACTAAAAATTCACTGATGAGGATGAACATATAGTTTGAAAACATTATATTCTTGAACCATTATCGCCGAAAAAAAACTATTTCATTACAAAACCCGTAAGGACCCTCCGACAAAATTTCAGCACAAGATTACATTTTACATTAGCAAAATAAAAAAGCAATACTTATATTTTCATCTTACATAATTCATTAATCAAACTTTTAACATAAAAGTATCTTTTAAAAATATGTCTGGCAATTGAAATATCCCTACTCTGATCTTTATTTGTATAGGAATAAATTTAAACATGTGCTCTTTTGTTTAGGAATATTTTGTAGTGAAAGTCTTAATATATCCACTAATCTCATAATTAGAATTAGACATGTCAGGGATTTATACAATCAGTTGTTTAGTTAGGTACGCTCATTTTAATCCCAATAGAAACATTCAAATATTTTGGGTAAAAAACATTACCAAAGTACCTAGTAGTCGTTTACCCGGTGGTGATCCCATAATTAAACTGATTATAGATTCGAATTGATTAGAAAACACAAATAGAAACATGTGTTTCCGTACAACAAAAATCGGAAGTAAAGTGAACAGTTACATGACAGAAATATGTGGTCAAATATGTTTTAACAAGGAAATAATTATTTCAGAGAAACTCAAAGATCAGTCTTCAATCAAATGAATGACCCCGTATTGTGTAGTTAGAAAGTTTATTCAATTCTAGGGCAACGCATCATAATTTAATTTGATAGTCCATGTGTAATAAAATTCAAATTTTTAATACAGATTATGAGATACATAAAAAATATTAAAGAATAAGAAGCTTTAAAAAAGAAAAAAAAAAGAAGAAAAAACGCATATATATACGAATTACTTACAGTCGAGCATCGGGGATTCATTAACATATCTTACGAAACTTTAATTTGAAAACGATATTTGCTCGCGCTGAAGTGATTAAATCAAATAAAAAGAACTTATATGTTTGTGTTCTAAAAATAATCGGCGGCATAAGAGGAATTTCGTATTCATTTTACAACACTTGAAAAATTAGTACAGAAAATGTGTTGTTGTTTTTTTGTTTTGTTTTCAACAAAAGTGTGTTTTAAGTTTATTTATACTCGACGCCGGAATAACCATATGTCCGAGATTATAGCATCGGGGACGTCTTTTTCAAGCAGAATCTTCCTGGTAGCCCATTCTTCGTTCGTTGGTGGTAAAGGAGACGACAATACTGTCAAGGCATCAACTTTCTGACTGACGACAACAAAAACGGCATTTATTAGCGCCAAACCTCCAGAGTAAGTCACGACAGGTCAACCAATCACCTCTGGTACTTATGATGACTTGACCATGACATTCCGTGTGCCTTCTCCGCGACGTGCACGCCTCTGGAGGGATTTTGGAGAAGTTTCAACAAAAACTTCCAAAACACGCCATTTTATAACACCATTCATAGCACTGACGCTTCGATGTTCTCATCTATTTGCGGGAAATGGTCGACAGGGAAACCCCTACGTAATAACCGCACACCCTGTTAACAACAGATTTTCCGCAGTATATATTTCAAGCTTGTGAGGTTTAAAAATACACGTAGAATCTATCGATTAACTACCATAAGTTGGTTGAGTGTTGGCGGTAAAAAAAGAAGATATAACTTCCTGATCAATTTTCACTTAGGTTGATTCAATTTTGAATAAGTTTTGCAGATATGTATTTTTTCAAGAAATATTTAGCTTTAATATTACTAGTATCCGACGCCGTCAGTAATGAAATGGGAATAATTTTCTGAAACGTGATTTTATTCGAGATTTGCTTCTGGAGAAGACAGCTTTCTGTCCGTAGAGCATGAATATTAATACTCATCACAAGACAGTATCTTATTGATCTCAATTATGGTACATGTAAATGTGTATAATTTTTATGTTCAATAAAATGTTGCATTACTTGCACTTGTTATTATCATTCAATGATACTAAAATGACATAAAGTATTTATGATGAACAGTCCTAGAATATTTTGATAAGGAACCGTCAGTTGTAAAATGCTATTGTTATCTGATAATGAACAGTCGTCATACTTGCTGGTATGTCATTTATTATTGAAAGTTCTCAATGAAATGTTCTGGAATATTAACAAAATGAATAGTCAACCATATTAACCATATATATGAATGGTTGAACACAACAGTAAGGATAAATAGCGCAATGTGCATATCTTCTTATTTTGATAATAATTGAAATAACAGCACATTTTAAGCAAAAAGAAAAGAAACTATAAGTCTGAAACATTCTGTCATAGCCTCCCCATCAGTACATTCAGTGCTTTGATTAAAAATGGTGATCCCCAGGAGGCAAAAAACTATAGAGTAATTACACTTGTTAATATCTTAGCAAAAATATACTCTACATTACTAGCAAACAGACTATCACACTGGGCACAAAATAACAACAAACTCATAGATAACCAATACGAGTTTCAAAAAGGAAAGTCAACAGTAGACTGCATTTTTATCCTTCATGCAATTATTACAAAAACATTAGAGGAAAAAATATACACAGCTTTCTTAGACTGGGAAAAAATGTTCGAAAATATTAACAGATCACATTTTTGGCAAAAACTTTGTTCGCATCATGTCAGTACAAAGCTTGTATTTGCATTTCAAGCAATGTATGCATCAATTAAATCATGCATAAAAATCAACAAAACCACGCATTCACAATATATCAAATATTAGAGTAAAGCAGGGAGACCCGGCCAGTAGTCTTCTTTGCTTATTTTCCTGAATGATATAACCGCAAGCATAAACTCAAATGTTAAGAATATTTTGTCTTTGATAATCTAAATCTGTTCATACTATTATTTGTTGACGATGCAGTTGTTTTCACTCATTCGCCGGAAACATTACAAAACCTTCTCAATACATTTATACTGTGAAACCTGGGGCTTAAAACTTAATATCGGCAACACTAAAATCATGATATTTGAATTAGGGACACATACTACATACGACTTTAGAATAAACAATCGACCCATCGAAATAGTCGACTCTTTTAAATATTTAGGAGTTCATCTTTATAAAAACAACAATTGGTACAGAACACAAAAACGAATTGCAAAGCATTCAAAAATCTATTTACTGTATACAACCTGTCCCCCATGTGCGGCACCAGGCGTTCGAGTTAAAATAATGTGAAAACGTAGTGTGAAGTAAAATCCAAACATGTTTGTACACTATACACGATGTTTAATAATTTACACAAATACGTAAGACTAGGCAGCAGTCTTAAAACTGTCCCGGTTGTTCCAATAAGGCACAGTTCTTGGAAAGAATGAATGTTTGTACGCATTAAGTCTGCAGTGATAAGTGACGAACTTTACCGAGTTTGTGTATCTTGTTGACAGTAACTGGTACAGCCACCAGGTTATTAAACACTTTATACATGAGAATTAAGTCCGCACACTGACGACGTTGTTCAAGTGCTGGCCATATTAGTTCGTGTAGCATTGATGTTACGCTAGATGGATTATTACGGTTGTATGGCTTAGTCATGACGAATCTTGCCGCGTTCCGTTGTATTTGTTCGATTTTCTTTGATGTATTTAGTTGTTGAGGATTCCAAATTGGCGACGCATATTCCAGTTTAGGTCGAACCAAAGTTTGATAAGCTCTTTCTTTTACTGTGGTCGGACAATGTACTTACCATTTGTTGCCGTAAAATGTGTGTGTACATTCGAAATACATCGTAATTGATCCATACCTAGCCTTATATTGTCAATAAGTGTGCAGTAACTGTCGTCTATGGAATTCCGTAGTTTACCTATGTTTACCGTGGTTAATCTTTGTACAAATAACGTAACGCTGAATCTGTTCAACGATATTGCCAAATCGAATAATACAGTAAGTAAACTAACCAAAATATTGCACTAAATGTAATAAAAAAATCTAGGCAAAAGAGAACAATCGTCACAGAATCCTTCAAAATAACCTATTGCAAATATTTGTGATACATTTTAAAACAAACTTACTTTTTTCACTCAGTAAACCTTTAACCCCATGAGCATATTGCGAAAAATGGCCGTTTTCATTGAAAAGCCTCAAGTAACAAGTTCAAAATGCTATGAAACTATGCAAAATGCTTCAATACTGAACCATAGCCTCTGTAATCGTAAATTTCCTGTTAACATGGCAACGGGGGACGTCTCAAAATTGACAAAAATCACTATTTTGCATTGTTTTTTTTCCATCAAAACTGATTTCAAAGTGCTGCAACTTCTCAATGAGTAGATGGTTTTTCAGCGTGGGTTACTAGCAGAGCTGTATCAGCACTAAGGGTGTAGTACATGTACTTAAGTACCAGTTCCAGTACTTGGCAAATTATGCAGTACCATTACCAGTACCAGTACTAGATTTTAGCTCGGTACTGCAGTACCAGTACTTTTTTTGGTGAAGTAATTAAGTATCAGTATACCATTACTTTTATATATTCATCAAAGTTTGAATAAATACACAGTGTCAAACAAATAATTGCAAATATTATTCAACAAAGAAATAAAATCATAATTTACATTATTATCAAAAATCATAACATTTTTACAACTTTATAGTTTTGACATACTTTTTACCAACAATATTTACAAACATTTATTTATGTCATATCTTATTGTTTAGTAACCAGTCAACTGTAATACAATGCAATCATCTTTCATTTAAAACACAACAGTCTTTTGTTGCCTTTCACACCTTCACACCTCTGTTCAATTTATACCAAAGTAAATAACAACTTTTAATGGTGCAAACAATATCACTTGAAGTAGGATTATTTAGAATAGAAGCAATTAATTAGTGATTATTTTGCTCTTTTACTAGTAAATACAAAGTAATAAAAGATTTTAATAAGGATATTTTAGGGTAAAGAGTTATTGAGTCTGTTTATGTCAATTTAATTTTTACTTAAAGTCTTTGGTGCTTTTTTATGATGAATACTACGTTAACATTTGAAGGAATATCACCGCAAATTATCTATAGATTTGATAACTTACTTTTTCACAAAAGTAAAATAATGTAATTTACAGCTTTATTTTATGAGAAAAATTGATGCTATTTTTATCAAAACCAAAAGTACTGTCTAGTAATGCAGTAGCAGTACCACTTTTTATGACAGTAATGCAGTACCAGTAGTAGAAACAATTTGTAAGAGTAATTCAGTATCAGTACCAGTACTTGCAAAATCGCTGCAGTACATACTGCAGTACCAGTACCAGTAATGCAGCTCTGGTTACTAGTTACCCTAAGATCGAACGGAGGCCATTTTTAGCCTGTCACATGTCCAAAATTTTCTTGGCGATGAGGGGGACTACCTTCAAACCCCCCAAATAGATGGGGGCACATTCCCCCTCTGGCAACCCCCTGATGTAACATTTTGATGGGGGGGGGGGCGCCGAAAAAGTGGTCACTTTTTTAAACAACATTTCTCAAACGAAAAACAGTGTTTGGGGCCTAAATAGGGCTTTTTTTACTGTTTGAGGCATCAAAGGGGGGGGGGGGACAAAAAGCCGCCAAAAAACGTTTATATGAGGGAAAAGGTTAATCTGTTTTATAACTTTGTATATTTGTTACAATTATAATACATTGTAATAATAAAAAAATCTTTGTTCATTTTGACTACTGTTTTGTATGTTCCAAAGAATATACATTTAATATTCTAATCTCTAGCAAGACTACCAAAGTTCATGATGAACAATGTCTTTCGTCCGCCCATTTATCTATAATATACAATTCTGGTTAAATCCAATTAACCATTGACAAACTTATAAGAATATCTGGTCATCGTCATTTGCTGCATTTCTTGCTTAGACGCTCTTTGATGTTTTGCATCAATGCTTTTCTTGTTATATCATGGTATACCATTTGCCGCGAAGCATGTTAAGGACATTTTGAAAGTCGGTGGAAGTTTTTGTTTTGGCTTATTTACATATGAACTTTTAAATGTCTTACCATGATTAGTTGTTGCTATTCGAAAAAAATGAGTAGCATTATAGGTGAAAAAGAAAATGTACATGTATTGATATTTTCATTATTTTCAAAGATAAATGTTGAACAGATTTTTTTCTAAAAATAGTATGTCGTGCCCACGACTTAATTATCTCGTGCCCACGACTTAGTTAACTCGTGGTCACGACATAGTATCTCGTGCCCACCACTTAATTATCTCGTACCCACGACTTAGTAACTCGTGGCCACGACAAAGTAATTCGTGGCCACGGCATAGTATCTCGTGCGCACGATATAAATAAAAAACACACATGTCACCTCTGTGCCACCGTTACTATCACTTCAGTTAAATGTTTATTTTAATTCCTGATAGCTTGGTGACATGTTGTACATCAGAAAAGCTATTTATATTACAGAATTTGAAAATATTTTGTTAAAAGAAAAAAAAATAGAGAAACGCAAGACTCAATATTTCATAGACGAATGCATACCTACTAGCCGCCGCGTGCACGCGACGTCTAATAAAGTGGGAATTTTGTATTTGTTGTGGTTCTTTGAAGTTGTAGTTTAAGTGCTTAATATGCTAGAATATAATAATGATGTATTATATTGGTTTAATTGATTTTATTATACTACTCAAAATTTGCTATGGATCACTTTTCCTACAGTGCGTTACTATTGTGTATTTGTAATAAATGTGAAAATTGATTAAAAAGAATTAAATATAATTAGTTAGGAATTGATTTTTATGAAAATAATGACAATGGAACTATTCCTTGACGTGTGCCTGTTGCAGAAAGAGTGTGCTGGACGAAAATCAACATTTTTGGAGATCACAAAGTGGAATAAAAAAAATCTTGCAAATCAGGAAATGGTTGGCGTAAGGTGTTTAATACCAAGTATGGTGTCCGCGGGAATTAATTACTGCCTGGCATCGCCGCCGCATGCTGCTGATGAGAACACAAAAACGAATTGCAAAGCATTCAACAATCTATTTACTGTATACAACCTGTCCCCCATGTGCGGCACCAGGCGTTCGAGTTAAAATAATGTGAAAACGTAGTGTGAAGTAAAATCCAAACATGTTTGTACACTATACACGATGTTTAATAATTTACACAAATACGTAAGACTAGGCAGCAGTCTTAAAACTGTCCCGGTTGTTCCAATAAGGCACAGTTCTTGGAAAGAATGAATGTTTGTACGCATTAAGTCTGCAGTGATAAGTGACGAACTTTACCGAGTTTGTGTATCTTGTTGACAGTAACTGGTACAGCCACCAGGTTATTAAACACTTTATACATGAGAATTAAGTCCGCACACTGACGACGTTGTTCAAGTGCTGGCCATATTAGTTCGTGTAGCATTGATGTTACGCTAGATGGATTATTACGGTTGTATGGCTTAGTCATGACGAATCTTGCCGCGTTCCGTTGTATTTGTTCGATTTTCTTTGATGTATTTAGTTGTTGAGGATTCCAAATTGGCGACGCATATTCCAGTTTAGGTCGAACCAAAGTTTGATAAGCTCTTTCTTTTACTGTGGTCGGACAATGTACTTACCATTTGTTGCCGTAAAAATGTGTGTGTACATTCGAAATACATCGTAATTGATCCATACCTAGCCTTATATTGTCAATAAGTGTGCAGTAACTGTCGTCTATGGAATTCCGTAGTTTACCTATGTTTACCGTGGTTAATCTTTGTACAAATAACGTAACGCTGAATCTGTTCAACGATATTGCCAAATCGAATAATACAGTAAGTAAACTAACCAAAATATTGCACTAAATGTAATAAAAAAATCTAGGCAAAAGAGAACAATCGTCACAGAATCCTTCAAAATAACCTATTGCAAATATTTGTGATACATTTTAAAACAAACTTACTTTTTTCACTCAGTAAACCTTTAACCCATGAGCATATTGCGAAAAATGGCCGTTTTTCATTGAAAAGCCTCAAGTAACAAGTTCAAAATGCTATGAAACTATGCAAAATGCTTCAATACTGAACCATAGCCTCTGTAATCGTAAATTTCCTGTTAACATGGCAACGGGGGACGTCTCAAAATTGACAAAAATCACTATTTTGCATTGTTTTTTTCCATCAAAACTGATTTCAAAGTGCTGCAACTTCTCAATGAGTAGATGGTTTTTCAGCGTGGGTTACTAGCAGAGCTGTATCAGCACTAAGGGTGTAGTACATGTACTTAAGTACCAGTTCCAGTACTTGGCAAATTATGCAGTACCATTACCAGTACCAGTACTAGATTTTAGCTCGGTACTGCAGTACCAGTACTTTTTTTGGTGAAGTAATTAAGTATCAGTATACCATTACTTTTATATATTCATCAAAGTTTGAATAAATACACAGTGTCAAACAAATTATTGCAAATATTATTCAACAAAGAAATAAAATCATAATTTACATTAATATAAAAAATCATAACATTTTTACAACTTTATAGTTTTGACATACTTTTTACCAACAATATTTACAACATATATTTATGTCATATCTTATTGTTTAGTAACCAGTCAATTGTAATACAATGCAATCATCTTTCATTTAAAACACAACAGTCTTTTGTTGCCTTTCACACCTTCACACCTCTGTTCAATTTATACCAAAGTAAATAACAACTTTTAATGGTGCAAACAATATCACTTGAAGTAGGATTATTTAGAATAGAAGCAATTAATTAGTGATTATTTTGCTCTTTTACTAGTAAATACAAAGTAATAAAAGATTTTAATAAGGATATTTTAGGGTAAAGAGTTATTGAGTCTGTTTATGTCAATTTAATTTTTACTTAAAGTCTTTGGTGCTTTTTTATGATGAATACTACGTTAACATTTGAAGGAATATCATCGCAAATTATCTATAGATTTGATAACTTACTTTTTCACAAAAGTAAAATAATGTAATTTACAGCTTTATTTTATGAGAAAAATTGATGCTATTTTTATCAAAACCAAAAGTACTGTCTAGTACCACTTTTTATGACAGTAATGCAGTACCAGTAGTAGAAACAATTTGTAAGAGTAATTCAGTATCAGTACCAGTACTTGCAAAATCGCTGCAGTACATACTGCAGTACCAGTACTAGTAATGCAGCTCTGGTTACTAGTTACCCTAAGATCGAACGGAGGCCATTTTTAGCCTGTCACATGTCCAAAATTTTCTTGGCGATGAGGGGGACTACCTTCAAACCCCCCAAAATAGATGGGGGCACATTCCCCTTCTGGCAACCCCCTGATGTAACATTTTGATGGGGGGGGGGCGCCGAAAAAGTGGTCACTTTTTTAAACAACATTTCTCAAACGAAAAACAGTGTTTGGGGCCTAAATAGGGCTTTTTGTATACATTGCTTGCAATGTATACAGAGTTATAGCTGTATTTCAGATTTAGTACACCTAACCTGTTTTGCTGAACAACATCCACCTTTGGATGAAACCTCGATAAAAGTAGATCCTCATTTTGCAGGATTGTCACATTAAGATCACTTTTTATTAATATACTGTTTGCATAGTGGTCAATAAGCTTTGAAAGTTCAAAACTATGCACTTTCAGTTTAAATAAACTTTTTCTAAACATGAAAGCAAAAAATATGAAAATTTCAATTTCATTCATAAAAGCATTGTGTAAACCTACGCTTCAAACTTCGTATCCACGCATGCGCGTGCAAGAATGAATGAATTACGACAGACTCTGTATAAAAATATGTCCAACATCCAAAATTAATATTAAATCAAACAAGTAAACCTTATTTACTTTTAGTAGACTTGCATACTTTTTCTATTTCAAACTGTTTTAGAAAACGAGCAGATACAGATATATATGTCTTATTTAGTGTTATGTAACATTGTAAGCGTCTGTATGAATGGATTAAAGTTTACGTTCTGAAAACGTATTGTCATATAATTGCATATAATACAACCCTATCAACGTGGTGGCATCGGAGGAGTATGCAATTATTTGTTTCACACCTGCAGTGTGAAGTATTTCTGCCACTTTAGTGAAATATATCGTCCAAAAGCCATTTTCTGGAAAGGGAAGATTCGTACTCAATATTATTCGAACTAAGGATTTGTACTCAATATTATTCGAATTTAGCCTTCGTAATCGGTATTATTCGAACTGACAATCATGGCAGATACGTTTAGACCCCCTGGACATTTAGATGTTGAAAATGGTAACATATCACATAACTTTATCAAATGGAAGCGCCAATGGAAATTTACTTTACCAGTGTTGACTGCCAGTGGAAATGCTGAGAAAGATGAAAAGATACAAGTAAATATCCTATTACACTGTGCTGGACCTAAAGTTATCAATTTACATGGGCAAATGCAGACCATAAACTGAAAGTGAAAAAAATATTTGACAATCCTAGAAAAAATGAAGTGCTAGAATCACACAGATTTCGGGTAACAAATCCAGATGAATATTCATCATTTGACAGTTTTCTTAAAGAGTTTTGAAAGCATGTTGAGTCTAGAAATATATTTTGAAATATGTTATTTACAATCAAATCACTCAGTCAGGCTGAGCCACCCTTAACATTTTTTCCATAACTCCTTAGACTATTGATATATATAAGGTAAAATTATTAGCCATATATGAGCTTATGATTGCATGGGCAGTTAAATTAAAGCCATTAGTAAAAAAAGGGTTGACCTGGGATAACCAAAGTGAAGAGTGAAATATGACACTCAACACAGGAATATTCTAAATATTTAGATTGATGTTTATGATCAGATTTAGCACAAATAGTAATTTAATTTCCCCTGATACCACAAATATGAATTTATTTAGAGTCCTGAAGATCTTTTTATGATGAAATCTTAACTGAAAAACCAGGTTTAACTGAATAATTATAAAATTCCTTGCCACAATAACTAAAAGGTACATAAAGCCAGTCAAAAAAAAAATATTTCTATCCATATTCATCATTCCTGGACCTCCATCCATTTGATGAATTTCTCCAACTGGTAAATTTTTCATCTTATTATGTTCTGTTTGTTAATATAAAAGATTTTTTATGTTAATATACAGCTAGAATAGTCTGTAATGGCTAAGATAGACAGATAAGAACAAACTATTTAGTAAACATGAGTTACATCCCTTCAAATGGAAATAAAGATGAAACCCATAAGAAATTGCCATGTCTGACAGACAGCAAAATTATAAAATTCTGCAGGCTCAGTTTAATTAGGCCCATTAGGAGGTAGTGGTAACAACTGTGGGTCAAAAATGAAATGATATCATTTTCAAGGGATGCTTCTGATATGATTTACTTTAAATAATGGGTCATTATCAATGAATGTTTCTTTGTCTTCTATGCCCATGTGTAATAGATTATTGACATTGCCAGCTAGATAGCTCAGCTGAGTGAGTCAGTACAGCCCACATACATGTATAATATTCTGATTCAGGTTTGATTCCGGTCAAACTGCACATTTTTCTCACCCTGTGATATTTTCACCCTGTTACTTTTAGGGTCTATATGTTTATGATGGTACATAACTGAATCATAAGTCAATTCACTTTGTTACTTAAGTGTGCCAATGAAAAAGGAAAAATTTCAATATGCTGTGGATTATGTCAATGCATAGAACTATGAGACTGAAAATATTTAAGCTGTAGAGCTGCTGTATGGTATTCCAACGGTTCTGGGTTTTTTTGGTAGTGCTGAGGTATGGTATTCTGAGTGTCTCTGGTTTGAGTTTTAGTCAGGCTGCATTTCATTTTGTCACTCTTTGAAATTGATAAATATTTTCAGCTCATTATTGGCAGGACTGCATATATTAATGATTTATTTGTATTAAATCAATATTGTTAAATATTTAGTTATTGTCTATATATGTGACTTTATTTTTGATAAGGCATTGTAACAGTACTACTTTTTAATTTGACCTTTTTGTATTAGGGGGAGAAGCCCTTAATTAACTCCTTACCAGTAAGTTTTATTGTACACGATGGTGATAGCTTGAAAGAATTTAGCTAAAAAAGATACTACATGAATCTTTTTTTTTTCCTATTGGATTGTAAAATATTTATTGATTGTCAAAAAACTATATGGAGTTCTCCTCGGTGACATTAAACAGTCCCAGCTGGCCATACATGCAGGACCTTGCAGACCATGAGACAGGGTGGTCTGTACCAAGACAAATCCGATATCGAGACATGGTGGACAGGACAGACAGTGATGTTCAGATCCCCCACTCAGAAAGGAAGTTACTACACTCAAGGTCCTGGTCTTCAATTACTTCATTTGCTTACTTGGAGTAAAGGTGCCGGAAACAATAGTATGGTATCACAAAAAGCACAGACTGTGATAAAAGTCAAACCCAAAAAAGATACTATAAACTGAATTCATAGATTATATAAAAGAAATTTATTAATTCTTTAAGTTTATAGTTAACATAAAAAAAAGATACTGAGTACATTTGTATTTAATTTGATATATAGCATATTACCACACATAAAGTGCATTATGCCGTATAAATTTCAACTTAGTGCTTAAATACTTTCTGATGCACTCAGTAAGCAAACATGATTTACTAATCTTTGGATTCCCACACTCCTCTCCACCTAGCTCCAATGAGATCCACTTGGTTGACCATAACATGTACCATACCTCATATTGTTTGTTTACAGTTTGGAATGAAAAAATGAAAGTTTATTCTAGATATTATAAAGCTTTTATTAAATTTCACAAGGCTTTCAACACATCAACAATGTAATTGTCATTTTATTTTTTGAAAATGTGTTGGACTGCTGGTCTGATGCATGTAGATGCTGTGTTGGCATATAGCGATTCTCCTCTTTTGTGTGTGTGTGTACATGCATGCGTGCATGTGTGTGTGTTTTATACATTATATAGTTAACATCTTTTGAAAACATCTTGTCGAATTTCAACCAAACTTGACAGGGTTGTTCCATGAGTAAAGGGCTTCCAAAGTTGTTCAAAGACTTAAATGAGGCCAAGAGCATAGATATTTTACAAAAGGCATTGTTTGGTAGACATTCACAAGATTTTCACATTATACCCTGGGGGTCAAATTAGCCCTGCACTAGGGTTCATAGATTTTCCTGATATGTATGTAGTTAAAACTTAAAATCTTCTCCTCTGAATTGACAAAAACTAGAGGTTAGATATTTGTCATGAAACATTTGGTAGTTAACCTCTACCAAGATTATTCACGTTACAGCCCAAGGGTCAGAATTAGCCTCACCCCTGGGGTCATATATTAAGGTTTTCCTTATATGTATATAGCAAAAACTTTTTTAAAAATCTTTTTATCAGAAGGTTTAAGGCTTAGAGCTTAGATACTTGGTAAATAATATCATCAGTACGTCCTTTACCAAAGTTGTTCAAATGTTGCCCCTAGTGAAATAGCACCAGGGGTGTCATAGGTTTTCCTTAAATGTATAAACATGTATAGAAAAAAAAACATAACAAAAAATATTCTCCTCTGGATTGACAAAGGCTAGATGTTTGATATTTGGCATGAAACCTTTACATGTGTAGTAAACCTCTATCACTATTGTTCAAATTATAGCCCTGGGGTCAAAATGGCTCTGCCAAGGAGTCTTTTTAGGTTTTCATTATATGGTATGTATAAAGTAAAAAACTTAAAAAAAATCTTGTCTGAAGGTACAAGGTTAACCAGGCACCGTGGTGTCTTAGGATTTCCTTAAATGTATATACATGTATAGAAAAAAAAACTTAAACAGTATTCTCCTCTGAATTGACAAAGACTAGAGGTAAGATATTTGGCATGAAACATTGTGTAGTCGACCTCTACCAAGATTGTTTTAATTTTAGCCCTGGGATAAAATTTGCCTTGTGGGAGGGTTGGGGGGGGGAGGGGAGTCATTAATTTTCGTAATGTACTTGTAGTAAAAATTTAAGAATGTACAAGGCAAGAGCTTAGGGCTTTGATGCCTAAATTTTGTCAAGTACAAATGCTTTTATTTTGAATCAATAATTGCACTATGGAGTGCATTTTTTCCAGTGAATGCGTTTTGCATGTAAACAAAAACGTTCACCTAACTTTTAAGTCTTGCTGAATGATTCAATACCACATTTTTGTAGACTACAAACCCGCATGTTGGTCTTGTTTTTAAAGTAATAGATAAAAGCACTGAAGACTCTATTTTACTATTTCAGCATTGTATACTGCAGATAAAAAACCGGTCTTTGCAAACTGATTTCTGTATTGCTCTTCAGTTTCGCAAACCATATAGTCTTGCCTGGAAAAAACACAGCACTAGTCTGTAGGAACAACACCTCTTTCTTGTCCTATTAATAACTTGAGAAGAAAAAAGCCTAGATTTGTGTTCGAAATTGACTGTACCCAGAAGATGACTTCTATTGAGTTCAGTAGATTAAAATCACATGGTCTTGATGTCAAGCAATGTATACCTCAGTGCTTGCAGTGCTTTGATTTTTACTGTTTGAGGCATCAAAGGGGGGGGGGGGGGACAAAAAGCCGCCAAAAAACGTTTATATGAGGGAAAAGGTTAATCTGTTTTATAACTTTGTATATTTGTTACAATTATAATACATTGAAATAATAAAAAAATCTTTGTTCATTTTGACTACTGTTTTGTATGTTCCAAAGAATATACATTTAATATTCTAATCTCTAGCAAGACTACCAAAGTTCATGATGAACAATGTCTTTCGTCCGCCCATTTATCTATAATATACAATTCTGGTTAAATCCAATTAACCATTGACAAACTTATAAGAATATCTGGTCATCGTCATTTGCTGCATTTCTTGCTTAGACGCTCTTTGATGTTTTGCATCAATGCTTTTCTTGTTATATCATGGTATACCATTTGCCGCGAAGCATGTTAAGGACATTTTGAAAGTCGGTGGAAGTTTTTGTTTTGGCTTATTTACATATGAACTTTTAAATGTCTTACCATGATTAGTTGTTGCTATTCGAAAAAAATGAGTAGCATTATAGGTGAAAAAGAAAATGTACATGTATTGATATTTTCATTATTTTCAAAGATAAATGTTGAACAGATTTTTTTCTAAAAATAGTATGTCGTGCCCACGACTTAATTATCTCGTGCCCACGACTTAGTTAACTCGTGGTCACGACATAGTATCTCGTGCCCACCACTTAATTATCTCGTGCCCACGACTTAGTAACTCGTGGCCACGACAAAGTAATTCGTGGCCACGGCATAGTATCTCGTGCGCACGATATAAATAAAAAACACACATGTCACCTCTGTGCCACCGTTACTATCACTTCAGTTAAATGTTTATTTTAATTCCTGATAGCTTGGTGACATGTTGTACATCAGAAAAGCTATTTATATTACAGAATTTGAAAATATTTTGTTAAAAGAAAAAAAAATAGAGAAACGCAAGACTCAATATTTCATAGACGAATGCATACCTACTAGCCGCCGCGTGCACGCGACGTCTAATAAAGTGGGAATTTTGTATTTGTTGTGGTTCTTTGAAGTTGTAGTTTAAGTGCTTAATATGCTAGAATATAATAATGATGTATTATATTGGTTTAATTGATTTTATTATACTACTCAAAATTTGCTATGGATCACTTTTCCTACAGTGCGTTACTATTGTGTATTTGTAATAAATGTGAAAATTTATGAAAGGGAATTAAATATAATTAGTTAGGAATTGATTTTTATGAAAATAATGACAATGGAAGTGTTCCTTGACGTGAGCATGTTACGGAAAGAGTGTGCTGGACGACATTTTTGAGAGCACATAGTGGAATAAAAAAAATCTTGCAAATCAGGAAATGGTTGGCGTAGGGTGTTTGATACCGAGATGGTGTCCGCGAGCATTAATTACGGCCTGGCATCGCCGCCGCATGCTGCTGATGAGCCTGCGGACCTTGTGATAAGGAATCTGGGCACATTCCTCTATGATTTCATGTCTTAGCTCCTGAACTGTTGTTGGCTGGACGTGGCGCGAAGAAATGGCTTTCTGCAGTATATCCTAAGCATGCTCAATTAGATACCTCGCTGGCAAATCCATGCAGCTCCTCAAGATATCGGTTTGTGATGTGGGTTCTTAGTGCACGGGCGTTGTCATCCATCAGAATGAAATCATGACCGACTGCGCCAGCGTATGTGCGTACATGGACGTCTAAGATTTCATTGAGGTACCTTACTGCCGTCAGTGTACCGTTTTCAATGATGTGTAGGTTCGTTTTCCCCTTAGCACTTATTCCCGCCCACACCATGACTGAACCCCCGCCAAAACGGTCGTGTTCTGCAACGCATGCTGGAGCTAAGCGTTCATTTGGATTTCTCCAAACCCTAGCCCGTCTATCCGTGAAGTCCACACAAAACCTTCACTCATCAGCGAAGAGGACCGGGGTCCAATCATTAACTGTCCATGTGACATGAGTCTGCGCCCATTGTAAACGCTCTTAAATATGGCGTTGTGTCAAAGGAATGCGAATTGCTGGCCTCCCTGACCTCGACCCAGCATCTTGCAACCTGTTTCTAAAAACTTGTGTGCTAAAACGCACACAAGTTGCATTCTGGAAGTCGTTACGTAAGGTCGTAGCGTTCGAGAACCGTTGGCGCCTGGCCTGAAAGACAATAAATCGGTCCTGGGCTTGAGTCGTTGAACGTTCCCGACCTCCGGCGTGAGCCTGCAAGACATTTATGTCATTTGGAATCGGTTCCACATCATCCTCACTAAGACGACGTCTAACCTGTCGATTTGCCATAGTTTGTTAATTTCGAACACAGTTTTACAATAAAACGAGAGAAGTCTTGCTGCTAGTACACGTTTAAGTGCAAGCATATGGCCATAAAACACCAAATTTCCATGGGTATGCTTTTTCACGTGCTTATCGTGCAAGGTTAGCATGACAAATCGATAACTTAAGTACACGATTATGAGGTCCCCGTACAGGTGTATCGTTAGCGGAAATATGATTTTAATATGACGATAATAGGACTGAAATATGCAATCCTGAGTTCTAAATGATAGACATTTTCAGCAAAATCGTGTTTAGATATAAAAAAATCAACAAAAGAGTAATTTCGTAACAATATCACAAAGCACTATTATATGACCGAGTGAACCTAGTACCTAAATTTTGCTGCTTCTTTAACTTTGGTACACCTCACTGATTATTCCCAATTTGAGCTTATCCGGAGTCTGAAGAAAATAGCTGATATGTTGCTATTGTTCGCAAATGCAAATCAACCTATTAGAAGTTCTTACTTTACCGCCATATGAACAATTAAACAAATAATCAACAGCTGCAAAAATACCTCTCCATGCTTCTTTTTAAAGAAGCAAACTTGTTTTATTGAAAATTTAATGTGTATGAAGCAAACTTTTAAGATATCATAGACGAATTTTAATTAAAGAATTTTCAGTTTATTATGAAAACTATTTGAGTGTCAGAAGAAAATTAAACGCATTAAAAAGCACAATTTTACAAAAAAAAAATATATATTTTTTTTGGGGGGGGGGGGGGGGGGTATGTTTTTTTCATCATATGGGAATACATATGTGCTACTGGAAACCAACATATTTTTTAACCGATGCACATTTCGGAGAATCATATGAAGTTGGTCCTCTGTGTTCACACTTAACAGGTATTCTTGAATTAGTTTTTTAAAGATATTTTAGAATAGAAATAGAACAAACAATATATTTAATTAAACTTACTTGTGGTAAAATAATGGTGATTTGAAGCCAGATCGATGCAGTCTAGGAGAGTCACACCCACCGCCTATACGGCCAAAATAAAATGAGTTTTCTATCATAAAGTGAGTCATTATATTAAAGTGTTAAATGTTAAATATTTACATCCACAGATTTATTTAAACAGGCAAACTTAAGCTACAAATGAAAAGCTATATCTATATCGCGCTGAAAATGAAAAGGACACACACTTTACTGTGAAAATGAAGATAATATTTTGTATAAACAGTGTTTGAATTAATAACATTATGTAATTGTTAAAGCAAGAATGTAATATATAAAAATTATTATGTATAATCGTATATATTACTGATAAATGAGATTAAAGGTTTCAATCAGTATAAATCTCACCATTTACATTTTATTCAATATTATATAACTATTCAAAAATGTTTAGGCAACTTTAACCCAGTTATAGTTGGGAAATGTGTGCGACGAACTTGTGTACATTTTCCCCTAAGTGTTTACACTTTACATGTCATTTTATAGGGAAACGGACAAAAGCCCTCCCGTCAAAAAAAGACAGGACGGACAAAAGCCCTCCCGTGAAAACAAGAATTTGTAACAGAGTTACCAACGTCCCCCGCCCCGGGAGTTTTATATGAAGCATAAAATTTTGCTATTTCAAAAGATTATGGTATGGATCTCAGGACATTCAGTCCAAAATTATGATCAATGCTAGATCTGCAAATGTAACAATAAATTTGTTAAAAAAATAAAATGAAACACGGAATTTAAAAATCTATCATGTTAAGCTTTGACCTCTAAGTGTGAACTTGACCTTGGAGGTAGGGGAGCAGGTGTTGTGCATGACATAACGTCTTATTATTGTGACTATTTGTGCCAAGTTATTTCAAAATCCCTTGAACTATGAAGAAGTTCTAGATTCAACACAAAATATACCCTATAACAGACTATGTTAATTTTTGACCTCTAAGTGTGACCTTGACCTTGGAGGTAGGGATGCAGGTGTTGCGCATGACACATCCTCTTATTATAGTGACTATTTGTGCAAAGTATTTTCACAATCCTTTGATCTATGAAAAAATTATAGACCTGACACAAAATATACCCTGTAACAGACTATGTAAGTATTTGACCTCCAAGTGTGACCTTGACCTTGGAGGTGGGTGACCGGTTTTTGCGCATGACACATCATCTGATTATTGTTAACAATTATGGCAAGTATTTACAAAAGTCCTTCATAGATAAGAAAGTTATGGACTGGACACGACATATACCCTCAAATAGACAATGTTGACCTTGAATGAACAAGTATGACCTTGACCCTGAAGGTACGGGTCTGGTTGTTGCGCATGACACATCGTCTTATTATAACAAACATTTGTGCCAAGTTATCTCAGATTCCTTTGATAAATGACAAAGTTATGGACCGGACACGAAATATACCCTGTAACAGACTATGTTAATATTTGACCTCCAAGTGTGACCTTGACATTGAAGGTAGGTGACTGGTTTTTGCGCATGACACATCGTCTGATTATTATGAACAATTATGGCAAGTATTTACAAAAACCCTTCATAGATAAGAAAGTTATGGACCGGACACGAAATATACCCTGTAACAGACTATGTTAATATTTGACCTCAAAGTGTGACCTTGACCTTGAAGGTAGGTGACTGGTTTTTGCGCATGACACATCGTCTGATTATTATGAACAATTATGGCAAGTATTTACAAAAACCCTTCATAGATAAGAAAGTTATGGACCGGACACGAAATATACCCTGTAACAGACTATGTTAATATTTGACCTCAAAGTGTGACCTTGACCTTGAAGGTAGGTGACTGGTTTTTCCGCATGACACATCGTCTGATTATTGTGAACAATTATGGCAAGTATTTACAAAATCCCTTCATAGATAAGAAAGTTATGGACCGGACACGAAATATACCCTGTAACAGACTATGTTAATATTTGACCTCAAAGTGTGACCTTGACCTTGAAGGTAAGTGACTGGTTTTTGCGCATGACACATCGTCTGATTATTGTGAACGATTATGGCAAGTATTTACAAAATCCCTTCATAGATAAGAAAGTTATGGACCGGACACGACATATACCCTCAAATAGGCAATTTTGACCTTGAATGAGCAAGTGTGACCTTGACCCTGGAGGTAGGGGTCTGGTTGTTGCGCATGACACATCGTCATATTATAATAAACATTTGTGCCAAGTTATTTCAAATTCCTTTCATAAATGACAAAGTTATGGACCGGACACGAAAGTGTGACGGACGGACAGACGGACAGACGGACGGACAGACGGACAGACGGACAGACGGACGGAGCCTATTTCTATATCCCCCTTTTTTCTTCGAAAAGGCGGGGGACAATAACAGGGCGGACAAAAGCCCTCCCATGAAAATGACTGGGCGGACAAAAGCCCTCCCGTGAAATTAACAAGGCGGACAAAAACCCTCCTGTAACAAAAATAAATATATATGTTGAATACCTGTGGTTTTTTTCCAATGCACTCAACATATTAAAATTGTTACATAATTTTCGTGTTGGTTTCAATTGGCCTAAGTATGTGTATGAGCTCTAACCACCTTTTATTCACTTTTAAATGCAATTGAGTCATTACATGGCACATTATAAATGCCTTTAACTTGTAAGTTAGATAATTTTAACTTCTTTTCATCATTTATTACTCTTTATTAATTAATCTTAACTTCACATAGGAGAAATCCTTCATATATACGTGAATGAATATGCACTTACAGATTTTAGCACTAATTATTCAGATGCCTCTCAGGAATGTGCTCAAGCTCATACAAACACGCTTATGCCAATGGAAAACAAAAATATTCATGATTACAATTTTAATATGTTGAGTGCATTGAAAAGAAATTATAAACTTTTCAACGTACATATATTTATTTGCTGCGGGAGGGCTTTTGTCCGCCATATTATTTTCACGGGAGGGCTTTTGTCCGCCAAGTCATTTTTACGGGACCTGTCATTTTTGTCCGCCTTGTCACTTTTTGACGGGAGAGCATTTGTCCGGGAGGGCTTTTGTCTTACATTCCATTTTAAAAACATCTTTAATATATTCAAGCAAACTACAATTGGTGTAACAGTAGAATACGGGAAAACGGACAAAAGCCCTCCCGTCAAAAAAAATGACAAGGCGGACAAAAGCCCTCCCGTGAAAATGACAGGGCGGACAAAAGCCCTCCCGTGAAAATAACAGGGCTGACAAAAGCTCTCCCATGCAATTAACAAGGCGGACAAAAGCCCTCCCGTAACAAAAATAAATATGTATGTTAAATACCCGTGTTTTTTCAATGCACTCAACATATTAAAATTGTTACATATATTTCTTGTTGTTTTCAATTGGCCATGAGCCAGAACCTTTATTCTGAATATACCTTCCTGAAATGTTTAACGAGGTAACTTTTTACACGAATGTCGTTAAAAACAAAGTCACTTTTAAAAGTAATTGACTCATTACAAGGCACATTATAAATGCCTTTAGCTTGTAAGTTAAATAATTTTGACTTCTTTGCATCATTTATTACTCTTCACATAGGAGTAATCCTTCATATCTACGTAAATAAATATGCACTTACAGATTTTAGCACTAATTATTCAGATGCCTCTCAGGAATGTGCTCAAGCTCATACAAACATGCTTATGCCAATGGAAAACAAAAAATATTCATGATTACAATATTAATATGTTGAGTGCATTGAAAAGAAAATATAAGCTATTCAATGTACATATATGTATTTGCTGCGGGAGGGCTTTTGTCCGCCCTATTGTTTTCACGGAGGGCTTTTGTCCGCCAAGTCATTTTTACGGGAGTGCTTTTGTCCGCCCTGTCATTTTCATGGGAAGGCTTTTGTCCGCCTTATCATTTTCACGGGAGGGCTTTTGTCCGCCTTGTCACTTTTTGATGGGATGGCTTTTGTCCGGGAACGCTTTTGTCCTACACTCGTTTTTAGCTCAATAGTATTACGAAGTTGGTCACACAGCCTGATTATACGGAAAAACCTTGTTAACTTGCTGTCCAATATAAATGAATTTGTTGGAAAGGTTGTATATGCAGACTATATGTAACAATTATTGAATAATGAAAATATTAAAGTACATCTGAATTGATTTGATTATAGATTTCATTTTTATTAATAAACGATAAAGTAATTCATTTGAAAATTAATGTGTAGAGATAATTAAAACACACCAGAATATATATATTAATACATTACATAGATCTGTTATTGGGAGATTCGAGGTCACCGTAGGGAACGTGTTACAGTATCGCGTTTTTCGGTTACAGTATAGAATTTTAAAGATGGAGGATTATTTGTTGGGAGGACAGGTAGGTGATTTTTATTCCGGTCTATACTACAAGTAGTTTACTTTCTAAAAGATGTTTTTTGTGTTTTGCTTGTAAGGAATAGAATCAGGTATCTAGTCATATATTTCTTCAGACTCTGCATCGCAGATTTATCGTTATATTGTCTCATAAATATGTAGATTTGACAGTTTGAAAATTTGAATCAAGAGACCAACGCATTTTCCTCCAATTTCGACATTATTTATGCATGCCTAGAAAAAGTAAATCTGCAAAACGTTAGTCCTTTATGTTAGGAAACGTTTATAAAAGTAAATGACCAATTGAAACTATTTTCCTGTTCTTTAAATGCGTTTGAAAAAATAAACAATGTTACAGTATAGAGCGAGGTGATTTGTGCAAGGTTACAGCATAGACCTAGCGATTTTTAGCCAATTTTGTTACAGTTTATACTCAGATTTCGGTTACAGTTTAGACTTCGATATTTTCTATATATACTAGGTAAAATGTATGAATATTATATAGACTTTTAAATCTCTGTGAGCTTATTGGCCCGATGGCTATTCTTTCGTCTGTCGTACACATGTGTGTTCAATCTCATCCGCTCAGTAACTACTTGACTAAATAGTAAATGTGATGAAATGTACATGACTTTCTACCAATTAGTTGTTCAAATGGTTTCGGTTGCAATCGGGGATACGAAAACCCAAAACATAGATTTTAAAAAAGGCAATGTTTAAAGACCCTTATCGTCTCGAACCAAAAGCATTCAAATCAAATCATGATCATGGCGTCATTTCGAATGCTTCTTTGTTGAATTTACGATTATTTTGTCATTATTAAATTAAAACTCGTTTTTTCTTATTTCAGACATTCTGTATAGCAGTTTTCATGTTTCTGAAAAAGAAAATAATATTGAAAGTTATAGAGTATAAATTAAGGTCAGACAATTACAATATCTTCTCTAGTGAGCCAGATGGAAGTACATAAAAGTGGCAGAGTCGGGATAAGGCCGACCACTTCAACTTATCTTTCATTTACTGCTGTAGTTGAAATCGGATTCTTTGTATGTGAGGAATTTATCAAGCTAATTTACGGAAGGTCGGTGGTTCTAGTCAGGTGCCCGCTCGTGTCTGAAATGTTTCACAAAGGGTATCTGGGGTCTTTCTTTACACTAAAGCAGGAATGTTTTCACATGACCTCAGTGTCGTTGAAACTTAAAATCCAAGAAAGCCAAACGTAACAAACCCTTTTAAATACTTACAAAATACATTATGGTAGATGGAAATTCCAACTTAAAATAAAATTTAAGGTTGAAATATTGCTCACTTAAATACTGTTTAATCATTCTTAGGGTATTGCCTGCTTGTTAATTGTGTCTTTTGACAGCTTATCTATGGTATGCAGGCTTCATAACCTCCGATCCCCTCTCAAAATTTCCTTTTATTTAGTTTCACTCATTGTATTCTCGTTTAGGGCACACGAAATTTTTAACCTGGGGGTAATATGCCGCTTTTCATAGAATGGCAATAACGTGTCACATTGAAGGTTCCATGATAACCGCCATATGTACACATCCACAGATGTTAAAAAATCTAAAGTGTACCAGTTCATGTTTAATGTGAATTCTGCTGAAGCCGTTGCTAGGAGGCGTGGACGGTAGCTTGCAGTTACCACTACCGTCCATGAACAGGTTTAATCAAACTGATCCTGCAACATTTTCATGTTTTCCGTGTTTGACTTCTGTTAAGGATTCTTTTTTTAGGATTTTAGGATTACTAATATGCATTATTATAATGTGTAATGAAATCAAGCAATAATCTTTCTTCTCTCAATACAATTGGATAATAGTTACTGTTGTTGTCGTGAAAACAGTCCTTACTTAGGACATTACTTATTCTGCAAAAAGTCTCAATCTGAAACTTAAAGTAAGAAAAATAGCAAACTATAACTTTTCTGCTGAAGAAAAAAAGTAATACAACCTTTCAAGAATGTATTAAATGGAAAGGTATGAGTTATTTAAAAAAAAATAATGGATACACGAACTTTGTTTGAAATTTGGCAAGTATCTAAACTGTAACCGAAATCTGGGTATAAACTGTAACAAAATTGGATCAAAGTCGCTAGGTCTATGCTGTAACCCTTCAAAATTAACCTCGCTCTATACTGTAACATTGTTTATTTTTTCAAACGCATTTTACCAACAGGAAAATAGGTTCAACTGGTCATTTACTTTTATAAACGTTTCCTAACACAAAGGACTTACGTTTTGTAGATTTACTTTATCTAGGCATGCTTAAATAATGTCGAAATTGGAGAAAAATGCGTTGGTCTCTCGATTCAAATTTTCAAACTGTCAAATCTGCATATTTATGAGACAATATAACGATAAAACTGCGGTGCAGAGTCTGAAGAAATATATGACTAGATACCGGATTCTGTTCCTTACAAGCAAAGCACGAAAACATCTTTTAGAAACTAAACTACTAGTAGTATGGACCTGAATAAAAATCACCTACATCTCTTCCCATAAATAATCCTCCATCTTGAAAATTCTATACTGTAACCGAAAAACGCGATACTGTAACACGTTCCCTACGGTGTATCTTGCTTTTTTTCACCAGAGGCAGAGCACATCTGTCGTTCCACATTCCACCGCCCTAAAAATTTGATAAATTCCAGTGTAAATTTTAAAATTGTTTTATTTCTTTATTTACATTTAACTTCATAACGTTCTTGTACCCGGTTTGGCAATGTCTTGGCATGGTTCCCGAACTTCCCGTACTCATCTGTCATTCAGTCGCCGGACAAATCGTCATTAAGGGCGACCTACCAGCAAACTGTTCAAAGCCACAATAGGCTAAATTCAAGTACAAGCCCAACTCGGGCTAGCCACAAAAGGCTAAAAATTCAATCACAAGCCCAATTTGGGCTAAAGTTAACTGAAATAACTAACTATTCCAATAGATGAAATGAATTTAACTGGCAAAATATATATAGCACAAATAGTTTAACTTAATTCTCCTTGATGGAAATAGTTCACAGATGTCAAAACTGAATTTTAATGCACCACTTGAATTTTAATTGTTCGAAAATGGAGCACCAATGTGAACATCAATGGCAGACCCTGGGAGTCAGTCGTCAAGCCATACAGATGTCTATGATTTAAAATATTAGAATACCAACGTAAGTATGATAAAGTAAGTTCGTAAATCGCTGTCCGCCATATGGCTTCAGCGCTTCACAGACAAATATGTGACTCGCTGAAGCCACCGCCAAAAGAACAAAGAGAAAAAATATTCTTTTGGAAACAGCGATCACTAAAATACAATATATCGGTACAGTTTGCTGGATGAGTACGAGAAACATTCAGATGCCAAGTAATCTATTTGAAACACTTTATCCCATCCCAAATAATTGCTTGTAATGCAGATAAATATACAATTTCCAAGGAAAGTTAAATGAACCCCGTCTGATGCAAAACAGTTCTAGAGTTACCTCCCTTAACTCAGGATGCTTAATATAGGCACCATTTTTTGCGCACCTTTGTCGCAGCGTACGCATTAATTCTCTTTGGCAGCAAGATTATCAGAATAACGCCATGAAGTACGTGGTAGTATCTGTGACCACATAATTTTGCAGTTATGAAAATTGTCATTTATAAAGTTTATTATAAAATCTATGTGAAGGCGACTCTTCAAACCTATGCAACCTAAATCATTACCACCAAAATGCAAAATAATTACGTCTGGCGTGTCCATAATAGCCATTATTGCCCTCAATTTTTTGACGACATCTAATATTGCCCTTGCCACAGCACCTCAGCACCATTCAGGCCAAGATTGATACCTTCTGGGCGTCTTCTGGCCACAACAAAAGCTTGCTTTATAAATGATGATCCCAGGCAACTCAGCTTTATTCACAAAACCAGGCGAAATAGAAAAAAAGAAATTATCAAACATGACCTAAACATGGTTACAAAACAGCAACAAAAATTAAGCTAAATGAGGCAATGCCCAAACCGTCTCTGGCTTCAGATAAACACGATAAGCGCCTGATCGCCAGCGCCCAGCCCGTTTAATTGTTCCACGTCGCAACCTGCCATAGCTGCAGACGTTGCTGCCCCTATTCTGAAAGAATGTGCTGTATATTTCCCACAATCCAGATGCAAGCTACCCAAATCTTTTTTAAGTATGACAGAAAACTGATATGTAGTCAATGGCTTTCCATTTAAGTGACAGAACAATGGCCCATCTATGGAAGGGCGCCTTTTAAAGAACTCCAGCAAGTTACTTACTGCACAAATTATTTTCAAGTCAGCTCTATTTATCTTTAGAACCGCCCCTGCCCCATATTGATCTGTTTTCGAATACCTTATAGTTAATTCAAGCGTGCCTTCTTTCTCTTTAATCAAAACATCTGACTTAGAAATAACCTTAAAAACAGATCTTGTATTTCAATGGTAGGATACTACGTCATCGCGCACCTGCTGAATGCTCCAACTTGGACCATTTTTCGTCGACTCGATGGTAAAATACAATTTTATTATAAGAAAACCTAAGAGTATTAAAAAATCATGTAGCGCACCAAAGAATGGCTATAGTACTTGAGATAATTGTAAAAAAAGTTTATAGAATTATTGCCTGGTTTAGGCCTGAAAACGGGATAAGTGTTTTTCTCTGAATGCTCCCACTCGGAACATATATGAAATAAGGTTAAAAACCTTCTTGAAAATTATTTTTAACGTACCGGAACCCATTATTCTATATTAGTTTCAATTATTTCTATTCAGAAGTAATTTTTTCTTAATTCTTTTTATAAAAATGGAAAATGCTCCCACTCGGACTCAACTTCAGGGATGCTCCCACTCGGACCTAAATATATACAAATTTTTAAAGCACATTGCTGTGTTAAGATATTATTATTTTTTCAAAATATCTTTATATTCACGTTCATCTATTCATATAATCAGTTAGAATTCAATGAAAATACGATACTAACATAAAGTTGTGACATATTTTATAATAACAGTCTCGTAAATATGTCTTCTTAGAGGATCAGTTATCGGCCTAAGAATAAGAAAAAAAAGGTTGTTGAAACAATTCCTCGTTAAATAGAGTCGCTGAAATAAGAAACAAATTGATTATACATTTTAAAAATATAATAACTTTTTGTTTTGCAGAAAGTATTTGTGTTTGTGACCAGTATGGGAAAAGGTATAAACCACACTGCGACGTAAGGAAGCACATGGCAGGACATTTTGGCACGGCATAGCTGGAGCAAATATTTTAGATACCAACTGTGGATATATCTCAGTGAGGAGGAATACTCTAGAAAACACAAGAATAATAATTCTTTGAAGTTATTGTCTTTCGTTCAGTTTTTGCGTTAATTTTTGGACAATGTTTAATAAAGGATCAATTCATCTGAAACTTCACTGGAGGATAGATTTCAATAAAGTAAAATATCGCAAACAAGAATGACAACTCTCCAGTTTTGGAGTCTCTTTGTATTCACAATGATTAGTTTGCAAGGACCATTCCTCTTAAGGTATTTGAGATATAAACTTGAAACTTTATATTGAACATGTTTAACCTTTTACCCCATGAGCATATTGCGAAAAATGGCCATTTTCATTGAAAACCTTCCTGTAACAAGTTCAAACTGCTATGAAACTATGAAAAATGCTTCTATACTGATGAAACTTGGCACAAATGTTGAATACACCATAGCCTCTTTAACAGCATGCTCAATCGTAAATTGCCTGTTACCATGGCAACGGGGGAACGTCTCAAAATTGCCAAAAATCACTATTTTGCATTGTTTTTTTTCCCGATCAAAACTGATTTCAAAGTGCTGCAACTTCTCAATGAATTGAGATAGAGTAAAAGGCTTTTCAGCGTCGGTTACTAGTTACCCTAAGATCGACCTGAGGCCATTTTTTAGCCTGTCACATGTCCAAAATTTTCTTGGCGATGAGGGAGACTCCGCCACCCTTCAAACCCCTCAAACAGAATGAGGCACATCCCCCTTCTGGCAACCCCCTGATGTAACATTTGGATGGGGGACGGCGCGGAAAAGTGGTCACTTTTTTTAACAACATTTCTCAAACGAAAAACAGTGTTTGGGGCCTAAATAGGCCATTTTTTCACTGTTTGAGGCCTCAAAAAAAGGGGGGGGGGGGCAAAAAGCCGTCGAAAGACGCTTATACATATGTATAAGGGAAAAAGTTAATAGAAGTGAATAGCAGAGCATAAGAACCAGAAGTGTTCACTTAATGCTTCTCTGTTGTTGTTGTTTTTTTCATTGGAGTGTTATTTTGTCATGATTCATTATGTATAGGCTATAACTTTTCATTAATTTTCACGATTGTCATTACTTGGAATTTTTACATGTATGTAAGGGTTACTTCCCCTATGACATGTATTTCCTCCTTTTCGGCGGGGAATTTTACTGTCTGTACGATTGTTATTATTTTAACGTCATTTAAATATCCTGAAATCAATTTTCTATGGTTTTTATATCATAAATATAATGCTCAAATGAAGATTTATCAATATTGTTTGTTCCAAAAAGCATTATTTGTAAAGATAATACCGAATTTATATTTCATAAAGGGAGGTAATTAGAAATATATTTTCTATTAAGTGTAAGTTGAATTCTTCAATAAAAAATGAATGCATACATGTATATTTTAATGATTACATATAATGTGGACAAGCATTTGCAGTACGTATTTTACAATATTCCTTAATGTTTGAAAATTGTTTTAGTAGCATAATTATATACATACATATAAAATTTCAATTGGTAACAACCTGAAATATATCTTTAATTACCAAGATCTTTAATTACCAAGATATGGTAAAGACTGTGATAAAGAAATAACTGTGATCTTTGTTTTCTTATTTATTTAATATTGTTATTATAGGTAAAAATACGTACACATGATAACTTTCATACTTAAAATTGTCAAAGTTGTCAATAATTGTGATGCATGCTTTATGTGCCATGGTATGGCAGTACATTGACTTTTTACCCAGTTCATGAAAAAAATGTTTTACATGTTGTTCTTTAATAAACTATTCAAATCAACTGATAGATATTGACTTCGTTATGTTCATAAACGTACCATTATGTTGTTTTAAAATCTAAATCACAAGTTTAACAAACACGCAAAACATTGGGTTTTAAATAATTAACAAGATATTAAAGTCAGCAATTATTGAATAAATGCAGGCCTCTAATATGTGTACGAGTCCAACAGAATCTTAATCCAGTATGGTACTAAACGATGTATAATGAGTTCTTTATAAAACACCACCATTTTTTTAACATCTAAACAAAACTTTATTCTTGAGATCCAAACTGTCCATTTAAAGTCTTATAGTCCTAGCTTTGTTGTTGGCAATAATTTTGAATCATCCCTTCGGATCCAACACAAGCCAAGTTCACCTTTTTGTATAGTGATCCTGTCAGTTGAAACTTTGCCATGGCACCTTGTTCCTGCCCAACGACGTAAATCTTCATAATCAAAGAAGTGATCTCTGTAAAAAGAAGGAAAAGTTAATGTTGTCAAACACAGTAGACTAGTTATTGACAAAATGGTGTAAAAATGTAAGAATAATCCATAAAAACCTTAACACGGCAATGTGCTTTCAAAATGTATATATTTGGGTCCGAGTGGGAGCATCTCTGAAATCGAGTCCGAGTGGGAGCATTTTCCATTTTTATAAAAAAAACTTTAAAAAACTGACTTTTGAATAGAAATATTTGAAACTAATCTGGAAAAATGTGTAAACATGACTCGGTTTTTATATTCCGGTACATTAAAAAATAATTTTCAAGAAGGTTTTCAACCTTATTTCATATATGTTTCGGGGAAAGTCCGAGTGGGAGCATTCAGAGAAAAACACTTATCCCATTTTCAGGCCTAAACCAGGCAATAATTTTATAAACTTTTTCTACAATTATCTCAAGTACTAAAGCCATTCTTTGGTGCGCTACATAATTTTTTAATACTCTTACGTTTTCTTATAATAAAATTGTATTTTACCTTCGAGTCGACGAAAAAAATGGTCCAAGTGGGAGCATTCAGCAGGTGCGCGATGACGTAGTATCCTACCATTGTATTTGTCACAGCAAGTTCACTAACTCTAAGAACCAAAAAATGCAAGACTATACGCTGCAGCAAACAAATTACTCTCATATGCATTAGCACACACCAAAGGCAAAACTGATAAAATATATTTTGTTATTGGCAGCTTAGACATATCCTCACCCCTGCAGATCTCTTAAAGCCTTCCAATGCCTTTTCAATAATATAATTCCTAGAAAAATCTAAAACATCCCGCATTTTACACTGAAACCTACAGCCTTCACATACAAACCGGCTGTAGAGTGTGATAAGCCTTTAAGATAACCAGGACACAAACATAACTAACTGTTCCGTAGTTGGTGGCCAAATTACGGGTAGACAGTAAATATTCCTAAATGACTCGAAACAGCTAAATCCATTTAGTGTAAGCATTTGTCGTTTGTCCGCAAAAGCCACATTCAACAATCGTTCAGATTCAGATTGGATATCATAAACTGAAATCTGCTGGTATCTGGTTTGGCTCCCGGCATGCATCTGGACCAGCTCCCGGAAACGTCTCCACTGTAATCAGCAACTGAGTTTGAAATGAGTAGTAATATGTAAAGACCTAACACATAATCCCAAAATTCCATGACTAACAACACAAATTCACGAACCAGCTGCATAAGCCTGTTAGATTCTGAAGTTTGCTTATTAATGACAGTTACTAATGCATTATTATCTAGTACGCAGTAAAAACTTTCTTGAACTGAAACTGATTACCCCACAAACACAGTGCAACGACAACAGGAACCATTTCTAAAATGTTATATCCTTATTAATTTGTTCAGAATGTCATCGTTCTGGCCACTGAAAGAATGACCATTCACCATTTAAGGTAGAACGCGATACTTTGCGAACTTTCGAGTAGCGTCTTGAAAATTGGCATGCAAAACATTGACCATATTTCTGATTGGATTTCGTTGATTTTATTTTATAGTTTCAGCCAATTTTTGTACACATGACGTCAAAGTTGACCATCAAAGCCCGTTTTTTGAAACATGACGTCGTTGCGTATCCTTGGCAACTGTTACGGGTATTTCAACGCCATTGGCGGACAAAATATCTTAAATTCTACAACATTCGACGGAAATTATTTTTTCCTTTAAGCAGATATATAAAATTTATTGTTTTACGTCGAAAATTGTTTGAGTAATGGAAAGAAAAATTGTCCAATTTTTTGTAAAATTTGACGTTTAGTTTAGCCGCAATTTTCGGCTTTAAAGCGGCTTATAAAAAATTCATGAAATAAATTTTTGATTTTTTTCTTTAAACGTCCTTTAAAATGTATACTTAGTCAAAATAACTAAAAAAAATTAGGGGGTCACCGACTCAATTTTTTCGGTACACGTGATTTTATTTCCCTCACCCCTTTGGATAAAAGTCGCGCTATCACGGTGCGTTTTTTTTTTTTGATGTTATTAAAAACGATCGCCCTGTGTCAAAATCCCGCTTTTTACGGCATTTTACGCTTTTATGACCACTGCGGAAAATATATGGATACAATAAAGGGTACGGGAATTCCGTATATTATAGATAGACCGAATTTGATGTTACGGGACCGTATATCATGCAATACGAATATGACTAATATACCATGATCCGTACACTCGTAATATGCGGGAACTTGAATGAAGTTCGTATTTACTAAAATACGTATTTTTTTTTTAATTACACGATCAGATATTACCAAAAAATATGTTTTTTTTATTCTTGTAAATACAGATTTGTATATAAAACAGTGAATAAAGATGTACTTCAGAATTACCCACTTTCTAAGAAAGAAAAAGAAATAATAGTCTGATCTGACATTTATCAGAATAACAAATTAAATAGTAAAACTTTAAGTAAAATGTAATATTTCTCGGTTTTATTAACATGTCAGTTGCATACTGATTAAATAGTTAGTGAAACATTCGACAGATCCTCTACAGTGCCGCGTAGCAATGTACAGACAAAAAAATGACAATATATATTGAAATATCTTTATTTTGTATAAAGATTTACAACGCAACACTCCTTTGTGCA
The DNA here is from genome assembly GCF_026571515.1 of Ruditapes philippinarum. Lineage (NCBI taxonomy): Eukaryota > Metazoa > Mollusca > Bivalvia > Venerida > Veneridae > Ruditapes > Ruditapes philippinarum. The sequence goes on from NW_026853962.1 coordinate 308,836, forward strand.
GTAATAGCTCAGGGTCGCCGGTTCGCTAAAATCCGCAGACGTGTATTTACAGCGTTTCATTATATTTCATGTTTAAAGTACTGTTTTCTAAATTTTCCTATTCAAAGTATATTCTACCATAAATTAGGCTAATCAGTGAATAATGAATATTTTGCAAAGGCCGTTTGATAGTGATGTTTTTAATACAGCGTTTATGGTGAATCCTCAATTAATCGTTATTTTTTAACATTATGATATTCTAAAATGATAAGCAAAAAACGAGAGAATATGTATTACAGATACTTGTAGAGTCGAACGTGCTACATCTGTAATCCAACCACCCACTGAGCTAACGTTTCAAGCATGACTGTTTGCTTCACGCTAATATAATTGACTAAGTTTCATTTATGAACCGTATATTTTAATTTGTCAATATTTCGCAATTCTGTCAAATTGTTGCAATAGTTTTTGATTACAAGTGAAATTCAAATTCTGGTTTTAATAAGATGAAATAAAATACATATCACTCACAGTATATCACTCATAGTGTGGGTAATGCAAAATGTATAGATTTGCAGAATTTCTTTGTAGACTACGTATTAATTTATGATTGAATTTCCAGCCATGAATTTCCCGTAAATTTTCTTAATTTACATAAAAATTATATAGTTGCTTTTTGTTCCTTAAGGCATATTTCTCGATTTCAAGTTTATTAATCTTATTGTATTACAATATCAAAAAGGAACACCGCAAATGATTACTCTCAGCTGTATTTATTTTTGTTTGCGCAGCGTACGCGTTGCCGTTGAACGCCTGACGTCATTTTCTTTCCATGCGTCTGTTTACAATTTACTTATGAAGTTATTTATCATGCTTAAAAACAAGAAAAAAATCGTTTGTTTTTCGTACAATTTTAAGAATTTGCAATGGAACATTGTTGTTGTTGTTTTATATGTATAGTAAAGCTCTAGAACAATTCTCCTGAAATGCTGAACATTATTGCCGCACTTTGAAGTCTCAAACGTATCTGCATACGTCGAATTTCGTTACAAAATTACTCAGGGGGTGGGGGGAAATAAAATCACGTGTACCGAAAAAATTGAGTCGGTGACCCCCTAATTTTTTTAGTTATTTTGACTAAGTATACATTTTAAAGGACGTTTAAATGAAAAACACTATAAACAGTCCATTTTATAGCCAGTGCGATGTATTGAAGTTTTATTTAAATCAAGTTATTAAAATAAAAGGCAAAACTTATGTGTTTTCATTTTTTATTTTTTTTTTTACTACCAGCAGGTACGTATATTAACGTTAACCTGCTACCAGGTACCTGATACTACCATTTCCAATACCTTTATGTCTATTCTCTCGAAAACATGTACGTTCATTCAAGAGAACCTGAAAAGATACTGACATATGTAGTGGTGAAACAGTTTACTCAATATAATTGTTATAAAAAGCAACACAGAGAATATGTTTTTTTAAATAAAAACAATTAACTGGATATAGTAAATAATCTAGCCTTACCCACTAAAAAAGCAGTTTCAAACAGGACCGAACTGATAGAAAGGCTTTACAGACACTTCACCCCCCAGACACTTCAACCCTAGGCCCTTTTTTGCAGACACTTCACCCCTCAGGACAGTTCACCCCTCATTTTGAAGTGTCTTACTGATTTTGGGGGGTGAAATGTCTTAAGGGGTGAAGTGTCTTCAAAATTTGAGGGGTGAAGTGTCTGGGGGGTGAGGTGTCTTGCTACCGATAGAAAAAGTGGTGAAAACTATCACAATTGAACAATTAAATAGATGCACATTAATAACCGTGATTAAATCAATTACTGAATCTGCAGCAAACATCAATTATGACGTTACAATGACAATGTACTTATTTTTCACAATACTTTCATAACAAAAAAAATGTTTAATTTAGGCCGTTTTTTCAGAAAACGAACATTTTTATAAGAGCTCTTTTCTGGTGAAGTTTGAAAATTATATAATCATCCTTTTATTCAATTTTAAAAATAGACAGATAGATAACTTCATTCTTTAAAACAATGTTCAAATAAAAAAATATAAAGGCTTAATAAGTTAAATAATTATATGGTAAAAGTTGCGTTAGAAATATGCAAGAATGATTTTGGCCATGTGATTCTTCACGATATCTTATCCGCATTTATTTAAGATACGCAATAGAAATTGAAAAAAAAAAAAATTAAACTACAGTTTATAAGCTTTTTATAAATAATTTTTCACAAATTTCCCGAAAAAAAATGACGAAACAATAATAACTTTTACTACATGTATATAAAATTTCTTTCGTGTGTGCAGTCGCGATTTGGTTGGTTTAGTAAAAGTTGCGTTTTTTACTCGTTACAATTCCGGAAATAATTTAGCTTTGTATATGATAATTACACGGTTTAAAAAGATCAAATTCTTCAGCTTTCTTTTGATAGGTATATTTTGCTAAATTCGGACTATAAATGACGAAAAAATCTTATATCTTTAAGCTTTCTAGAATATGTTAACTTTTAAAAAATTGAAACAGAAAATAACATGTGACGGTAATTTAAATAACCAAGGTCAAATATATCACGCCGCTTAATGATATGTAATCGTCGATAAAAATCAATAACGATCGGCAGTCTGGATGGATTATCTGCCACGACAGCATAATTTACCGTTTATTGATTACTATATACAGTTGCGGATACCGTTAATATACGTACCTGGTCACGTGGTACACTTACTGTAATGTATCCTGAAGAAGCTGTTCAGTCGAAATGTTGATATATTAAAGGGAATTATAAAATTTGCAGTTGACCTTATTTTCTGTACGAAATCTGCTGTGGGCATAGTATTATTTTATAAAAATAGTTTCGCTTACAATTGCGCTGGATTTTTTGTGGGTTATCATGGTCATGTAAAAAAATCTTAAATAAAAAAGGATTTTTTTTGGGTTTTAGTCCCTTATGTTTTTTTTAGGGGGAAATGTAAAACCTTTTTTTAAATTTAAAATAACCCTTTAAAGTTTTCGGGGTTTAAATTTTAAGGGTTTTTGTTAATTCTGGGGAATTTTTTTCAACAATTATTTTCGGGGGTTAAATTTTAAAAAAACCCCTTAAAAACGAACGCAATGGAAATTAATTAAATCCACACCCATGGTTTTATTTGATCCCCGTGACAATGTAAGGGGCCAAAATTTTAAAAAAAAAATCCCAAAAAACAGGGCCAGCCAAGAGAGGGGGTTTTTAGGCGATAAATTTAAATGTACTTTGCAAGGGGTTTTTTCTGTAAGTATTGATTTTTTATGCCTTTTTTTTATGATATTGTAGATTAGTGTTTATTTTTAATGATCTGCTTGATTTCCCATTGTCAGTTTGTGTTAGCTATGATTTAGAATGTCTAGGTGACCTAATTACAAGCTGGCTTGCAGAACAAAGGACTTTTTGGCGGGAAGAAATGGTTGGTTTGTTATTGTTTGTATATATCGTTGTCTTTTTGTTCTATTTCCTTTATGTTTTATATTGTTGTCTGCTGTGAAGGTTTATATATTTTTCATAAAGTGATTAAAAGTAGTAAATAGTTTGTGCATTTAGCCTACGTAGCGCCACGGCAAATTATATAAATCCGTGGTATCGCCCTCTATCGGTCATTATGGTTGTTTGAACGTTGGTTTTTAGTCGATTTTGTAATTTTCTTTTCTTCTGGAATGTTTGCGTCATGTGGCTGGTGAAAATGCCTATCAGGCTTATGGCATAGGAAATCACAATACCACCAGGGAAAATATTAAAGATATTTCTTTTGAATTGGACTCTTTGTTATATGACATAAACAAGAAAGGAAATATATTGGTTACTGTCACTTGATAAAAAAGATTGTTGTTGTTTATTATGTAAAAAAAAACATAGTAGATTCTCTTTTCATACTATGCCTGTATCAATTGTTTATATAGAGTGTAAAAAAAAAACAATAGTAGATTCTCTTTAATACTATGCCTGTATTAGTTCTGGCTTCCAAAACTTTATTATAAGCCCCAGCTCTTTTAACATTTTTGTTTTTTCATCTTGATGCGGCATGTCATAGTATATACT